>NC_088173.1:30407806-30710836 GCF_028769735.1 Zonotrichia leucophrys gambelii | reverse complement strand
TCAAGGAAAGGGCTGCAGATGGGAAAGGAAACAGCAGAGGAGCCTGCAGCTGCAGTGACACCTCCAGGAGCTCTGTGCCCTGCTGGCACTGCCCTGCTCCCTGGCCAGCCCAGCTCTGCTGCTTTCAGCTATCTCAGGCACACAGAGACAACACTCCTCTCCTAGATAAGGTCACCCCCACAAAGCTTATGTGCTTTGCAAACCCAACTGTCCAGAGCACAAACTTTAATAAACCTGTGCGAGGAGCACTTATCAACACCCTTGGCATTGTTTCAAACCCTGGGCTTGGTTAATGAAATGTATATATATCATGGGCCCCAGCAACTGTGCCTGCAATTAATGTAATTAATTTACCACAAGTTTGCAGATGACCCAGAGAGCATTTGGAATTAAACTACATTTTTAATGGCTCGATAGAATTCAGAGAGGCTCTGCCATATATAGATGTGGCTTTTAAGAGTTATAAGCTGAAGTCTTGGAATCATGATAAATGGAAGTCTCATTTGTTGCTTTTAATAAGCTGTTCTAATGGGATGTTCTTCAGAGGTTTGCAATTAGAGACTGAAATACTTGAGGGTGCCTGGGAAGATTTTTCTAATCCTTCATACAGCCTTGAGTGATGGTAATGATTGCTTCCTGCATCTCCAGGTCAGGAGGCCAGCTCTACACCTAGCAATTCCTGAGTCAACATGCTTGCTCTAAACATCAGAGAAGTGCCATTACACACTGTGAGCTGCTAGGAATATATTCCCACTTTGTCCCAAAATGTACGAATGTTTAAGGAGTCACTTGCTCTTCCTGCTGAGCTATCCTGGCTCATACATTAAAGTGTGTCTCTGCACTGTTTGAGAGAAACTGAGAATGCAGAAGGCCAAGCAGATGACAGCTATGCAGTCACTATGGGGAAGGAAAACAATGTCTTCAGGGAAAGGAACTGCACTTGGAAAGACCTCTGGCATTATACTTTCCTATTTCTAAGACATAAAAAAGCAGAGATAACCTTTTTTCTAGGTAAGAGGCCAAATGCTGCTACATGGTGAAGACCCAGAGGAGGTCACACTTCTGATTTCAAAGCAAAGTGAAACATCCACATATTCAGAAGTGCAGAAGGACAAGAGTCTGACTTCCTTCTTCATTCTCTACCTGCTCCACAGTCAAGAGAAGACACTGTAAAATCCCACTTTCAAAGACTACATACACAAGGGGTGCTGAGCAGAAGCCTCCAGCTGCTACAAATTCCAGCTTGAAGGGCAGCCCAGTTCCCTTCTCCACGGGGAAACAGGACTTGCACAATGCCATCAAACGAATCCCCTGCAAGAAGGCGAGGAGGTTTCATCACTTACTGCTGCACGACGCCCCATTCTCCCTGCTCAGACAAAGCTTATGCTGGTTGCTTATCTGCTCATCACAGTCCTTCCAGCCCATTCCCTTGGCTGCTGCCAGAGGAACTCAGAAATAACTTGGAGCTTAGTTACAGATTGGGTCAGCTCTCACCTTCTGTCTGGGCCAAAGTCATCCAAAGGCAGGTTAGCCTGGGTCCTTAAACCCATCTCGAAACTGCAGAGCACAGACTGCCTTGAGCCTGGCAAGTTTGCACAAAGCCAAAAAGTGTTTAGAGTAAAAGAGGAATGCGGTGTTGGAGCAGCCACATTGGACAAGCTGATCTTGACAGGATGTTAGAGATGGGTGCTGCAGGCAGCAGAGTTCCACACAGGCCCCAGGAAGGCCTGACCCCGTGCAGAGGGGGCTCTGGAGCACTCTCCCTTCAGAGAGCTGCACTGTGCACCAGTGCTGCTCCTCCCTGGGAACATGTCCCAGCAAAGAGGCTGCTAATAGGATGGAAGTAGTGAAAACCTTGACCCCAACAGAAGCAGGACCAGATCCTGCCTGCTCTTGGGTGGATGGGAATTTTGACTTGGCAGAGCAGTAGCTTCCTCAACAAAATCC
Organism: Zonotrichia leucophrys gambelii; assembly: GCF_028769735.1. NCBI lineage: Eukaryota > Metazoa > Chordata > Aves > Passeriformes > Passerellidae > Zonotrichia > Zonotrichia leucophrys. The sequence continues at coordinate 30,708,889 of NC_088173.1, read as the reverse complement.
TTCCTCTTGTCAGGTGAATCGTGGGGAATATTTGGCAGTAGCAGCATAATAAAGTGGCTATAAATCACAGGAGACAATGTCCTGCAGGAAGAAGGAAGAGCAGGCAAGAATGCAGAGATAAAAATCCTTTAAAATGTCCCAACGAACAAAAATTGTGACTCATGCTGGAAAAATTCTCTATGAAAACCATTATCTATAGACTGTCTCCCATTTCCTACGGAAATATTGAAAAAGCAAACTATTTTAAGCCCTGACACAACCTGGAAAATAGGATGGGGGGAGGCTGTGGAAAATTTCATCCATTTTGACCTTCCACATCACAGAAGGTTGTAAACACTCTCTCAGGACCTGGGATATAAACCACAATCTTTCACCCTCTCTATTCCCTGAAAGCCACTTTTTAACAAGATGCACATATTTGTGTCCAGAAAGTAGCCCTCTGCCACCAAAGGCACAGATATTTAAAAGTCTAAATCAGCCAGGGTCAAGGATGGATACGCTGGTGTAAGAGCCTCTAATTGCCAATACCCAGGTGGCAAGATTTGTCTTTGCTTTGTCTTTCAGAGGCTAGCTCCTTGCCAGAAGGAGACTTTCTATATATGCACGACACAGGGTGAGGAGGAGTTTTTTGCTGCTTCAATTTTTTTTTCCCCTAAGTTCTATGAAAATCTCCCTCTGGTTCTTTGGAAGATCACTTGAGATGGAAAGGTCATCCATAATGGGTAGTTGGCTATAAATGCAGATGCACAGTTGACTTGGCTGTTTTGAACAGCTTTTGCAAACATGCACAGCATTGACCTAATATCTTCCCCACTTTACTCTGTAAAAGCTCATGCTTTTGTTCAGTGCTATGAAGTTTGAAAGCTTGAGGGACTGGAGGGACCAGCAGTCTCTTAACACTGACCCTAGGACCTTGTCTGTTTTGCAAAGAGGGCTGGATTTGAAGGACAAAAGAGGGGTACTGCTCTGGAGCAGTTGTCTCCTCCCCATACTGCTGAAAACCTGGCTCTTGACCTCAGTTTGTAGGGAGAAAGAGACTGATACCACAAAGCAAAAACTGAGGCACTTTACTGCTCCCTGTGAGATAGAGTGCAAAGATCTTTGTCACTGGACTGTCTGACACAGACTTTAAAACAAAAGTCAGTAATGATTTTAATACATACTTCAGTCAGGAACAGTAATGGTAACAGACATCTAATTCATGCATTGCTAGGAAAGCAAAATTTATAGATTTGCTCTATCTGTAAAATGCACAGCATTTCTGAGAACCATAATCCCAACAAAACAGAGATAATAACAACTCTGTGTTCTTTAATTAAATACTTGTAGCTGGTTTAATAATAGATTTTCAATCCACTTCTCTTTTTTATGCTGAGACAACTACAGTCTGATTTAGTGAATCTCTTTGATTTGTAATCCCAATTGTTATATTATTAATATGTCCTTGATGCAAGGAGCAGGATAACTTTAAAAAGTGATCAGTTATTTGGCTTGGCATTTATGACCTTGGTCAGAGGACGTGTTATTTACAGGAAGTTTTCTGGAGCATCTGCAAGTGAATCAGCTCTGAAATGCAGCTTAATTGTTTAGGGCAAAGCACATTTAGTTTCAAATTCCCAGGAATCTCCAGCTTCAGACGCAAAGTGCATTTCCACAGATGGACGCTGACATGTGGAAATGCCACCACGGCTACTGTTCAGCTGACCTTTGGTTAGGGCCAGCTGCCAACGGGAAATGCCAAGCTGTTACTTACATTCATTCAAAAGAGGCCAGAAAACTGCAGAGACCTGAAAGCAAAGAAAAGAGGACAGAGGTGTGGCCCTGCCTTTGGGAGCCTAGCAAAAAATAACAGACTCCAGCAAACTCCTCAGCCCTGTGACTGAAACTCCTCACAGAACTGCCAGGAGCAGGTCGACATTCACCTCGCGCTGCAGAGCTGCTCTCAAGCCTCTGCTTGCTGCAGCCTGGGACTGGGGAGGAGAGGTGCAAAGAGGTGCCATACAGCATCCTAGGGAGGAGGAGTATCCTGAGGTATCCAGGGCTTCTCAGGAACCTGGGAGCACCCTGAAGCCAGCACAAAGCAGCCTGTTTTCAAGAGCAGGCCAGGCTATGTCTTCAGTGCTGCAGAGCAAGATGGTTTTTCTCCTTCTCCAGCTCTCTTACATCAACAGAAAAGACAGAGCCTGGGCTTTGCACAGCTTGCTTGGTGTGGCAAGCAGTAGTGATTCCAGCTGGAGTTCAAAATAGCTGTTTTCCTAATAGCAAATACAGGAAAGAATTTGGAAAGAAAATGCAACCCCCCTAGAACCAGGCACTGGAACAACACAACCACTCCAGAGGTTTAATAGGAAAGCATCTCCCAGAAACAGGTTAACTGCTTCAGAAAGGGATTATCCCATGACTTGGAACATGTTTATTGTCCCTGCTGTCACAGCAGGAGAGTTAGTCCACAAATTGTCTTGAATCCCTATCCAAGGCAAAGCAGCATGAGTAACACATCTCCCTGGCATCTCTGCTTTCTTACAAACCAGAGCAATCTCTTTGATTTGTTTAATTTCAAATTGTCTAACATCTTTCTGGATTTTTGGGGTTTACTTTGCTGTTCTCACACGTCACTCAATGTACTAGATGGGCTTTAAAATTCATGGGAAGTCAAACTGGCAGAGAAGTCCTGTGGTTTTGAAGCCAATTTTCTGATAATGGACCAAACTTTGGTGGGGGAGGCTTCTCCACCAGTTCCAAATGAAGGACTGTGGGTTTTTTCAGTTAGGGGAAGGGTTGAAAAGATAAAAATGGATGAGAAGTTCAGCTCCTTGTGCCTACCCTTTCCAGACATCCAGCGTGGCACCATGGAGAATGTTCCAGAAACCTGCAGCTGCCCTGGGGTCCACAGAGGGAAGTGTGGGTACAAGGTAGGGGGGTTAAGGTAGCAGCAGAGGCAGCAATAAAACTCTAGCCAAAGGACACAAGGGCTTTCATAAGCATGCCAAGAGATAAAGAGCTAAAAGGAAGCACATCCTGGAAAGCACATTAGGCAAGAGAACAGAAAGATGTAACTAATGAGAACTGCTGACAAATGGCTCAGGGTTTGCAACTGCTTGCTGAGACTAGAGAGAGTAGCAGAGAAAAGGAGACTTGCAAAGGTACACTCTCCTCAGAGGGGTACTGAGCCCTTGCCAGCAATTGTGGGAGAGCAGGAGGTGCTGACAGCCACACAGTTCTGATTCCCTACGGCCACAGAGGGATGTACATTCCCCAACCTGTCACTCACCCCCCAGACCCTTCCTTGCAGAGGGGCCAGGTTACATCCACAGCTTCCCTACAGTCACACACACATCTCCTGTTGCACCAATACAAGAACACACCCGGGCTGGGGGAAGCCAAGGTTCACATCCACCTGCTCTGACTGAAGAGGAACTTCAATCACAACCTCTAGGCTTTAAGGAGAGACTTGAATCCTGTCTAGAGTGTTCAGAGCCAAGTCTTCTGACTACAGCTTTCCTGTAGGCCTTGGTGTGAATTGCCCATTGACTCACCCCCCTCCCTCTCTGCTGCTGCATGCCTCTCATGCAGACAGGAGCATTTACTTTTCCATTTTTAAGCCCAACAAGTCACTCAAAGCAGACAACAGGAGCTCGAACAGCTGAGCTGGAAGAGACTGTCAGTCTCTGACCTTGACTGGAGATGAGTCTGGCAGCACACTTACCTTTCAAGACAGGAAATAACTGTGTCCGTGTCCTTCCACGGATGCCTTATGCCTGGGGACAGAGTTGCTCAGCCTGGCAGGATTTCACTGCTCTGCATTTGCAGACTGGCACCTTACCTTCTCTGGGAAATAAGACCCTCAACCAACAAATTCAGTGCAGTTCCTCTGCATCTGTAACATCTCCTAATGTTTACAATATCCTGTAAATTACAGTCACCTTGCTAGACCTGAGGTTAGGACAGACCTGTATCATAAAAGCAACTGTGAGCTGATGGGTACCTTAGAAGCATAAATGTTTATTTTGCACTGAAAACAAATTCAGCCTTATCAGTAGATGTACTTCACAAAGCTTTTTGGAGTACTTCACATATGCATGGAGGATGTTGCATTGTTTGACTACTGCCACTAAAAAAAGGTACTAATATACATGTAGAATATGAAAAAAGTGCCTTCCATGCTGGCTGCCAAACAAGTTTTATGTTGCAGTACAAACTTTTCCTGATACAAGCCAGATTTTGCCCCAGTACCACAATCTCTTGTTCATCAAAAAATTCCATCAACTTCCATTAGAGTTGTCAAAGATGGTATAGTCCAGGCTTTCATCACTTGCCTATGTTTAAGCACATGAGAAGTCAATGGGAAGGTTTGAGGCAGAGTGTCTCCCTCTGCGGGGGAAGCTCTCTGTATGATTTACTAATGCTTGGGGGACACATTAGTATCGTACGCATGAGAAATGAAATCCAGATCTGACCAAAATATGGGGCATTTGGCCATTTTAGTGGCTTTATTCTCATTTTCTTTACAAGCGTTTTCCTGAAGTTTTCTCCATGAGCAAAGTCCATTGCAAGCTCTGAGTACAAACATATGGAGGTGAAGATATTTTACCTGTAATAAAATGTTCTGCTTATTTTTAAAGGAATGAGAAAACAGTCCTGGGAGAATCAAGTAAAATAATCAGGGCCAGCCCATACACAGATGAAAATCATTGGGAAGTGAACTACATCTGTGAGAGCGCCTTTGTCATTCCTGCTTGTCCAAACAGATCAATCAGCCCACCCTCGTGCTGTTTTACAGTGCTACTGCTTGACAGCTTTGTTCACATGCTGCTTTTGCCTAAATCACACTAATCAGCTGGTCAGATAAAAGTTATTGCAAAAGTTGAAGAAGTATAAATACACAGCTTCTTCTCTTACCTTCCGCTGAGAAGGAAACCGATAACAACAGCCAGCAGAATGACTCCCACTGTTACAGACACAACAATTATAGGAATCTGGCTCTGGTCGCTGGATGCAGCTACTGCTGAGATGAGAAACAGAAAATGGAGATTAGGGTTAAGATGACAGTCAGCACTCATATGAGTCTTTCTAGTGAGGCTGCCAGCAAGGTTTCAAGTCTTACCAGTTTGTTTCTTCTTTTACGGTTTGTGTTTTCCCCTTTTGCTGTCTGTTTCTAGTTTGGAAAGGATATGGGTGGAAAGGAAACTAAACCACATGCAACACTGAGCCAAAAACCCAACAAGATTCCATCTCATTGCTCAATTCAGAAACCAAAGCATTGCAGGATGCAGCCTTCGAGTTTGTGAACTCAAGTTTTTCTCCCTGAGCTAGCTGCATTAGAAATCAGAGATAAAAGATGAAAACCCAACAGGCTCTCATTTGGATGAAAACTCAACAGTCAGAGAGAACATTTATGGAATGTTATTGCTAACAGACACAAGAAAAATCTACAAGATAAAAAGAATTACCTGCACTTCAAGAAGCTATAAAAAATTATAAACTAACCTCTTTGTGGCATCTCTATCACATGGCTGTGAAGTGTCCTCTGTAAAACAGGAATCTGCTAAGACATGTACATTGTTTGGTCTTTTTATTGGCCAAAACTTGAGGAAGCAAAACTCTTCCAGTCTGTGCTTGTAAGGAGCCCTCCTGCCAAAAGGCAGGAGACTAAACTGGTGATAAAGATGCCAGCAGAAAGGTCAGGAGATCTGGTTGAGAACTGACTTTTGACATGGGTCAAATAAGAGCAGGTGACCAAGCTCCTGTAGGCTGTAAAATGGAAACGCTAATACCACTTGTATCTTGTTTATCTGCCCTACTTGGCAGGGGAAGGAGCCCATTTCCCCCAGGGGTTTGTATGTGGGGCTCCCCAAGCACAAACCAAAGTCTCCTCACCTTGCCCTCTTTGCTGCCAGCTTATTTAACTGCAAGCATATAACCCCCCCAGGGTACAAACCTCACATCCTCCCTGCAAAACCAGCTCCCTGGCACAGGAACCACTGCTCTGTGGGGGAAAACCTCATTATTGCTCTTAACCTCGTGCCAGCCCAGGATGAAGTTCCATGCACCCCAGAGAGCAGCAGGAATTGATTGCGTACTGAAGAAGCCTTTAACTAAATGATTGAACGAAAAAAGGGTCCTTAGCACAGGATTAACGTTATGAAGGCTATAAAATAACTGAATATAGTTAATTGTTAAAGGAAAGGAAAGACAGAAAGGTATGACATTAAACACTGCACTGGGCTTCAAGCAGCTCTTCATATGGGAGCTCTCTGGTGCTTAACCTGCTACAGCAGAGTAAGTGATTTCAGAAGGATTGGTCCTGACACAGTAAATATTTCATGCTAACTGCTCCAATCCCCTGCTATCATCCAGAGATTTTATTAGCCTCACAAAGTTATGGGGGCTCCTTAAGATGGTGTTTTACTGCTTTCTTGACAAAATAATTAAAAAGAAAAGCATTTAAAGGAGAACATTAAGCAGTGATTGGTGGTTTTCTGCACAGCTCAAGGGATGGGGAAATGAGATAAATTCTACTGTGATCCATGGCAGATGAAAAGCCTGAACCCATAAGCCAAGCTGGGGCTTGCTGCCATTCAGTCAGGGACACACACACACATCCCCCCTGCATTACCCCTTCCCAGCTTGGTGATATGTTCCTACTCCTGCCCAGCAGGACCAGCTAGATTAGCTCACCAATCCAGCCAAAATCCAGCTCTTTGCAAAGATAGTTTTTGGGGCTAGATGAGCTTGGTGGCATTTGGAAAGGATGAAGCAACAAATGGATACACCCAACAGCACCTTCTACTCAAATAAAAAAAATTCTGCTGAAAATTGAAGCCCTGGCTGCTTTGTGGTGCTTTGCAGAATTGCACAAGCAGGGTAATGTAAAAATTCCCAGAACCTGGAAAAAGAGGGAAGTCCAAAACAGCTTATGGCTTTCCTCCATTGCATTTCTAGGGCTGTTGTTGCATAATTCCTCCAAATGTATTGAAGATAACTACAGAAACCTTGCGAACTGGAAACAAAACCTGTTGCTCAGTCCAAACTACTTGGAAATTGTTTTTGTTTCTCAGAACAGCCACTGAAAGGTTTTCATCTGTGCTTGAATAAAAATCATTTGCTTTGGCTCTAACAAGACGTTCAGATCTGTACTCTGATCTAGCAGTGAGATTTCGATCTGTGCTTGCTTCCAAAATCTCCAGGATGTGCAGGAAAGCAGTGGGAGTCTGGTCACACTCCTGACACTAATATTGACTTTATGTAGGGCTTTGGGGAAAAAATGCTTTTTATAAGGTTTTAAATGTCAAATAGAGCTGCATTTTGCAAGATACTGAGGCTTACATTGTATTTCAATCCAATTAAGTGTTAAAGTACCTGGTTAAGTCTGGCCTCAGCCAGAGCTTGAGCCCAACAGATGAACAATTCCCATTCCCAAACTTGGGACAATGTAGAAGGTATTCCTCTGACTATACCAGCAACTCCTCAATATCAGAGAAGTACCTATTCCTCTGCCTTTAAAATGTAAAAAAGACTGGGATGTGGGTAAAATGACCCATAGAATTTCTAGTGTTTAAAAGTATTTCCACGTGATATCCTTCAAAAGTCCTGATTAACACAGATACTTACATGATGGGCTTGATGAAAGTGCCATTATTTTTGGACCAGGATCATAGGTAAAAGATCAAATGTGCCTATATTTCATGTGTTACCCATTAATAGACCAGAGCACTATTACTCAAACAACTCTAAGCTAGAAACTTTCCAATTGAGAAAAACTATACACAACAATTTTTGGCATAACGTGATTTGGTTGCTACTTATAGAGCACAATTAATGGTTAATACAATAAGAAATACATTAAATACACTGTCCTTACTGCATTAATGTTTGCATTGTGATGCAATTTTCACTGTATTAGCTTAATCTCTGGCTCCACAGCTACATTTGCACATGTATAATGACTCCTTGAAAATCTATTACGACTTCAAAGGCAGCATGCACTGAAAAGACAACTTGGCATCCCCTCCTCAAAGATGATGAATTTTAAATAAACTGAAGTAACAGTAATCAAAGTATTTATGAATTTAAATTTCCAAGGAAAACACAGCAAACAGTCCCTTTCCCACAGGAATGATCAGAGTATTTCCACCATAAAATTCCTCTTCCATGCACACAGTATGAAAATTAATAAATGACAGCTGTATAAACTAATAGAGAGAGGACGTATTTTTCTGGTGGACAAAATCATACTTGACACCTTGGCAAAATTCTGTATTTGGGACAAAAAGAATTTCCCCACAGCTGTTCCGAAGCACAGAAGAAAGAGCAGCTGAGCCTCCATGTGCCTCAGGAGTTCACCCTGCCACAGAATCTATTCCAGAATCTAGCCCTGGAAAAGTTTCATTAAAAAAAAAAAAAATTAAAGAAAATTTAAAACCCCACAAATGTAACAGGCCAAGAAGAAGTCCTGCACCTGCAGTGCACATTTTTACGATTTCTGATTACAAGTCAACCTCCTTTTCTTGAGGCTGTGGCCTTGGCAGCCAACAGAAACAATCTTTTAACTTGACAGGAACTTACCCCAAAAAACACAGAAGACACTTATGCTAGTTCAACCCTTCCCCTTGCAGAGAAGAACCATTTCAGGGTTTTTTCCCCCAGATGGGGAAGACAGCTAAGCATCCTCTGCAGCCTGCCATTAAGGAGCAGGTCCCATCCCCTCTGTCCCTCCTGAGAGGAACAGCTCTCTTTCACCAGGCTCCTGTAAACACAGGATTTTTCTAAGCATGGAAAGCCATGAATCTCTGAAGCCTGAAGATCTCCTGCCCCACCACGAGGGAGCAAAGGACAGATATGCCAAGCGCAGGGTCAGGATGTGCCCGACGTTTCCAAAGCCAAGGGATGAAGCAATCAAAGGAAGCGCTCTGTGCAGAGGTATTGATCCCCTGACGTGTTTCAGGGCAGCCTTTTGGGGACAGGGGCTGGCAGCAATGAGAAGCACTTACACACTGGGCTGGTCTCAAACTCGAAGCGGCGGCTGAAGCCCCCGTAGCCGGCGGCCGTCCGCGCCCGGATCTGGAAGACGTACGCCGAGCCGGGCTTCAATCCATCCGCCGTGATCGCCGTCTCCTTGGACTTGATGATGGTGTAGCTCGTCTCCTGGTCCTTTTCCCAACAGCCCCCCGAAAACCACAAAGTTCAAACACACACAGAGTGGCTCTCAGAGAAGACAGACTCTTGACAACCCCCAGAGAAACACAACAAAAGATGACTGAAATATGCATTTTTGAGAATTTCTGCCTCAAAATCCCCTCCCTCTCTGAAGGTCCTTTCTGCAATACAAAATCTGAGATCTGATTTTCTCTTTTTGTAATCAATGATTCTGGGAGGCACACAACCAACATCTGCAGTAGAAGCAGCTTTCCCCTGCTCAGGATGTACATGGCCTGGGGCAATGGAAAGGTTTATCATACAGAGATCAATCCCAAGGCACAGGGAAGATAAAACAAGTCCCATCGCCTTAAAAAAGGATTTTGATTTACACCAAAACCGCTTCCCAGCAGTGTAAGTAGGCCTAAAAGAGAATAATATATTACACACTATACAACTTTATGCCTGCATTTCTAGAACCACGAATTAGACCTTGGGAAGAGAATAATAAACTGAAACTCCAGGAAAATACCTAATTTTTGCATGGTTCTTTTGAAGCAATGAACTTGAAGAAAAATTGCTGAAATAAATCTTCATCTACATCAGTTTCTAATGTGAAACAGTTCCAGTTCTTTGATTAAAGTTTTGTTGAAATGCTAAGTAATTACTCTTAGAATTATTTACTGTAACACATAATCTAGACAAGAGCTCATAAATTAAGGTCTACAAATTTGGAGACTGCTTTTTATTCACCATATCTTCTCAGATCCAAATTATTATGAGTTAAACCAGAGTTTTTAGTAGTTCCTTACCAAGATTTCTGGATAGCTCTTAGAATGTGAGCTAATTTTTCTTTTTTTTTTAAATTTAATAGCCAACTTCCCATTGACAGCAATATGCCTGGCTGAGGTGCTAGGAATTTCTTAAATGTAAGATTACAAAATTTCTCAGTTGATGCCTGTTTTGGAGAAATGTGTACACACACACACACACACACACACACACACACACATATAAATATAAACATATGTGCCCTTTTTTTTCTTATTAAGGCATGATCCCTCTTACAGGAATGCAATCTGAAAAAACTCAGTTTTCCGAAACATTTAATATAAATGTTCTTGTCCCTTGGAAATGAATGTGAATTTACCCTTATGAAGGACTGAAAACTGAAAGAATACAAATTATAGTAGCAACAAAGAAAAAGGATTAAGGGCAATATCCCCAGCCTATCTCAACTACTGGTTAAAAGCAGTAAGTGAATATTAGGTCACATCTTTGCCTGTATGTCAGCCAATTAACTTTTCAATACAATGTTGGCTTCTGCAAACACTTGGACTCTGGAGCTTTTCTATGGAAAATACAAAGCTTCACTCTCAGCTTGAAGAAAATAAATCAAGATACCATAAACTTGGACTGGCTGGAACTATCTCTCCACAAAGGACTCACTCTTGAAGAACTATTTGCTGAAGCTATTTGAGACTTCTGGACTGCAAATACAACATTTTAAATCATCTCTCCTACCAACTTGTTTGAAAACAAACTAAGGAAAATGAAGAAATAAATTTTTTTTCATTTTAATTATTTGCTTTATCTTTTTTATTTTTTTGGTTTCTAAAAGCTGTTCTTCCCAAGCCATTCCATGGTAAGGATTCAATGTACCCCAACAGCCATTCGAACAAGTTAATAAATAATTAGTGATGGATTATTTCCAGAAACAAAACAATTCTTGCATGTACCTTAATATTCAGCCCTATTTAAGTCACTCACATATCTATTTCACAAGCTCCCTCATCTGCCAAAATAATGTTAATTTTATTTTGATGGAGAAGATTTATGAAATTCTTTCCCCTGTTTGCATGGACTGCTTGAGCAGGTCCTTCCCATGGTCAGAGAAAGAAGGCAGAAGGAGTAAAGATCTAATCCTGGTCCATGTTGAACAATTTCACCTGGATCACAGATAGACCTAATGGAATATCTTCTTTAAAACAGAAATTCAACCCCCCTAAAAAGTGAATTGTGACTCAATTTCATTATTTCCCTCTTGTTTTCATGTAGAAAGCCTGGATGTTTCTGAGGAAAAAAGGACACCTTACAATTCCGGCTAAGGTAAAAAAAAATGCTATTCAGTCAAATCCTGAAAACTTGATTTTTGGAAATCTAAGATTTCTAGAGATTTAAGGCCATATCACTCAAAATACAAATACTCAAAATATTTGATAAAGTGCATTTGGAACCATTTTCATTTAAACAACATTAATTTTGCAGGAAAATAACAAGTCACCATTTGAAATGAAGACTAGGAGGGGCAAGTTTTGTGGGGAGACTGCTTCCTTTTAAACAGAGGGAAAGAGCTGGAAAACCCAGGCAAGTTTTTAAGCCAAGATGACCTTCTTCACATCAGAGCACATGCAGTCTCTCTCCAGAAGCCCCTTCTCCTCTCCTTTCACAGTGGATGGAAAATCAAGTGAGAGATTGAAGTACCAAAGGCAAAGTATTTTGCCTGATGTTTCTGGGAGGAGACAGATGCTCAGTCTCCATCCCCTTCTATTTTTAACAAATGAGCAGGCTCTATCATAATGTGATAAGGCTGGAGAGGAATCTGACACGCGAATTTAATGTATTTGTTCAAGAGAAGTGGCACACTAATGGAAAACAACACCCTCATTTCGAGTCTTCCTAATCATTTACTGCAAAATCAATCTGACATTGATTTATGCATAAAATCTCTCCATTCCCTTCCATGACTCAAATAATAATAACTAAAAGACAAAAACAATAAAGAGAAGGTACTTGGGAAGCTCAGCAATCAGTCCATCACACCTTTTCAAAATATTTGATTTCGTATTCCAGGATGATGCCATTGGGTCGATCTGGCTCCTGCCAGGAAAGGGAGATGCTATTTTTAGTTATCTTCCCTTTTTTCACAGTACTGACTGGAGAAGGTGCTGCAAGACAGGAGAAAAACAGAAAGACGAAAACCACGGTTAGTAAGATGGTCTGCCTCAGCCAAAGTCAAATTCATCAGTGCATGCTCGAACACAAGGCAATCCCGAGCTACTGCAGATCAGTGGAGTCTGTTTCCACCTTGGTGGCATTTGCCCATTTTAAACAACTGGACTTGCACAGATTTGTGGTAGCACGACCATGAAGGCAAAGTAATAACATGAACTTCTATCACAGTTTACACATCGACCCCATCTTTTCAAGCAATTTTCAAGCACATCAAACCCACACCTTCTCTTTTCAAATGTGTCAGGAGTCTATGTCATAGAATTACATCCTGATTATGCTTTGCTTTCTTTTGCCTGCTTTCAAGCCATATATTTTTCAGAAAACCTTAGATTACATGGGCTCCTTAACTATTTTTGGATTTTAAGTAGTTTAAGCCCAGGCATCTTTCAGCCCGTTCCTTTCAGAAGTAAGGAATATTACAACCTTTATAATTCAATTGCTCTCTATAAATATCACTGGGGTGTTGCAGGCTCACATAGTGATGCTAATTCCTTGCAAATGGCAAAAGATTTTAATGGCAATCACAGTTTGGAAGTTCTCAGTGTGCTTGGGGAAGCCACAGCATGAGAGCAGCCATACAAGCTCTGCTCATTATTTTAAGATGCAGCCCTGAAAGGTTATCTGCCCTTTGCAGCACACATGAGCATCAGAAACAGGCTTGATCCTTTGTATTCAGTCCGAGGTCTGCAGAGACTTTCTAAGTTGTGGCTGCTGCCCCCCTGCCAGCTCTCCAGCAGAAGCTGCTGTGGGCAATGCAGCCCTAACACCCCAGGTGTTTCATGCCAGTGATTGGGAAACAGCACTGAGTGAAAAGAAAAGGGGATGGGAGAAACTCATGGTCTCGCATTTGCAGGGCCAAGAGCAGCTTCTCCAGGGACAAAAACAGGCCATGCCTGGATGAGGGATTTTAACTCACCCTCCTGCAAGTATGACAGGGGGCCTGAGGAGACCCATGCCAAAGACTTTTGTGGCCATATGGGGAATGGAATGGAAAGAGCAACAACCAAATTTCATTTTCCAAAATGTATTTGGAACTATAGAAAACAATTTCTTCTATATGCAGGACTAGCTAATTATCTTAAAAATAAAAAACCCCCAACCCATTAAGTAAAATAAAGACAACAAACACAATAATTTTTCCAGGTCTGATATTAAGCCAAAAAGTAAGGGAAGAGCTCCAGACAATTGTTCTTGGACTGAAGGCTAGCACCAAGACTTCTCTGTTATAGCAAATTGCCACATCTCAGTCTTGCTTCAGTCCTAGTTTTTTACACTCCTGTTTACTTTCCCCACTTGGCTCTTGAAGGATTCTGAAAGGTGTTGGCTATTTCCAAACTGTTTTCTGCTGGAGAGCTGGCATCAAGCTGTACAGACCCTATTTGCTTTTCAACTGTGCATCCACCACTGTGCTCACAACTGCTCCACTGAGCGAGTAACATCCACCTTGATTTGAACCATGACCACATTGTTCATGCAGGCCCTGCATGGTGATCACCAACTATTTTTCAACTGCAAAAGTCACCTTACCCCTCCCTGACTGATGTCCTCTACAAGTTTTTGGGCTATGTGAGGGCAAATAAAACCTAAATACAAACTGCTTATCTGGTAAAGGAATTTCTGTTACTCAGCCCAGGTGCCTAAATAGGCTCTGTGTGGTCATGGGCACAGCAAACTGAGTTGTGCATGCATCTGAGATACAAGATCTGTGAACACATGTACAGTCAGATATATTAGGTCAGAGAAGATAGAGGGAGTAGGGAGCTCCATCAAAACAGAACGAAGCCCCTTCTGATGCAAGGGAGTTACATAATTTTCAAGGCCATTGGATAACAAGCCTCGCTGTATGGTGATGGTGCCAAGTAAAAGGAGATTGTACAATCCTCGTTATACAGATGATACTGCTCACTTATCATGAGCCACTCAGATGCTACCATGTTCAGGGAGGAGCCACTAAAATACTCAAAAAAGGGACCTACACCCTCTGGGACTGATCTCCAATGTCTCCAAATCCCTGCAATGCTTCTCCCATGCTTACAGAGCTGGCAGCAGAGGTCTGGTGGGATAGAGAACATCAGTGCTGAGCATTAAACCATTTTAACCTCCTATTAGCAAAAGTAAACTTGAGAAGAGCAGTGAGGGGAGACCTCAGTTCTCCCCGGTACTGAATGCCTCTCAGGAACGTGAAAATCATGCAATTCCCAGTATCAAAATTACCTGATCAAATAGTGGATTTTTCATTCACTTTATTGAGGTTTCCTGAAGTGTTTATAGGACTGAGGCTCACAGGTGCTTTACAGCCAAGAAAACAATGTTAGTGCTCCCAAACACTGCTGCAAAACCTTTCCCTAGGAGGTTCAGGGCAGTTTAGCTCTCCTTTACGTGCACCTGCATAGTACAAGACAAAATGCACCCCCAGCCTACCCAAACACACCCATCAAACTTTCTACTCTCCTAAATCAGAGCATTCCCTTTAAAAAGTGTGTGCAAAAAGCTTGGCTAGTGAGAAGCTACATGGACTTAAATCTCTGGGTGTGCAAGTCTCTAAAATGTTCAATTGTGGCTCTGCTCTACCAGGAAATGGATGCAAGATAAGAAAATGAGTAACCCGACTCTCCAAGTAAATTAGAAGAGGAGTAACCGTATCCTTTTTGAATCTCCTTCAAAAGAAGTGTTAAAGTGTAACCGTGAGATAAAGTCCAATTAAGTAAATTCAATAAATCCCAGCGGTGCTGGCGTGATACAGCAACCACTCTGCATCCTCAATGCACAGAGATTACGATGCTCTGAAGTGAAGGAAGGAAGGTACAAGTATTTTAGTTTTCTTTGTCAAACAAAATGTAATTCAATCCAGGCAAGTGGACAAAGTCTGCAATCATTCCATCTTAAAAGCCTGCAACTGGATACTGTGCTATATGATCTCAGAAAAATAAAAGGATTACTTAAGACTTGCTTTTCAAAGGTCACTGCTTCTGCAAGGGCAGCATCCTCTTTGTAGAAAGAAGTCAAACCACAGAGCCCTTCCATTTGGAGTGCAACATGCAAAAAAATAAATTCACATAAGAGTCAAGATATATAAAGCTGTAATATCCCGTGTTTCTTATGTAAGCAGACAGAAGTCTTGTTCAAATCCCTGCCTTGACACAACAAAAGGTGGGTGTACATTGTGAATTGTTCATGTTCTGTGCCTATGCATTAATTTTTCAGCCACACAGTCAAGATCAAAGAGGGATATTACATCATTTATGTTTATGTTTGCCATTTATGAAAACAGCCATGCATGTGATAAAAGCAAACAGAAGATGTAACAAGGTGTGAAATTGTCAATGTACATTTTTGCTTTCCTGAGACCAAAAATTAATCAGGAAAGCAAAGAAAAGCACAGAAAACGGATTATTCCTTTTTTTGTGTGTGTGTGTTCTAACATTTCTTAAGAAGAGTAAGGGGACATACCAAATAAATAAATAAAAGTTTCTGCAGAAGACACACCATTAGTCACATCTGAATAACTACAGGAAATTATTTCACAAGGAACAGACTTTTTAGGACATTTGTTCCTCTGCAACCTTTGATAATGACATTAGCACTGAATTAGCCTTCTAGGTACCATAGGCCATATTTACAACATACTGTGCTGCGTCCCACTAATAACTAACATACAGCAATGCTTAGTAGAATAAAATGCTAATTATAGTTGAAGAGAAACCAATGTTATCAGGTGAACAACCACTGTACCAAGACAAAACAAATAATCCAGTTTCTACTTTTTATAGTCTATCTAATGCTCTCTGCAGGCCAATTACTTTTGCCTTGGTATTTTTCACTCTGGCAGAAACAACAGCTAATGGCTCCCGATCTTACTCAGTCCCAAAGCCATAACCTTTATCTGTTATTATATAACCAAACAAAATGTTATAATTAATGCACTTAATAAAACCAGGTAAAATTGAAGAAAATAAACCTGTATTAGAAGAGTAACCACAAGACCAGTAACTCTGGTTACACTTCAAAAGCCTGGTAAAATGTAATTTTTCACTCAGTTTCTAATTTCTTTCTCAAGCCTTTGGTGACTTCAGCATTTGAAGCAAGACTTGCCTTATTCACGAAGTCACACTAAAGGCATTTCTAAAATTGCAGGTGGCTTCAAGCAGTAGGTTAATTAAAAAAAAAATAGATATGTTAGTTAAAATAGGAACACTGGAAAGGGAAGGAAAAAAAAATGCTTTCACTGTATTATCTCTTCATTTCTACATAGGAACTTTTAGGGCAACACCCAGTGGCTCTTTTAAGGGCACTTTTACTGTAAACATTACACCTGGGTCAGAACTTAGGATTTAAGTTATAACTTGTCCTTCATGCTGCAATTTTTCATATCCCAAAGTGCACTCAAGTTTGTCTGATAATGGATTTCAAAACTCTTTGTCCCTTGAGAACAAAGAGTTGCAAACCACGCCTGGCTAGTTAGGCAAACAGGCTGGGCCCCAAGTTTGCAGGTGTTTGCAAGTGTTTTTGAAAACTGAGTCCAGGCAATGAAAGGTCCTTGTACTAAGTAGCATTAAATATTATTTCTATTCTATCTGAGATCTTTCGCAGGACTTCAATCCTGCACAGACCCTAAATAAGGCAAAGAGGCAAATTTTAGCCCCAGGATTAGATTAAATCCAATCACTTTGCCAAATAGGAGCCAAACCCTAAAACATCGTTCTTATATGGAGATCATTTTATTTTGAATGATTCTTCAAAGCATCTCTTGTCTAGATGGGGACTTCATTTTGGTCCTTTTCACACACCAAATGTCAAAATGAGAACACAATCTTCAAACTGCTTTGGCAATGGCTATATAGTATTTCCTCACAACCTCTACATTCCAAGATGAGCCCCTGAGGTGCCAGGTCTTAGATCTCTTTGCAGTCTGAATGGACATTTTGAAAGCTTCCGAAACCTGAGGTGCCCTGACCTGCACCTTGAAACAAAACAGGTCAAACAAGAGAGAGGAACCCAAATGAAGCACTCCATGGCCCTGACAGAAGGCAGGGCCCCATTTCTGCAATACGAATCCATGACTAACCCAAGCAACCAGATCTGTCTCATTTGAAAAGGGGTGATCTTTCAGGTGGCTCCCATCCTGGTTCCTCTAAGTTTCAACACAGCTCCTTAAGCTCGACACCAGGACATGACTTGACACCCAAGCTGGTCATGGCCAAGGTGCTCCGGAGACCTTGCTGCCTCCCAGCTGGACAGAAGGTTGAGTTCATGAAAAGTGAAACCCCAGCTGGTGCCTAGTTGTGTTGAAGAGCCTGTTCTCTCTTTGACAAAGCTTTCCTCAGAGAACTTCTCTCTAGGCTTCTAATCCTTGGACCTAAGACACCAGAAAAATCCCTTTGCTAAAGGCAAAGAGAGCAGTGGGGATGCTGTGGTTTTGTGGACGCTATGAACCAATGCCTTAAATTACTAGCATTCCTTTCAAATGCTAGTAATTTGAAAACACTTTCAATTCATACTCACATTAGAGAAATAACAGAAGTAATCTGCATGCAATTTGCATTAGCACAGGGGTGATGGCTCATGTCTCACTTCTGATCTCTATTAACAGCTCAGGAGATCTGTGTGGCTATGCACCAATGTGGTCTAAGGCCTCAAGACCTACTGTGCCCCAAAACTCGGTGTTCTTGCAGTAACTGAAGTGTGTTTAGGGCAAGGAAAGGTGTGTGCACACTAAATTAAATAATTCAAGGCTTTCTTTTCTCTGAGTATCTCCTAAAGGAGCTTGCAAGAGAATCAGCAAAAAGAAAAAACAGAGGAAACCACAGCAACAAGCTAACATCAACTGACCCACCCATAAGGACCTACTGCTTCTTATGGTAAATCTTTAGATGAACACTCGATATTTTGCTACTCCTGTAAAATGGTTTTAAAAGAAAAAATAGCAACAAGTGCCTTGCTGCATGTGAAAAATCACTACTGAAATCTTTCCTGCAATAATATGTGTTATAAAAATGTGTCTGTAAAATATTCTTTGTTATTAAGACCAAGTACTGATTATTGACATATAAATTATGAAAACAAATCCATAGCTTTAAATGTTTGAACGTAGTCTTTTCGTCTTAATCAAAATATATTGTTAATTGTGAGACAGCAGGACTCAACAGATATTCCTTGAAGGACAGTGGATACAACCAGTGAAAGCTTTGCCATTCACAAAGTATTTTACTGTTAGAGAATATTTCTAAGACACACCTATTTAAGTGCCTACTTTTGTGGAAGCAACCCAGGAAGGTGTAGCAACAGCTCACCTCTGGCACTCTTCTCTTGCTGACTACATAAAAGTTTCCAAAATTCACCACTTACACAAAAAACATGCAAATAATTTCTACAAAATCTACCATGAGGAAGTTACTTTGTTTCAGGGCTATCATATATTAAAACTGCAACAGGATTACAAACAAAGCCCAAAGACACACAAAATCTAGGCACTAAACTACAGAGCCTTTGGGGTAAGACTGCCTTGTCATTCCTCATGTGCACACTACCCCAGATAGAACAGAGGCAGAATATTTAATGATACCTATCATGTATCACTGCCATCTCAAAGAAACACATAACCTTTGGCAAAGCTCTTAAAAGCACATGGTTTCAAAAAATAATTTGGATTCTTGCCATTTGCCTTCTGTTTACAGAGTTGCCCGGACACGCTCTCGGCTCCTGCCAATCATGGACGGGAGACGTGAACTCTGAAAGAATGGAAGCTGCCTGCAGACCCACAAAACTGGCAGGCACGAGGCCTGAGGAAAACATGACCAGATACCACAAGAGAAAATTGTGTAATATTGAGCCCACTCATCTCAAAGGAGGGGAAGTATTTCCTCCAGCTTGTTCATCAACAAACACATTCAAGTCCTTAGCAGGAATATTGGTACACAACAGTTTTAAGGAATTTTAAAGACTCTGTATAATGAAGGCTACAAAGAGGACCATGATCTATAACAACAATCAAGGTAATTTTTTTCTCTTGAAACCTGGAGGCTTGCAAACACTCCCCTGTATTTTGCAGGGTGCAAAGTCCCTTTCGTACATATAGAGGCTGTTTAGAAAAAATAATTCAAAAAATTGGCCTGACAAGACTGGCCCTGACCATAGCTCATTGTTTGAGAAACTTTTTTTCAATTGCCAGGCCTAACATACATTCATTTGTATTTACAGCAGCATCAGCCCTCTGTCCTGCAGAGCCAGTTCCTATTAAGCTGCAATTTACTGTGATCCTCAGAAGGGAGAGGGAGACATTAGGGCATCACAGGTTGCCTGGGCTCAGGAAAAGGAGGCATCCCTGATATCCCTAGCAGGTACTTGCACTCAAGGCCAATGTGTATCTGAGACAAATATTTGTTGGAGCAGGGAAGAGAGCATGAAGAAATATCTTCCTATAGGGTGCAGATCCAGAGGAAATTCCAATACTTGATTTTGTTTTTCTAGCGCCTCTGGAAATCAAGATAGTAAGTTTTTCTGAAAGCTGGAGAACAGATTGTGGTTAAGACCAGAGCCAGATTTCTTCACACCAAAGAAAAGCTGTAATTTCCCTATATTCCATTAGTGGTTTAGTTGTGAAGCCTAAGAATAAATACTATTGACTTACAAGACTCCCATAAATTCACTCCTAGCAAGGTGATAAGGACTCCAGCTCTGATCCATCAAAGCATTTTTGGAAAGTGCTTGATTTTAAGTGCATGAGCGCTACCACTACTGTCAGCATTTTGCTGGATCGTAGCCACAGGGCTCAGCATTTTGCTGTAGAATTCTCATTATTGAGTACATTTATCAGACTAGCTTCCACCACACTTACCAAGGACTGCCTTCCCTACCTTTAGTACCCTCATATCTGATTTGCATTTAAGCAAAAACTTCCTTTTAAAAACCACATGCCATAAAGAACAAAACAAAGCCAAACCACAGCTACTGAATTAAATGTAAAATGTGCAGGTTCCTGCTCTCTACCATCTCACCTTCTTAATTCCTAAATTGGCTCCTTCCTTTGTACAAGACTTGCTGCGTCCTTTTTCTAGCTGTTATCAAACTCTAAACCCAGCAAATTCATAGACCATTTTTAAATTGTGTGGGAAATTTCCTTCTCTGCCAAGGCTGCCACTCTGTATGATACAGCAATCAGTCTTGCTGATGAATTCTAACATTAAAGCCAAATTACTGAACACTCTAGTGAAATTAGGGGCAGCCAAATTAATTCCTTATGTTTCCACTTGAAGAACAGCTACTGAAGAGGTGCATCAGGTCAGAGTGAAGAATAGCCAAAGTGCTTAACTCCCACTGTAGCTTGTTTTTGACTTCCTATGGTGTTTGGTCCCTCTGAATACCACCACTGTTCATATCTCACCTCTCATTCAGAAATGGGAGAACAGTATGAGCCCACCACTTGTCACAGGACCCTGAGCTGGTCATAGCTTTGCAGAACCACAATCCAGACCTCTTCCATAAGTGATTTCCCCACTGAAGACTGGAAGGCTTGAAATAAAATTCTTAAAAACAAATAAAAATATATCGAACAGGTAATACTAGATCAAATCAGTAAAACCTCAAAATTTCTAGAGCTGAAATTGAAAGGTGTATGTACCTGTGATTATATCAAACCCTTGGTTTGAGACTGACAGTGGCTTTTCTGTGCTGCCTAGGCTTCTACTGTTTTTAAGGGAAATGGCAGACAAATAAAAAATCTAACAGATCTCACTGTTGCTGCCAGCTGGGATATCCTGCCCAGTCTTTTGGCACTTTAGTGTGATCATGGGCAGTGTTAGTCCTAAAATCTCAGGTTCCAAACATTGAGATGAAGCTAACCACCCAAGTCAACACAAATCCAAGTTTTACTACAGGTGCTTGGGAAAACACCTCTTCATACTATCAAGTGAAATTTGTGTACCTTCAGCTTCCTAAAGCTTTTCCTTCACACCCCTGCAGTGTGAAACGTGAGCATGCAATCCCCTTTAAAAGGAAGGAAGAAGATGCAGCTTCACAGATGGCCTGAGTTGGAAGAGACCTTAAAGATCACCTAGTTCCAAGCCCAATGCCGTGGGCAGGGACACTTTCCAATAGACCAGGTTACCCAGAGCCTCTTCCAGCCTGGCCTTGAACACTGCTGGGGAGGTCACAACCACTTCTCTGGGCAGCTGGTGCCAGTGCCTCAACACCCTCACTGTAAATTTTTTTCCTTATATCTAGTCTGAACCTATCCTCTCACAGTCTTAAGGCATTATCCCTTGTCCTATCCTAAAGTCCCCTGTAAAAGTCCCTCTCCAGCTTTCTTGTAGGCCCCCTTTGGGCCCTGGAAGGGGCTGTAAGGTCTTCCCAGAGGTTTTCTCTTGCTGGCTCTGACATCAGACTGGTAGGAATGGGATGAGCTGAGTTTCTTCTCCCTTTCAAGTCAGCAGACTGTGACCTCCTGTGCACCCTCCCACACAGAGTGTCCTGCCAGGCCCTGCTCCCTCCTGGTCACTCACAGTTCTCCCTGGGGCCGCTCCTTTAGGCAGTGGCTGCTCCTGGCCCCACCTACTCACCAGCTGCTCCTGTACACACTGTGGGCTTCTGGTGGCTCTGGGCAATCCTCAGCGGTGTCCCTGGCTCAGCAGGCCTTCCTGTACATCCTGATGCCCTGCTCTGCTGTGGAATGCACCCTGTCCGTGCTGTTTGCTTTGGCAAGTCCTCGACTCACGGCTTCCCAGCCGGTGAAATGATTTACCAGGTCCTTGGGGAGAAGGAGGGAGCACTTGAGGGAGCTCCAGACCGTGCCCCATT
Organism: Zonotrichia leucophrys gambelii; assembly: GCF_028769735.1. Lineage (NCBI taxonomy): Eukaryota > Metazoa > Chordata > Aves > Passeriformes > Passerellidae > Zonotrichia > Zonotrichia leucophrys. The sequence continues at coordinate 30,686,947 of NC_088173.1, read as the reverse complement.
CTGGATGTCAGGAAAAACACTGAAAAGCATTTTTATGGAATCCAAGAGGGAACTGGAGAAAACCCACAAGTTAAGAAAGCTACGAACAGAGACTGTTCTATCCTGGGGAAAAGGAGACTGAAAGAGAATATGAGTCCCCAAATAAGTAAAAGGCTGCTGTCTCTGGAGCAAGACCAGCACAGTAATGAAGCACTGGAAAAATATCACCCAGTGAACCTGTGGCCTCTGTGGAGGTTTTAAAGCAGATTAGATGAGCACATCCTGAGATCCTTCCAGACACAAGGCTCTACAGAAGCACCTGGCTATCACAAGGTAAGTGATAAAAATATAAAGGATCTTGAGAGGCAGAGATCCAAGAGACATATATGTAGTGCCATTTACTAGCTAGCTTGTTTGTGCCAGGAGACATGATGGAAAAATCTAAATTGCTGAAAATGGCCAGTCACACAAAAGGATGGCACTGGGATAAAAGCATCAGACCAGAGGAAACAATACTCTGCTTTCTGGCTCTGCCAGAGACTCCTAGTATGACCATGGGCAAGTCACTTCATCTTTCTGTGCTGTTATTTGTGCAATGAAGATAATGATAATTCCTTTATCTGTACAGACTTGAGGGGCAGCAACTATTCAGGCGCTGCCAGCACAATCTTTGCTTTGGCCTGCAGGCACTGCCGTAAGGCAAATAAAGAAAAGAAGGAATACCTGCAAGCATTACTCCTGACAGCTGGTTTCTTCTATTTAAATCACAAGCAACTTGGTGATGTCACACTGAGCTCAAACACAGAACAAAACCCCTACGTGAGTGACAAAGAGGAAAATTGTGGGGAAATTTGTGGCAAAGGCTTGTTTCCATAATTTAATAACTCTTTCCAACTTCCATTTCCAAGTGGAGGCACTAGTTCTGTGCTTAAAGACAAGCACTGTGCAAAATTGCTTTGCTGAGGGAGAACTGCAGAGTTCACGACCGAGCAACACAAGCTCAGGATGAACACCAACCTTTAGAAAGGGATAAATGCAGCTGCATATGAAAGCATGGCTTTTGACTCTCCCACCCTGCAGAGGCATCACTTTTCTGCAGGAAGCAAATACAGACTCTTCTGATTAAAATACAGCAGGCTTCTTCAGTCCAGTTAGTTTCTGAACGTGTTGATTTAGAGACAAACTCAAGAATATGCCAGAATGTTTTTAACATGAGAACCCAATTTAGGAACACTCTAGTCCAATTTTTCCCCTTACTGCTGACAGGATATGTCCTAAGCCCTTGTCTACTTAACTGGGTCACCACAGGCTGTGGAGGTCAGGGCAATGTAATGATACCAGGAGAACAGCCTGAACATCTGAGGGGGGGTGGGATTGCCACCCAGAAGCTAATGGTCCCAGCAGAGATTCTGGCTTTTTTATTTGGTAGCTGTACATGCACTCTCTAATGTATCCCAAGGCTTCGGTGACATCATCTCATTCGGCATTCCCATGACATTGTAGAAAGATGGAGGAAAGACAAGTTTCACTGCATCCAGATTCCTCTCTGGGTTCACCACCACTCTAACAGGATTTGGTTTTGGCAAGTTCTCCTTATACTGCTCACTTGCTTCCCCTCAGCTTTGTGACTGTCAGAAGAGAAAAGGGCATTTTAACATCAGTCACTGTGGGTTCCTCCTTCTGACGGGTTTCTTGGCTCTCTTCTCCAACTTGGACCAGGGAATGATCTGGATAGATGTAAGGAAGTGCCCTAGTCCTTCCAATTTTCTCATCTTCATCTTTATTCAGTGAGTGGACTAGACCACCAAAAGACTTACTGAGAATTAAAATACATGTATGTATGTCACCATAGATGCAATACATAAAACACGTGCCTGTTTGGTAGCACCCTGCACATTTGTGACACTCCTTTGACCAATCTTTATGCTGCAAGTGCTCACTGCATCTAGTGGCTGGCTGAAATTGTGCCTTGAGGACGTCTGAAAGTAGTCCAAGCAGCAGATGACAGGATGGCAAGGATACTAGAGCTCACTGCACCAACACCAGCTGCTCACAGGCATTTGCCTGTCTCCTTCACAGGACTGTGATGACATTAGCTGCCACTTGCTCTTGGAAAAAAGCAGCTTCCAGCACCACTGAGAATTACCCACCCAGTACAGATGGGAGCTCATGAAGGTTTTCCTTCAGATGATGCCTTGAGTCAGGGGTACATCTCAAGATCAGACATGTACAACAGTTTGCATGGGTCCAGGGCTCAGGCTGCTGAGATTGAGCAGACAGAAATCAAACCATACAGGTTCCCCACTATTCTGTTCCCCAGGTCGTTGCCTATTAGCATGGCTCTCTCTTCCTAAATGTTCCCTGCATAAATGTGAGACTATAACACTAAATGGCATTAAAAACGTGAATGATGAATGCCATGCATCAGGCAGGATGATTAAATAACTATGTGTAGATACTGGGGCATATTAGCTTCTCTGCCTTCTGACATGATAATTGATCATTCCTAATCTATAGCAGAAACAAAACAGAGATTACCTCCTCTCAAACAATTCAGCTTCTATTCTCCTTTGTTCATTCCCCCAGCCCCTCCCTCCCACAAGGGGGAAGCCCATTAACTAGCTCTAACTGTTTTTAATTCCGTGGTATTGAAAATGGGAGCCTAGCAATGCACGTAATTGATCCCATTTCACAGGACTGCCTTCCAAGGAGCAGCAAAGGTGAAGCATTCACATTATCAAGGTCACTGCAGTAAATGCAAGAATAACAAAGACTTGGATTTGCATCAGGATTCAATTACAGTGAAGTATACAAATGTTGCTAGACTGCCCCCCCAAAATGAGGAGTTCTCTCAGAGAGCTATACACAGCTAGGCAGAATTAATACAAAGAACAACATTTTAAATGGTTTTGTTAAAACCCTGTACAAATACAGTGGACTCAAACAGAATGTGTTTTATGTTCACTTAACTTGAATTTGTAAATTTATAGGCAGCAGGTAAAGCAAGATAATTTTAAATCAATATACCTAGATCTTAAGGCCAAAAGAGATCATTTAGCCCTCCCACAAAACACCACTGACTTTTCATCTTCCTTTAAATCAATAACAATTCACTCCTGAGGGCAGATTACCAAACTTCACCACATAGTAACTTGCTGTTCCATCATGCCACTTGGTTAAAAGAATAAAACATTTTAAGATATAACTGAACTTTGTTCTAGAAATTAGTACTAAAGAAAAAAATTGTTTTAAAAAAATCAATATAACAGTTACTGAGAGCATGAAAAACAAAAGAGAAAAGGACAATTTAAAATATAGATGTACACACATGCACACTTCCATAAGCCACACAGGAAAAAAAAATCAAGGAGAGCCTGAAGAAAGGATGCATGCTTCAAGTGTAGTTTTTAAATCTGAAGTCTGCCAGTAAATTTCCAAGCAATTTGGCAACATTTATCAGTTCATAAAAATTACAAAAAAGCCTGATTTTACAAGGCCTGCAGATACTGAACTATCACATCTGATCAGTGGGAACTACCCACATGCATTTTTATGCTCTATAGCACTGCAGTGTACAGAATTCAGCTCTGTGGCTTACCCTCCTATGGGCCTGTTTCTATCAGTGAAGAATGCATCTGAGGAAAGAAATAAATTTTGCCCAGTGTTATCATCCACTTGAACTATCACATAGCTAAGAAAACAGAAAAAAAATAAATTCCATCCAGTCATTCAACTGCCAAGCAACTGCTTGCAGAGACTGCTTACTTCGTGTGGTATTCAATCACTTCATTTACTGTACTCCAACCAAAATTACTCAAAAGCCATTAATGCCAGTCTAACTTCTTGTGCATCACTCTGATAAGAAGTTCATATTACTTACTTCCTTCTGCAGCTAAATGGAAAGAATGCTCAACACACAGGCCCATCTTACCTTGTATATCAAGAAAGACACTGCTATCACCCTTGCATGGTTTCCAGTGGCTGGTTAGTCTGGTGTCTGCTGCATAAATATGGACCACAGGTTCCCTCTGGATCACCAGGATGCTGTTCATTTTAAAGCTGCTTGAGCTAGCTGCATTCTCTTTTGTTTATTCTAAGACTATGGCCTTTAAAGTCTGGATGTGACATTTAAAAGGCCCAGTAAATGCCATATCTTCTCTCAGCCATGAACCTTGTCTAACACAGCAGTGTATTATGATCTCAGTGATCTAATTCTTGAGATAATCTCTTTACTAACAAGACCCAGGATGGCCACTATGATAAAGCTCTGGGAACTCAAAAAATATCTCAGTCAGTGACCCAGTAATAAATCTGGTGTTCTGCTTCATCTTTTCCTCAGTAAGGCATGTCAAATCATATACTACAACTATATACTGAATGACCTGGGCAAAAGGATTTTCAGAATGTGGGGAGGACTCTGCATTGATAAAACAACAAAAATCAGAATGATAGCACTTTCATGCACAAGATAATCTTGATTCCTCAACATCCTGGGGAAATAAATTATGTTTAGAGCCAAAATTTCTAGAGCCCAAACAGAAACACAAGAGCAGCTGTGAAGACATCCAGAGAAAGAAGAGTGGTGATCAAACCTACCTGAGACATCAGGCCCTTCCTTGCATTTACCTATTTGAGAAGCTACTCACTGACTTCATCAGAAGTAGCTTCCACACAAGCAAGACAAGAATTTGATCCACTATAGGAAGGCAAAATAAAATACATCCCTTCAAAGTATTGAATTAGCCAAAGAAATGAATGAAACAGAAATCCACTTGGACCTATGGTCAACTGCAGGTTAACACAAAGAAAATCTGCCCTTCCCTTTTGGAAGAGATCCTATTTATGGTCTTGTACTTCAGTCCTTCATCAGGAAGGACTTGAATGTACACCAGGATTCAATCTCTAACCCTGTATTCCTGTGTAGAGCTCTAAAATCAGTCAAGATCCATGGGGACTAAAGGAAGGACACAATAAATACGTTACATTTACATCTCCACCTCGAATCCAGCAAAGCAGAGTGCCACTAGACCCTGGTGACTTTTGGTGTCTCCCTGGCCCTGCTCATGAACTGATGGGTGACCTTGGGAAATCACTTCACTCTCTTTTGCAGCCTATAAATGCAAGTGCAGCAGGGACACTCCTGCTGCTCACAAAGCACTACCAGGCCTGCAGTTAACCTCTTCCACTGCAGCATGCACACTCTCATCTTTGGTGGCAGCCTTAAGCCTGTGGTTGAAACAATCTCTCCCCTGAGATCTTATTTGCCCATTTCTTCCCAAACACTTAATTAAAAAGCCCTGAGTGATGAGTTTCTAGCTATGATCTTTTGTTGAAAATCATCTTCCCTTGGCAAGTTGTTCCTATCTTATTCCTAGACAAAACTTCCAGGCTTATTTCTGCAATATGCTGCTTCTACCTAGACTTTCTTTGATGGGCTGACAAGGGAACATGTTTAATTCCCTACAACAACTTTTTTTTTCATTCAAGGAGGCAGAGCCCTGTACCTGTGACATGTATCTGGGGTTACTTCACAGGCCTTTTCTCAGGGGCTCCCAAGAGTCAAGGTTTCTCTCCTCCAATGCTGGCATGCAGAAATACCCTGCACAACAGAGCACAAATGCAACACTCCTCCCTCCTGACCACTTTATTTGTGTATTTTTTATAATGTGTGTAAATAAAGCAGGCAGAGGTGAATATTGCAGCCAGCAAGAGGTAAACCTCTGGAAATGCACAAATATCAGGAACCCACAAAATTATTGCAGCAGGGCTATGGAAACCATCTGGTGCCTCTCCAAGTGTTCTCCAGCACCTGATGTTACAACTGCTTGGATGATGGGAGCATCTCTGACAGGCTCTTAAGTCTCCTAAACTAGATTAATCTATATGCAGCATACAGCAAAGCTACAGATACTTCCTAATGGTCTGAAGTGCCAACTTCCATGATAAATATATGCATCCTATGTGCAATTATGCCTGCATCTTAACAGCGTTGAGATGGCTGCAAGATACTAATTACCAAATAAGAATTTGGCAATTATACTCCATCATACCTTCCTTCTGACACAGCCACTTTTAAATAAACAAGGATTTGTTTTCAGCATAACCAAAGAAAGAGGAGTTTTCTCCTTTGCTTTGTTCTAGCTTACCAAGTGTGATCATGGAATGAAAGAAGAGAAAAAAAATTCCATTTGCTGAAGTACTTCCACTGCTTCACTGAAGCCATTTCACTGCTGTTTAAGAAACACTGTTAACCCTTTTAGGAATCAGGGGGAGGAACAATGTTACCTGAAACAAAGGCAATCTCACTAGCCAGTCCCTCCTATTCTCTAGCCAGAATTTCAGTGTTTGTCATGAACTGTCTGCACACTTACCTTTACTTTAATAATCAATACCACCAGATCCAAAGTATTGGCCGTTTCTCTAACGCTGCTGTTGTTAGACAAAACCTCTTACCTGCACCATCTATGGATGGTGATACTGGCAAGCAGCTTACACCACAAGTAAAGAGTACAGAGAAGCTTCTTTCTGAGGGGTGTAATGAGAGAATTGTGCCAGTGCCACTCAGACATGGAGGCACTGTCCTTGCAGTGAAGTCAGTGGCAAAGTCCCTGGTTTACCACAGTGCAGAGGGAATTAAGCCAGAGCTGAGCAATTGATGTATCTCCCCTTTGAGTGTTATCTCCTGACATAAAAATAAATGGGCATCATGGTCATCTGCATAAGAAGCTGTTTAGGTGAGATTATAGCAAGGATAACTCAAACCTGTCCAAACCATTCTATAATTCTAAATGTGAGAATCTGCAGCAATGTGAAAGGATGCACTGATGACAGCAATATTTTCCCACTATTCATGCAGCATGGGGACAGATATTGCGATCTGTCTCTGTCTGCCTTTTCTGGAGTGCCATTTTATGACACAGTTAATGAATTAGCAAAAAAAAAAAGAAAAAAGAAAGGAAAAGAAGTAACAGCCCTGTATTGCAGCAATTGCAACTGATCTTCGACTTCCATCTTGGAAGAGGAGTACCAGAGGCCTGTGTTTGACCCCTTTACATGAATTTTGCTTGTGATGGGGGGAGGTGGAAGGGAACTTAGAGTAAGCATCTAAAAATATAAGTGTGCAAATGATGCCATGATGTACGACTATTTTGTTTGCCATAATCCTTAGCCATAGATTTATCACCATGCTCTTAAAACATGCTGTACATCTTTTCGTTCATCTTCTCACCCCTACTTTCCCTTCTAATTGGAAGTCAGTCTGTGAAATGTAATTAAAGCTCTCATAAATACTGCCAGCAAGTGCACCCTTTTTCATCCAAGCAACTACTAACATCTTGGAGAAGACCTCATCAACCTCTGCTAGAATACAGACTAATGTATCTTCTCACACACCCCACTCAGGACAGGGAAGTCAATCTTCCCACCTTCCACATAATTAAAGTCATCCACATTATGCACTTTTCCTTCACCACTCCCTCCCCTTCTCTGACACATGTATTACCTTGTCATCAGCTGCTTTCCTTTCATTTAATTTATTTTGTTTCTACTCACTGAGCAAAATCCAGTATTTTCGAGAAGACGTGGAGCAGTCCTAGGCATCTGCTCAGTACCAGGTCTCTTCTATTAGAAGACAGCACTTTCAACTCTCCTTTAAGAGGGATTATTTCCTGCAATCTACAGAGTTTATTCATGCCTGGGAGTGAAAAAACCGACCCTTTTCCATTCACAGTAAATGACTGTGACATTAACAATGAAATTCAATGGTACTTCAAAGACTCCTATGGGCCCTAAAGGTTGTGCAAGGCAGCCTGGGGACTGAATAAAGTCCAGTTAACCCAACAGGTGGCTTCATTTGCTCTGTGAAAAATAGCTGCTGCTTCTCTTGGAGAGGAAAACACTCCTCTACTCAGCCAAACAGCAGCTGTAAAATTGTCTGACTTGCGGCATCTCTAAAGTTTTCAAGCACCCTCATGGCAAAGGGAGAAGGCGGCTGGTGAGCTTGCCAAAGCTCTTCTTCTGCTAGGGCAAAGTGCACAGAACTTCCATGGGCCACTGGACCATGAGCTATGTGCATGCCTCATCCCCAGGATCATTACTTCTGTGAGACAGGGTAGCTGGAGATGGAGACAGGGAGGCAGGAGACCTGATAGTTCCATACCCCTGATATTTGGATGTTCTCCCATCCAACCCCTGGCACAGCCCCCAGGGCACCTGCTTGGGGCTCAGCCCTGGGCACCAGGGAGCAGAGGCAGTGTGACCCCAGAGCCTGACACAGCCCCTGGCTGGGAGGCAGCGCCTCACCGGTCCCTGGCAGATGGGCTCGTGATCCAGGCTGAAAGAAACCGGGAAGAGCCCCTGAAATCTCTGCTAAAGTGCCCAAGTGGATAAACACAGCACCAGTGTCTTTAGCAGTTTATTCCTGCTATCACTTGATTTTGTTAAGTGCTTTTTGTGGACCCTCATCAGTGAACAGCTGCCAAGCCACTCTAAATACTATTACTGTCAGAGGCCAAATAAAACCCAACTGTATTTACTGAACAGGTAGCAATTGCTCTCTTGCTAGATACCAAATCAAAACGAGCAGGATTTCAGTTACATTTAATCACCTGGGCACTGGAATTTGTAACAGCTTGGAATGGACACTGTCACATTATTAACAGCTCCCTTTCTAGAAGACAAAGCACAGTTCACTGAGCAGATATATTGAAGGCAACACCTTGCACTCAGCTGGACTTGGATCAAAGATTGCCTCTCCTGACAGAAGGTGCAAAAGAGGAAAGGAGGAAATTTTCACTATTGCAAGCAATTAAGACTGGGAGCAAAGGGGCCCCCTGTCACACATTTCCCCAAGCTATTCAGCACACTTTAGCTCACTAAATGCTTTGGATAAATACACTGTTGTCTGACATTTCTATCTCTAATGCTGCAGTGAAACTGAAACCACATTCAGAAAAAGCAATCCCAAACCCAACAGCCTATCTCCAGTGGACTCTGGCCAGCCTCTTTTTTCTGCTCTTAAGTTAGTTTGGCAAACAGGTTAGGAAATATTTCCAACACACCTTAGTGCTCCAGCCCTACAGGAAGAGTTCAGCAGGGGCAAGGAGCAGCAAGTCCCAGTCCTGGTGTGTGTCCTGTCACACCACACCTCCATGCCCAGTTCCCCCATTAATGAACCAGATGTCTGAAAAACCTCCCTGATGAAGGCAATGCACAAAGTTTTAGGCATCGAAATAGCAGTTTACTGACATTGGGTATCCCTTCCTATGATGCTGTATCCATCAGGTCTGCATACAAGAGAGCTGAGCCAACTTGCATTAATTTGCATAATGACTATGTATTTAACTTCCCCATTTTGCCCTTAATGAAGAACAGGACACTGTACAAACTGAATTTAAAATAGCAGTTCTCATTCACTGACCAATATCAGAAGACAGAGGAAGAGTGTGAGGCCACAACAGATGCATAATTGTTACTAGAGCACAAAAAACACCAACTGACTACTTTATGGAGGATTTGTTTTGCTCTATAGAGATGTTCTGCAGGGGCTGCAAATAGCACTTAAAGCCCTCAGGGCTATTTAACTCTGGCAGAAGACTCCCTTGAAGCTTCAGCCAACATATAGCAGAGGGTTTGGTGCAACACCTCTGCAGAAGGCACTGGGCATTTTGTCCTTCATGGAAACCCAGCTTTGCTAGTTGCTGTCTGCAGTTTTGGAAAAGGTGGAGATAGGTCTGTGCCCTCATGTGCATCCTTACCCAGTCACCCTCCAGTTCCTTTCCATGTCCTTGCAGGGGCTGAGCTGCAGCTGGGACAGAGGATGTACAATAAATTAAATAACCCAGTCATTTCTGCAGTGATAGTCTTCCAGTTTACTGAACTGGGTGAGAGCACCTCTCTGTGGAAACTGTCCTTGCATGGCCAGGTGTTTAAAGGCTCAGGCCATAAGTCTCCAACAAGGACAGCAAACAATTTCATGCTCTTGGTGGCACCCCTCAGGAGAACAAGGCAGAACCATGGAGTTTCATGGCTTAATGATCCAAGCAGAAGCCCATAGTGGGGAAGGCAGAGCTCTGGAGCTGACAGGATAATGTGTGGTGCAGATCAGCCCCCCTGTAATAAGCCACACTAATGCTGAAAGGCAACTCAGGAAACAGTATAATTAATAATCTACTTGGCTGAGCAGCACTTTCTCTCCTTGGATTGAGGCAGACTGCAGAAAGTTGGAAAGAAGCTACAAAGAAATGGCACACAGGGTCCCATAAACCCTTGCAAACCTAAGGAGCGAGGGCAAGCCCAGTTTTGTGCTTTTACCTGATTCAACTTTGCTTCCTTGTGCCTCCTGTAGGGGCAGAGAGCAAAGCGGCACAAGATTTGCACAAGCACGGTGGGAAATTGTGCTGTGTATTCCTGCAAAGGCAGTGAGCAGTGCTGGTGCCCTCCACTGGCATTTTCCACCTAATTCTCCAAATTTGCTTTTCAGGCATTGTTCTCTCTCTGCAGAGCCCGGGGGCCAGATGCAAAAGGCTCCTTGTACCACCCTGCACACCCACCACCTCTGGCCAAAACCCACAGGGCAGATTTGGTCAGATGCATAAGAGAATTTGCTATTTTTTCCATCCATTTCCCCACACCAGCGCTCTCTCCATGGCTTGCCAAAGCACTTAGAGGATCAGCCCAGTGTGGTTGGCCCCTCTGCACAAAGAGCAGTGGCTCAGCACAGTTTCCTGCACTGCAGCAGAAAAACCCTCACCCAGCACCACCATAGCCAGTGGGTGCTCCACATTGATTCGTGCAGGGCCTTTTGATCAGAGCTTGTATTCTTAGAAATTGCCAAGCCCGAAAAAAGAGGAAAATAAATAAATAATAACACTTCCCTTCTGGTGATTTCTATTGTACTGATCTAGCTGGAAATCCCATTAGTTACTTGCTTTTGATCAGGACTGCTCCTCCAGGACCAGGAGATGCAGCAAGCATTCCATCACGCTGGCAAAAGAGCACATCAGAAGTGTGTTTTAATTAAAACCTTCCAGCTCTTGAGCTTTTTGTAGTATTTGCATGCAGCTGAACTTTGGCCCAGCTGCTGTGGAAGAAATATCATTTATTGCTGGGTTGTCTGTCACCTTAGTGCTACTCTCAGCTCTTCAGCTAGAGCTCTCCCCTCCCTGTCCCCACAGCAGGGAAAGAAAGGGCAGTAATCTGGAAAAAAGTACTAGCCAGCTCTACTGCTTCTATTACATTAGCCCTTTGCAAGTAATGCAAGTGTCAGAAGTAGCATTTTGGAAATCTTTCAAGGAATGAGCAAGGGATTTGCTGTCAAAATATATTGTAATAGCAACCACAACAGAAAATGTGGAAAAACATTCTAAGCCTCACTGAAACAACACCTCTCCACTGAGAAGCAATCCAGGGGAGAAAAGCATTTCAGCCTGATACTATAAACACTAACTGGGAACCTGTAATTCATGCACATTGAGAGCTGGAGCCCAGTTCTGATGCAGCAAAATCCTTCCTGGGATACAGAAGCCAGCTTGCTGTGTGGGTGCAGACATCAGGCACAACGGCAGCCAAGGGAAAAAAAAATCTGACCATATGAACAAATAAATATTACAAACTGCTTACTAAAGAAGGGTCATGCTCATGGCAAAAGAAATCAGACAGAAAGAAGGGACCAGAGAACTGCTGGGCGGCCTTGCAGCACAGAGAGCCACCCTCTTCACATGTGGGCTCGTTAGGCAGCAATTTGGCACAAGGACACGAAGAGTGGAAGGCACCTGAAGTGTCTGAACTTTACCAAGCTCTCACAGATATCCACAAGGGTGGGTAACCTCTGTGTTCTGTCCAGCACGTGTCCTGCACGGTCATACACACACAAAGGCACAGAATCACAGAAACACTAGGTTGGAAGAGACCTTCAAGATCATTGAGTCCAACCCATGCCCTAAAACCTCAACTAAACCATGGCAACCTCAAATAAAGCACAGCACCCACACTGCCATGTATGTACTCACACCTTCACGCTCCTACAAATTCCTTTGAATAGCATGATGGGTGCATGGGAAAGGAAAAATGCCCTGTGAAGCCGCCATACCCTAAGCAGTGTTTCTATAGCCCAGCTCTTCAGTGCACAACTACTGAAACACAAATGTCCAAACTCCTGTTTCCTCCACTGTTATATTTAGTGTTTGAGGGAGATTACCATAAAGAGCTTAATTGGTTTGCTACTGCAGACAGAGAACAAGTGGTTTGTTTTATTAAATGCCTGCAAGTCCACTGCTATTTCTCTAACAGCACTGAAAGTATTTTTACATTCTTTTTTTGGCTATTTTGGAGTCCTGATGTCTTAAGAGTACTCTCCACAGTATCATTTATGCAGACTGTTAAAAATGTAAAACTACTTTTAATGCTAAAATCAGAGAAATAACATAGGAGACAATGGAATTACCAGCTTGCAGACTGAGATTAAAGAGCTGAATGGGACTTTATCAGTAGAGAAATTTAAAAGCAACATTCATGGGGGGAAAAAAAAGTCCATAAATTGATGTCATCTGGGCAGTGGAACCATTTCAGATGGCTTTACTTTTGGTCTCTGCCAGGTACTGTGCTCAGCACAATACAAAGAAAACTCCCTGGCCTTGAAGAACGTGTTTTAAGGGGGTTGGAATTAGATTAGTATAACATTACTTGGCAATGCTTTAAAAATATGCCAGTAAAATGGGAAATAAGATTTTAAACCAACTCTATCACTCTTGTAATGTAACATGAGTAATGCCCTGCAAAGGCACAAGTTTCTTAAAGCTCTGACCTTGTGAAGTTCTTAATACATGTGATTGCAGCATGGCCTGCTGTATGCTTTTTGGAAAAAAAGTCAGTATTTGCTACTCATACACCTCTAAAAACCTGGTCTTAGACTGCCCCTAAGATTTCCCAATATCTGCTATTTTACCCCAAGCCTGAGGTGATGTTGCTGCTGGGGATTCTGGTGGCTCGGGGATGTTACAGAGCCGTGCAAATCCTGCTGGTTGCAGCCTCTCAAGCCAAATATTTGGGCAGCTCTTTCTCCCTCACACCCATCTGCATGGCACCATGTGGGTGCAGGCCATGGATTCATGTTCCCCAGGTACAACCTAGGATTTGCTTTCTGTACCTCATGCCTCACGCATAGCACACTTTGAAGAAGACTAATTGCTTCACCATAAAGATGTTTTGTCTCACTGCCACTGGGAGATGGTAAAACCTGCACCCTTCTGCACAATAGACAATGTGACACAACAGACAAGCTCATAATGAGATCTTCAGCATCCTTCTTTTTCCCTTTTCAAGGAGGAGGGTGGATAGAGACAACTACTTCTTACTATTTTTATTTTCATCTATAAATAAGATGTTTTAATTTCATGTCAAAATGGAAATGATGCAAGAAAATGGTTTTTATTTCATCTTTTAATGTCCTTATATCCTTAATGTCCTTACATCAACCACAGGGTTGTCTCACGTACTTCCAGAAAAAAATGACCTCTAACTAAAAGTCATATTGCAATTTGGGCATTTCTTTTCATATTCCAAAGACTTGTCTCAGTATTCGAGCTTGTATTTCTAATATGTGAAGTATAACAAAAAGACTTATAACAACTATGAAAAAGTAGCAATTACCATTAGGGAAGTTGTAAATAAAAGTGTAAAATATTAATCTGATCCATAATTCATTTGGTAGCAGACATCCAGCCACCTGGACTGGGGTGAACTCATGACTCCGGAATAGGATGCTGGATGAAGATTTTGCATTCAGTACAAATGCAGCCATCACCAAAAAACAACAACAAGAAGAAATTCAAACAACCAACCTTTTGTACAGCACCAGCTTTCAGGTTTTACTTTGCCAGTGTGTTTGCTTTTCACAGCATGCGATTGCATGCTCAGATTGCATGAGATTGTGCTTCAAAAATACAACAAAATACTTCTTGAAGCTGATTACCAGCATATGCGTGGAACTTCACAAATGAAATTATTCTCTTTCTGGCTGAACCTTCACTGGCAGATCAGCACTAATTTTCACATCTCCCTGAACATGAAGAGTATTCACAGCCAGCAGAAAGATCCTGCTGCAAGGGGCAGTGCAGGGTGCACTCAGCTTTAAATAGAGACTGTGGTCTCTGAGGCAGTACAGTTTACCTGCACATATTAAAATACCCCTGTATTCACCCATCCTGGTATGGAAGACATTCTTTCCTTTAGGATAACATTGTTCTAGGTTAAATGCTGCAATACTTGGGTTAACACGCTGAAAGCCAGAGCTGCATCTCTAAATGGCAGTGCTTTCCACAGAGATGGGCAATTGCAAACCTTCAAATCTCTATTTATGCCACTAATAGCTCCTCTCTGGCCAGTGTGAACCTAAAGCAGAGTTTAAACTTACCAGGCATACCAAATTCATAAAGGATTGCCTGCAGCCGTTAGAATTTTCTCAGAGTCCATAAAATAATTAGACAAATTCATGCGAGAAAAATCCATTAAGGGCTATAAAGCACAAAGAGGGGTTCCCTGGAGGTTGGAGAAAGCTCTAAGGAAGCCCGGGATGTGTGTGCATCCTGCTCTTAGCCCTTCTATGGTTCCACTAGTGACCATTGCTGGGAAGGTGGAGCAGCCCAGTGGATCAGGTATGGTTACAATGGATGTTTAAAGGCAAGCCCTGCCTAACATGCTGGCTGTGGAAAGGCAATTTTTCAGAAGCAAGCATCTGCTTAAGCTTTTGCAGACCCTGGGCTAGCAGTTCTGGCTGAAAAGTAGAGCTGCAAGACCATCTTGCTTCTTGTGTGAGATGATGGAACATGCTGCCTCTACTGCAGCATCCCCTTGGAAATTTTCTGCTATTCCTGAAGAAAATAAGTAAACTGCTTCCTTCCCCATGCCAAACCAAACAAACCCGTGAAGACTTCAGAGTTGGAAGAATCAGACCCTGAATGTTACAGGAACCCATCAGTTCCCAAAGGCAATCTCTGGAAATGTGGTTCCCATCTCTTGCCTCATTTTCTGATGTCTTCTTCCCAGACTGTGCAGGGCTGCAGTCTCTTGGTTTCAAGAGCATGCAGATACTGATGCAAGACTGCAGCAAGCTCTAAGTTGCAGGTTTCCCTTTCCAAATAGCCCTTGGCTGCTTTTCAAAGAATGTACACCTCCTGACTGCTATGGAAAACACCTTCTCCCTTGCTCCCCTCCACTGCAGCATCCCAGCCCGTGCAATTAAAGGAAGGACTATGGTTTTCAGCACACTTGCCCACTCCAAGAGCCTTCTAGCTGCTCCAAGCATCTAGTGGTTTTTGGTCAAGCAGAAACCTAGGTCTGCCTCCCAGACAGCACTACAGGTTGCCAGGTTCTGTCCTCCAACACCTTTGCTTAAAAAGCACTGCTGCTCCACGGGGTGCAACTTCTATCTCTGGTTTGGCCTCAGACACGCAGACTTCTTGAGGCATTAGACATATTAACTCCTCCTCTGTTAGCAGACACATCTGTACCTTTCTTCTCCTCTTTGCCCACAAGGAGGGCAAAAATATGATACAGGTCACAGAAGGGGTTTGAACAGTGGCTTCTGACTTTTCAAACAGAAAGCAGGCAGGGGGTTTATCTAAAAACACACACAGAGAAGGTCTTTAAGTGGAAAGGAGTCTGTGGCATCTGGGATGCCGGCAGGAGAACTGCCCCACTCTCATACCCCCCACCTCCAGGCCAGCTCTGCGCCTGAAGCCATTCCCAGCATGGGACTTGCTGACATCAAAAGCAAAGAAAATTGCTTGGCTGTTTAGGCTGGCTTAAAGTGAATACTCCTGGCAGGTTTTAAGCCCAGAAAGGTTTTAAACATTGCATCTTTCCAGTGTGCTCCTGCAGTGATACAATGGGTGAGCAGCAACCGTGAATCAAAACTGCTTGCTCCCTATGGACCCATTAGGAGACACGCCTCTGACCAGGACGTCATGGTGGAGGCTTGCTGTACACAGGGCAGATAAGGTGAGAGACCTCAAGGGAGATGCTCATCTCTGTCCAGAGTGACAGCATACCTTAATCATCCAGCCTGGTGAAAGCACTGAGAAAAAAAAAAAAGAAGTCATGCAGTTGTCACTTGAAAAGCAAACTTCAGTATTAGCAGTACACACAGACTGTTCTGTGAGAGCCATTTAAATAGGAGGAGGTTTCAAAAATATGAAAACTTGAGCAAAACCGTGAGCAAGGGCAGGATGGCCAACTCGATCCTATCATTGGCACTTATGAATTATTCACTGTGCTCCAGCCCACGTGCACGAGGCACAATTTTTAACACACTGTGAGACTGCATTACAGATAGCTCCTTACCACCTGTGCTGGGAAGTCACTTGGACATGTATTTTGCAGCAATGCCGTAGGGAAAAATCATGCTTGGGTCAACTCCTGTCTCTACAAAGGGAAGAAGGTCCTCTGTCTGCCTGTTGCACCTCTAGGGTAGCCACAACGGAGGCCAGCACAATTTCTGTGTCTCATGGGCATGTGGCATTGCTCATCCTTTCTAGACACACTTTTTCCAGCAGAAAAACACCAGCAAAATCCCACTGAAACAACAGAGGTTTGCAGATTGCAAGAGGTTACAGGAAAAACAGTCCTGTATTTGGAGCCTAAGGGCCACTGCGTCCTGCATGGATCAGCCCCATCCCAAGTACTGCCAGGTCTCCAAGGCCTGGGGGAACAGAAGAATGCTGGGGTCACCAATGGAGATTAGCAATCAGCCTCTTCTTGTGCACAAAAGTTTACTGTTCCCTCTCTGTATTTCCAAATCTGTTCTCAAAAGTTTGGAGTAAAATTACATCAGTCTGAAAATGCCAGATGGATTGTGAGCACCAATTCTTTCACTCATTATTTAAATAGAGGAGAGAAAAGGGGGACAAACTATTTTGGAGAGAACGACCATTTTGTTTCAGGAAGGAATCCCTTTGAGAGCCTAACCCAGAGGTGGTTTCTGCTGCCAAAAGCTGCCATACCCAGAAGAGGTGGTGCACATGAAGACTCACTGCCTGCTCATTCTTTGCAGCTCTGAAATGAGCATGGTCTTCTTGGGATGGACAAAAGCCAAACCAACAAAACAGACCCTGGCATTTCTCTGCAATGCCGGGTTACTGAATATGTGCCAGCAGGACTCCAGCAGCCAGACCTATCCCATGGCATGCAATTTTTCAATTTCCTGCAGCCAACAGATCTTGTAGCAGGATTTCTCCTACTGCTGCAGTTGGCCTTGTGTCACTGATTCAACTTCATTAAGCAGCCTCTGTGAAAATATAATCACCATCAGAAAACCTGTGCAAGGGAAAAGATGAGACAAAAGAGCTGCACCTCTTAGAGATAATTCCAGGGGGAAGGTAGGTGGCCTGAGACTCCCTGAAGCCAGATGTGCCCTGCCTACTCTTACTTGAGAAAGGACTGTTGAGGTGAGTCTTTATATTCAGAATCACTGGGCATGGAGCACTCCATTACTTGCCTCAAAGGACATTTTTTGGAGGCACCTTAAAAAACCAGATTCTCACCCCCCATGCTTGGCAGTCAGTCAGGTTTGCAAAGTCCCTCTTTCCATCTGCTTTATTTCTGGCATGGGCACACCGATGATGGCCCAGGGGAGTGCTGAAAGAGCACATCACTGGGTAGCCCATTTGATGCTACAGCTCCAGCAGATAGGCCTGGCTCACCTCACAAATGTATGTTGGGACCAGCCAGAGAGACAAGGAAATGCAGTCACCATGGCTTTCTTTACACTGCAGTTTGGTAGAACCTCCTGTTGAACCAACCATGAGAGCACACAGGTGCAATTTCAACATCCCACAGTGTATCAAACACCCATGGCTTGATCCGCTAATATCTCCTGTGATTGTGGCTCCACTAAGACTTAACCAGAAGCTACACCCACCCACTTTTCCTTAGCACGGGACACATTTGTCACAGGTTTCCCATTTCCTCTAAGAGACCTTCCAATACAAAGCTGCAGGTGATAGCTGTGCAAGGGGATCATTCTTGGCCTGAGGCACAGAGATGCAGGCAGCTATGTGGATGAATTCTGCTGCAGCTATGGAGAGTTTGGGACATAAGTCACAAACCAGGACCTTTTCCTCACTGATCACCGAGGTATCATCTCCTCATGCACAGCTACATTTACTGAGATTTATGTGGATTTAATGCCACACATCAGGGAAAATCCAGTAGCAGCAATGAAGTACCAATGCAAACCCGCTAACAGGAAAATACACTTCTTCCAACAGCAAAGTTACTGGCAGCAGCCTTCACAACAGGAAAATAGTAAACAGCATTAGGACTGCGACACCCACTGATCTGCACTAAACAGGTGCCTTTAATGGGTGTCATACTGCTGTCCTCTAATATTCCTCCAGCAGATTCCATGCCACATCTATCAGCAGCATTCCCAGCATGCCTCTATTTCCTCTCCTCAAGAAACATATGAATGATCTGTCCAACACTCCAACAATCCAGTTTAATTAGCAGGACAGGTATCTGCACTTCCTTGCTGCTGGCTGCCAAGCCTGTGCACGTACACCTGGGTGGCAGGAATGAGATGCAGCCCTGCTCCAGCTAGTGTTTTTCTGTTCCACAGTGAGGATCTGCCAATCTGCATCCAGCTGTCACACTGAATTGCCCACTGTGTTTCCTGGCTGAACCTTGTCTGGAGAAGGCAGGGGGTGGCTCCAGTGATCTGGCAGCACAGTCCTCACAGTCTCCAACGCCACCTGTTAGCAGTCCTGGAAAGGCTTCATGATGATAAATGCCACTAAATTAAATGGCAGGAAGTAAGCCAGATAGGAAAAGGAAGAGACCCTAAAACGCAGTGCATTAGGGAGCAGAAAAGGATAGGTCAGCCTCCAGAGCTTTACAGAAGTTGTGTGATGTGTCTGGTGCGTTGATGCACACAGAAGGAGAAGTAATAATGTTCTTGCCTCCCATCATACCTCCAAGTGACAGGGGACAATGGCAACTCCATGCCTGTGTCAAGAGTGACAGGTCATTTCAACTTCTGGGCAAAGGAAGGGCAGAACGATTAGAGCCCTGGACAAAGGAATAAACCAGTCTACATGATCTCTGTTTGTATAGTGCAAACCAAGAATAACACAGTATGAGTGAAATCCTAGCCCTACTTGGTCAGGGAAGCAGCGACAATGTACCATACCTCATCAGCCTGAACCCAGTCACTTGAGCATCACAGCGTAGAAGAGGGATTAAATTTCCTGAAGTCACTAAAAACAATTTTCTTAGGGTAACTGTTTGTAAAGTTTAGATGTTTTAGCCATTTTTAATCAAAATGGCCTCTTAGAAATTTCCCTTTCCCAACAGGAAAGACAGCCTTTTTTTCCTGGTTTAGTGGATGGATACACCAACATGTGAAAAAGCAGAGGTACCTCCAAATAGCCTAGGGTAAAAGGAAAAGTCACATAGCCTAAAAATGTGTTCTGCTGAAAGGAAACATACTGAAGACTGCAGTAATTATAACCTATGATACAAGCACTGCCCACCTCCCACCCCCCATATCTGAAGAGGCCATAGTCGAGCCCTCCATCCTGGAGACTCCCACCCATTCCAAAGGGAGGTCTGCACTGGGTCTGACTGGCTCAGGCTCCCACCCCAGACATTGCCCCAGGTTGAAGATCCACTTACCTGCCTGGTTTGTGGTTACATTTACAGACACAAACTGCCGGGCTCCGGGGTTCTGGTCGGACACTCCGTTCACTGCCTCAATTTCAAAGGTATAGTTTGTATGAGCAAGTAGATCCACCATCATGACAGAGGTGTTTTTCAGGCCGGTTTGCTGGGGGAGGTACCTGACATGACCGCCACACGCCTCACACAGACCCGAGTGTGAGCTGCACTTCTTGCATGCAATATAATAAGACACATCTTTCCTTCCACCAGTATCAGCAGGGGGAATCCATTCCAGAAAGACACTAGTCTCGTTAACATTTGAGATGGCACTCCGAGGAGCAGAGGGGGGTCCTGGTTTGCAAAGTGAGAAAAACACATGGTAAAAACAGTATCATCAGTCATCCTGCTTGCTACTACTCTCTAGGCTGAAAAGAGATGCCCCCCTTGCTCATGGGGACCATTTGCAACAACACCTGAAGAACTGGGAAAACAGGGATTTGTTCTGAGCACCTTGCTCAAGAGATCTGTGTTGGGATGCAGTCACCTGAGTGGGAGGACAGGACACAGGGCTGGCTGAAACCTAAGAGGAGGAGCACTGCACCCTGGGGCATTGTCTCCGGTGCTCTCCTTGCTCTTCCTGTGAAGGGATTAGCAAGCCTTTGCCCTGTTCAAGTTTCTGTTGGCTTCACTAGGGGCAAGATTCCTCCTCCTCACCCCGCTGTCCCTGTACCACTAACCCTTAGGTCCTTAAAAAAGGACACACACTGGGGTTTTCACACCACCCAGGTATTCAACTCAGATGCCAAATGTTTCCTCTGTATGCAGCTGCCTCTTCCCATCAGCCATTTGGCAGCAGTGAAACCAAAGCTTAGCTATCCAAATCACACTTAAGCGAGATGCTCAATGTAGCCCAAAGCAGATGGCAATCTACACGGGCCACTGGAGGCACAGCTGTGTCCAGCCACTCCATGGCAGCCCTCCTGGTCCTGCCAGGCTGGTTACCCACGCCACACTTGCTTACTTTGCCAAGCCTCCCTGCTCAGGATGCCAGCATGGCACTTGGCAAGGCTGTCCAAGCAGGAGCAGCTGCTGCAGAGGTACCAGAGCCCCTGCACAAAGTGGGTTGCTTCTCCTCATCCCGGTGGGAAAGGCCACGGCTGGGCACGCAAAGCCCACCTGGAGGCACCTTCTCAAGACTTGCTTCCTCACAGAAGGATTTTGTTTGGAACAGCCTTGTGTTGCAATGAAGGGCAAGCTGCAGATACAGCCTGAAGACAATGTGAAAGGACAAGCAAGAGTCTCATGCAAGATATCCTCGTGTTAAGTACTCAGGGAATGCTAATGAATGAGGAAGAAAGAGGAAATTTATCAAAGCAAGCCAGGATGGATTTTAGTCACAGCACCACCAGTAACTACTCAGCAAGGGCTGGGATTTTTGCGAGGGAAGGCAACACAGCACACTCCTCTACAGTTTGAATGAAGTTGTCAAAACCCATGAGCAGTTCCTTGAAAAGGGTCCAACGAGTAGCTTCACTAGCTAGACATCCATATGAATCCTAACAGGCTGACTTAGGCTGTCATCTTCTTGTTTTGCTGTGATAACTAAACTCGATTCGTTATTTAAAACAGGCAGTGTTGCAAAAATGAAATCACCTTATAAACCAGAAGCATTCTCCTCCATTTCCTTTTTCTATTTCCCTCTCTGAGTCTATAAAATTTGTAACACTGATAAACTGAAACACTGTAATGATTTCGACTCAAGCTGTTCTGATTCAATGAGAAACTCGCTGCCAGAGGAAATAAATAATCCTGATGTATTTTTTTCTTTTGTTTTTCAGAGGAAAAGCAGTTGATGAAAAAAAGCTAAGTTGGCATAGGAAATGCCAGATTGTCTTTGTTTTGTTCTGTGATCCCTTCAGATCCCTACAAACAGGGTGCAATCCACTCCCAAGCTGCACCCCAGGGATGCAGCACTATTGAGCTAATGACACCAACACAGAGCCCAAGTCAGGACCATTTTCTGCAGTGTCATACTTGTACTGATATAATAGAAACTATACAATTCATCACTGGAGCTGTATGGAGTTGTATGTGCTGCACTTGAGGATTTTTTATATGTTTTTTACTGCTAAAATTGCCCTATTTTTTCTTCCACTGGATGAATGCCCTTTTGCTGATGCCAGTACTCAAGGAAAAAATAGAGAACTCAGGCACAAGAAACACTTACTGGACAATGTGTCTTTAACAGGGGATAAATTATTACTTTTGTAAAGTCACCAGAGGTTTTTACTTGCTTTGTACAGAAAAGTCAGCTACTCTTCTTGAAGGCTTAAAAACATCAGCTTCAGTGGAAATGCTTTAAAACTGGCTTTTGTAACCTATAAAATTAGTGTTCTCAAAGGGCCTCAGAGAAAGGTCTTTAGTAGAATCCTGAAGCTGTACCTGAATAAAACTTGGCTAAACCCCAGCTGGGGGAACAAAAAGCTGTTTTACCTTCAGAATAGGGGGGCCCTAGATCTGCTAAGGTGGTCTGCTTTAATTTCCAAACTCCTGTTGTCAAGGGCACAGATATTAGTCTACTCAGTTTTAAAAAGATCTATGTAATTTTTGAATTTGCAACTTTATACCCTCAGATTCACTCCTTTTGCACCACAGTTTTCTGACAAGAGGCAAATGCTTTCTGAAAACAAAAATATTTCAAAACAAATGTGTTTTCTTGATGGACAGCAAACCTGTTGTTTACTGATGCACATATTTTAAAAATATGACCCAAGAGAGAAATTACTCTGAAGATAGAAATATATGTATGTAAACACTCAAAGTTAACTGTAAAGTTTTTGAAAGTAGACTATTACAGTAAATACAATAAAGTCTTCAATTTGTCCCACGTGTCATAATACTACAAATATTTCCCCAACCTGCACTGAGCAACAATAAAGCTACTTGTAAGAGACATGAGGAGAAAAGAAAAAGGTTAAACTGTTTTGGTTTTAAAGAGATGTTCTGCAAGGAACTGAAGCTAGGATTACTTAGTTGAGAAGAAACAAAATGCAATTACTTACTGGAAGATGCATAATAATATTAAAATAATTCTCAAATATCCATCAGGACCAAAATTCTTTCTTTTTTTGTTTGAGAGCACTAATTATTTCAGACTGCATCACAGCACAATCAGTTTCAAAATTACCAATCATTACTTATAAGACACACTTAAGAAACTGGAAAAATTGAACAAAAATGTATTCCTCCCTCTCCCTGTACTTAACTGAGCAAGTGACAGTGATACAGCAGCTAGTTTTCTTTAGTGATGCTGGTGGTGGTGGTGGTGGGGAGACTCATGCAGTTGGAACTGAAAAACTCTCACTTTAAATTAAGAAAATGTGATTTTACAGCTATACTGAGTGGCAAGGGGACTTTGCAGGTGCAGACGTGAAAACAAACATTGATGTATTCTCTAAAATTAACTGCATTTCTTGTTGAAGGAATCCCATGAATATTATTAACTTCTGTGGCAATAAATAATAAAAACATTAAAAAAAACCCTTGCAATATTTTCTTGCCACTCATGACTCAAGTCTCTCTCCCTTTTGTTTTAGCTCATGATGAGCTGTTCCCTTGCAGATGTAACTGGACTTGTTTAGAACACCATGTTGCTACCTACTCTTTCCTGCCCCTGCCAAAATCCTCTGCCCCTGCTGCTGAACTGGCACAGCACATGGAGCCCTCCTCATCACCTCCAGCACAAACAGAGCAGTATTAGGACAAAATCCTAAGAAAAGATGCATGGGGAAGGTGAGGGTGAGAGAAGCACATGGAGAAGGCTCAGATATTCTGCCCTGCTTTTGGGGTGGCAGAGTGAATGCCAGCAGAGGTGCTGCCATGTCCTCAGCTATGGCTCTGGGGTTTGCAGTGGCAAGCAGAAGTTGAGCTGCACCTTGATGGGTATTAAACTTCTCATCTGCCCCAGAAGGACTCTGTACCCTGCCAAGCCATATCCTAACACAGCTTCAGGCACCACATCTGGGCCTTAAACTAGCTTACAGCCAGCTCTCAAAACAAAAGTAAAACCCACACTGAAAGAAAACCACCCAAACAGTAAAAGCCAACAAACTTAGGCAGTCACCAACAATAAATAAGCACAAAATCCCCAAACAAACATAAAAAGAAAATCCCATGGCATTTGCTGAGTTGGAAATTACAGCCTTCACCTAAGGATTTCAACTGCACTAGAAACCTGGGAGAGACAGGCTCTTGAACTTCATTTCTTTTTAACAGGAGCTGTTCACCTCACTTGCTGTGACTGTCTGAACCCTGCTGATGCTGCTCAGGCCACAGGCATGCATAAACATCCTCCTGTGGGATGGCAGCTCCTTCCCTGGCTAAAGCAGCAGCAGGACACACTGCATGTGCGCCTTTCCATTCTGGGAAGGGCAGAGAGCAGCACCACTGATGGCGAGCAGGAGGCACAGCACAGACCAGAGTCTGGCATAACTCTCTCTCAGTTGCTGGCTTTGGCTCTGTCTGCACAGAAAACCTACTTTATGAGTGTTCCAGAGCTCAGTGTGTTTCCCAATACCATGCTGGACTGCATTTATCTGAGTTTTTTTAAGTCAGGCCAAGGGGTAAAATGAACATCAAGAAATGCTGCTATCAGATTTTTCATGCTATAACCCACTCAGGCTATGCCTCCAAGAGACTCTGGCACACCTATTTAATAAACCTGGAAGTGCTTGCCTGACTCACCCCCCAGACCTCTTTGATCTGACAGCACCAGTGACTCCAATGCTGCCTAAGGCTGCCTTCTCCTTCCCCGCAGCACAGCTTCCAACAGCCATGCTCCTTTGCCTGGTGAAAATCAAAGGCAGAGTTCAAGGGGCCCAATTCTGCTCCAAGTGCTTCCTGCAGGCAAGCAGAGAGCTGCCAAGGGCAGTTTCCTTTGAGAGAGTGTGTCTCCAACAGGAACAGACTTTTTCTTCCTCTTTTTGAAGTGGAAAGATGGGGAGATAGGAAGGACATCTGTATTCACTGGGAAAGGCACAAAAGCCACTACCATCTCTACATGATGCAAAGTACTTCCCTACAGTATGGAAGTCACCACTGCACCATTGTCCAGTGGCTCTGAGTATGTATGGAGTCATAAATCTACTTTTTCCTCCATTGTTTAAGTTTCTTGGAAGGCCCAACTGCTTCTGCACCAGTAGTTCAACTCCATTTCAGTACTTGTCAATCACTTCTGCACCACAAAAGTTACATTTGGAGTGTGACAGCCCCAGCTCAGATCTGTGCTATACTCAGCAGGACTTAGGTGGGGGCATGGAAATGGCGGCCTTAAGTATCTGAAACATAAACTGAACAAGGGACTTTCAAGGTACAGCTGACAGAACAGCTCATGGATGGCAGGAGAAGGGTAAAATTAGTGATTCTGATTACACCAGCTCCACCCTGGAGTCCCAGTAGCCCAATGCGCCTGTTACACTACCCACCCCCTACACCCAGGGGATAAGTTCTACATTTTGGAGAAGCAGTTTCCCTCACAGAGTTTTGAGAAGAATGGCCATCTCCGGGCAGACTGGAAAGACTGGGCTCTCTCCCAGCTTGTTTAGTGAAAATGAGCTATGAGAAGACACCAGGCAGGGCCATGGAGATTCCATCCATGCTCACTGCTGGCAGGGACTACCCGCAGTTAATTCTGCATGTGTGTCCCATGCTGGCACCCAAGCACACACCAACAGGGATGGCTGGTGCCATGCTAATGGCTGAGCCCCTCAGCAGTGCAGGGAGCAGACAGAGCATCTGCTCATTACAAAGTCTTTTCCTGGCTTGGATGGCAGCTTTCAAAGCAAAAAGCACTGAGAAGCCTCTTCTCGTGTAACCCAAAGCACGGTGGACAATGACAGTGACATTACAAGTGTGTCAAGACTAGCTCAGACTCCAGTGCAGAGCCTGAAAAAGCACATTAGTTAGTACCATAATGTCTAGTCACAGTACAGGAACAGCTTGAAAGGATTAAAAACAACCCTATAAGCACATGCTTACTTGTACAGGCCATTGTAGGTGGGTCTGATTCCTTCCTAAAATAGTGTTCTTCACACAGGCAAGATGTGGATGCTTCATCAAGTGTGTAGCTGTGAGGGGGACATTTGCTGCAGGATGGACTGTGGGGTGAAGCTTTGAAGAACCCAGGTCTGCATACTGTGAAAAGAAGAACCACAGGCTAAGCTCTCCCATCATAAAATTAGTCTCTTCACATTTCCTTTAAAAAAAATAACCCATATCTTCAGCTATAAAACAGACAAATACTCACGAGCTATTTAGTTTGCATATTTTAAAACAGTCTATGCCACCAGCAGATAGTGCATACTTAAATATCTGCATGAAAAGAGAATGTGAATTTGTTGATTATTTCTTTCCCCTAGCATCTGCCATTGCTGGATATTTATTTTCCTTGTTGAATGCATTAGAGGTAACATCATCTGGGCTCTGCTTTAGAAAACATTACTGTGATTTTTTTTTCGTTCAGTCTTAGGAAAACAGGTAAAATACATTCCACGGTTTTTTGTTTAAGATGTTCTACACCCAGAAATCAATGTCTCAGCAAACAAATAGCAACACAGTGGTGGAGGGGATCTCAAGATCAACATCTTTAAGACATTGTGATAAGGCTACTTCCCTAGGGTCTTTCCCCCAGCAAACCTGTGAGGAATTTTAAAGTGCTCCATATGACAGACTGTGCAGGGTATAGTCTCAACCAGGCATGCTAACCATACAAGATGTTTCTTCCAGCTCCAATACATATGCATGACGAAGCACAAGGACTTGATCTGAGTGCTGCTTTTTTTCTTACAAATCCACGGCTATGGGTAGCTTGGGATTTTATTTTTTTTCAAGTAGTTTGAAATGAATACAGTAATATCTTGTTTCCATCCTCCTGAAGCAAGTGCTTTTTCACCTATACAAAGCTCTCTGAACTTCACCTGTGTGTGCACACTCTGCCAGAAGCAGTGATAGCCACAGTTTTGCAAGGTTTTTTTTTTTTAGGAAAAAACCCAGCTGGCTCTGTATCATACCATTATATACAGAATTACAAATGCACTGTTAGCAAAAGGAGGAAATGGTGATTTTCTGTTTGTCTCAAAAAACAGAGGCACAGGGACATGTTTAAGCAGCTCCAAAGTGCTGTTGCCTTTCTTCCTTCTGAACTGCTTTAAAATATTTCTGCCCAGTATGATATTAATGATGCACAGATCTGCTAGCAGACTTGAAGAAGTTACCTGTAAATCCCAGAGCCTTTCCATCTGCATTCAAACTCTCCCAGCTGTAATTAGCTTGCAAAGGAAATGAGTTCACAGCGAAAGCATTAATATTATCCCATCAGGAATGTCCCAGACAATCACAGCATGTGCTAAAACTCAGCAAGTGATGACAGAATTCATCTTCACTGTAGGTAAAGTATAGGTTTTTACTAGTGCTCCTTTTCCTCTGATGGACCAACTAGGACAACTGCTTCTAAAGTTGGCTCTGCTCCCTGTAGTACCAGAGAAACTCCCCTGACATCTTCCCTTTTACGTCAGTAGTTTCTCCACCAAAGGTGAGACCCTTGCACATCAATTCCCAACTCCCAGAGCTGAACTGTTGATCTTTGGTGATGAAGATCACTCATGCATCAAATGTGTGATTCAAGAGCATCCAACAGACCTCCCCCAGACCACCTCCACAGCCTTGCCTGGACTGTGCACCTCTCAGAGCAGGCACCACGCAGCCCTGAGCAGGTCCCAGGCTCAGCGCAGGCTGCCAGCTCACTCCCATGGATCCCAGGCTCAGCACAGGCTGCCAGCTCACTCCCATGGATCCCAGGCTCACCACAGGCTGCCAGGTGACCCCCATGGATCCCAGGCTCAGCACAGGCTGCCAGGTGATTCCCATGGATCCCAGGCTCAGCACAGGCTGCCAGGTCACCCCATGGATCCCAGGCTCAGCACAGGCTGCCAGGGCACTCCCATGGATCCCAGGCTCAGCACAGGCTGCCAGGTCACCCCATGGATCTGCAGCGTCTCTGCCCTGCTGTATGGTGTGATCAGCTCCCTTCTGACCTCCCCAAACCAACACCTTCCCACTCTATTCCACAGCTTCCTTTCTTCCCACAACACAGGCAGAGAACAACTGGTTGGACTGGAGGGATTTACAGGTTCTAAAAATGCATTTTCCAAAATTGCTCATCATCCAACTAGTGTTCCATTCCTAGGCTGTGGTATCCATCTGCAGTGCACACTTGCTCTGCTTTGTGCCCAGACACCAGGACCAGTGAACAGATCTAGGGCTGAATCTGTGCTTGATGGCTTTCAGCAGACTTGCCACAAGCTGCCCTCGTGATTTATGGCACATCCCTCAGTTTCCAGCACACACTTAAATTCCTTTATTTACTTTACAGTCACCTTCAAATGCTGCCCTACCTACAGCAAGGACTGTTACAGAGTCTCTGGAGAGTCTTCTGGGAGAGCAGATCACCAAATGGTTCCTCCCTAGCTCACAGTTTGTATTTCAAGGCCAAATCAAACACCCTTGCACACGCAGACAACAGAGGTGGGGAAATGAAAGCACAAAAATGTGCAACATGTAATGACAGCAGTGCACATCTATGGTGTACTCAATGTAATTAGCCCTCAAAAAAGGACCTGAATTTATCTCATTATGTTCTATCAAGATAGACAGAAAATCATTACAGCACAAGAGTTTACTGTGCTTCTATTTTGTGCAAAGCAGCAAATGCAAAATAAGTCAGTTTTCCTTGACAGATTTGAAACGAGGTGTAGCTTGTTGATGATGGTACAATACATATCTCACCTCAAAGGGAATGTCTGGTTTTCATGAATAAATATGGAGCCAAGAGATGCACAAGGCAAATAACCCATGTCTTAATGAGAAATGTGAAATAGAACTGAACTAGACTAATTTTTGTATAAACTGCAGGCTCTCATGGGTCAGGTAAGTCTCATTTGTATTCAAAAAGTATTAGGAGGAATGCTCAAGAGCATTACGTTACACTGAAGATTTCAGCATGAGTTCTCAAAACAAACAGGCAGCAGAGCAGCATCCTGTTGGACTGAGGTGAAATATTCCTGTTTCAGTTAGACAGGAAGAATTCAGGGACAGGAGATGGACTATTCAAAAAAGGGAAGTACAGGAAATCAATGCAAGAAGGGCCACAGTGAATGGTGTTGGCTGAATCCACACACCTGAAACAGATGCTTTGGAGAGGACAGGGGGATTTCCAGGGTTCCCCAGCACAGTCTTCCAGGCTCTCACGACCAGCAGCTCCTGATGGAAGCCATGCTTGCACTGCCACACTCAAGAACAGAAGCAGCTGTATCTGCATGGGTGTCTCAGGCACAACTTGTATCTACTACAACACCTCCCTCTGTATCCTTTCCTGTGCTTGCTTTGCACACAGCACAGAGGAGAGGACAGCCTCTGAGATGGCTCCAGCAGCAATTGTTTACCAGACAGAGATGCTGTGATGGAATGGACCCTGCTTAGATGGAAGCTGACCCAGGGGCACCCTATGCCTCCACGCTGCAGAGCAATATCAGAGCAGGTGGATGAGCACAGTCTCTGCTGGGCTGAACAGCCAAAAGCAGCAGCTGGTACCCTGCCCATGTTCTGCTACTGGTGGCAATGTCTCAGACATTTTGCAAATTTGTTTCAGAGCAGAACAGGGCCAAAACTTACCTTGCATGTACCTCGGGTTTTGGTCTCTTATCTTACCATCCGTCTTCTGACAGTCAATCTTATAATCTCTTCATGAAGTATACATGGCTTTATTTAAAATTACACGGGTGTCTGGTGTTTAATTCCTAATTAAATCTTATTTTAGTCTTCTTATATTTTTATCTCAGTATTTCCAATTCACCAGCCATTGAAAGGATACACAGAACTCGCACAGTACAGTCATACAGATAATGGTGCTATCTGTCTTTTAAAGGGGATAGGAAAGCAGGAGAAATAAGATGAGCTTAAGACTCCCCATAATCTGCTGCAAGCCAGCTGAAAAGAAATGAAATCAAGTTTGAAGCTGTTGATGAGATCTGCTTCTTTCTTCTTAATATTAAAACCCTTTAACTGATTAACAGCTAGTGATGTGTGAAAATAGTCTATAAATTAAATCGGTTGCTAGAAAAAAATTTATTATTTTTAGAGTCAGCAAATACGCCATAAACAACCTGCTAGTGTTAGGTACAAGTGGGATGTGTTTCTGTTAGTAGCACATCCATTATTAGCAAATCAATTTCACTCTTTTTATTTTTAATAGCAACCACAAAATGTGGCATGCACAGAGCATTAACATCTGTGCAGCTTCTTGCTGCACTCTTTAAAGGGGCCAGAGAGAGATGGCTTTGGTGAAGGATGGCAGCAAGAGCATCTTGGGATTGCAATGGCATGGGCTGATCCCCTAAACCAACAGCAACTGGAGTAGAAACTGTCTCCGTACCTTGCAGAGCGGAGCCCACAAAGAGCCATGCTGAAGGACACTGGCTCCTGGAAGGAATGTGGGTGGGTGGATGGAGGCAGAACCACTGGTCCTCTTACAATGAAAACTGGCCTCTGCCAACAACAGGCTGAATGTGCTATAGGTATATAATGTGCTATACCAGTGCTAGAGACAGTGAGTACTGGTGAGGAGACAAAGCAAAAAGAGGGGAGAACAAACCAGTAACACCATCCAGCTGGGACTACTTGCCAGACTATTCCCTACAAGCCTTAAAATCCAGTGGTTTGCAGCTCATCCCTGTAACCAGGCCTTCCCTGAGCTTTGGCTGAAGACTGCAGCCAACAGGCAGGGCTGCTCTCCTCCCCAGCTCCCCATGCCTCCGCTGCACGCTGACCCAAGGCAACACATGCTGGAAGCAAGGACCACATCCAAGGCTTTCCATACTCACATGACCATGGCAGCAAAACCACCCAATTATCACAGAATTATTAAGGCTGGAAAATACCTCCAAGATCACAGAGTCCAATTTGTGACCGAACACCAGCATGTCAACTAAACCACAGCACCAAGTGCCATATCCAGTCATTTCTTGAACGCTCCTAGGGATGGTGATGCCACCACTACCCTGGGAAGCGTGTTTTAATGCTTGAAAACCCTTCTAGTGAAGAAATTCTTCCTGATGTCCAACCTGAATCTTGCCTGGTGCAGCATGAAGCCATTTCCCCTCATCCTGTCACCAGCTGCCAGTCAGATTATTTCCTTCCTAAAGTATGTCCAGCCTTTCTGGACCTTTTTTTTATTAAGGGCTGTATCTGAACCAGTGTTCTGAAAAGGCCAAATTCTGCCAAAGTCTGTTCTGAACAGGCCAAAGTCCAAGGCAGGTTTTGTAGATCCCTTTCCTTGCCTCACCAAGAACTGAACACTTTATAATTCTTTGGTCACAACGCTCAAGGCAGTCCTTGACCCCCACATCTCCCACCAGCCCCACTCTCTTCATAAGCAGCAGGTCCAGCAGGGCACTGCCCCTGGTAGGCTCACTCACCAGGTGTGTCAGGAAGTCAATATTCCACACACTCCAAGAACCTCCTAGGCAGCCTCCTCACCACTGTGCTGAGTTTCTAGCAGACATCCAGGAAGTTGAAGTGTCCCACAAGAACAAGGGATAACGTGAAACATCAGCCAGCTGCTTGTAGGATACTCTATCAGTCTCTTTATCCTATAATTAGTATTAGTGTGAATTCCAGTTTTGTCCCTGTAGAGAGAGAAGCTAGGAAACATGACCCTATAAGCCTTGAAACCCCAGGAGATATGAAAAAGGTCCAACTTATTACTCTTTCACACTCTTGTGATGCTGGGAGGATAAGCTCACAGTACTTAAGTGCTTAGGATCAGTAAAGTGACCTTTCATATGTCCCAGAACATAAAACTCAAACAGGAATTACACTGTCTCCCTTGCAGAGCACCAAATTAGTCTCCACAGTAATCAGAAACCACAAGTGTAACTCATAAGGTAGTGCCACTAATCCATAAATAAAGCTAAAGGACTAAATCTAACAAAAATTAATGAGAATAAGGATGCCTACCCTAGGTGGAGCACAGGTTATCTGGCTGAGGTTTCCTGAGCCTGGGAAGACCCCTGGCTTCTCCTTCACATCCTCAGTCCCATTTACCTTTCCAGACTGCTAAATTCTTCAGGCAGGGACACACAGCTCAAATTGTCACAGCTTTTAAAAGTAAGCACAGTGTAAAACTCTCTGTCCCATGGACAGACCCATAGTCCACAACGAGGCAGCCCTCAGCTGAAACACGAGCAGGATATGGAGGGATGTGTATGTATATGTGTGTATGTTTTCAGCTCTGTAGCTCATCAGCTCTGCTTTCATTAGCACATTGCTCCAGTGCAGGGAATATGCCCTGAGAGTTGGAGGATCTGAGCAAAAACAAGCTACAAATAAATCAACCCCTGTTCTCTGGAGCTGCCATGCCTTGAAGTGTTTGCACTGAGAAGAGGGGGCTGCTGCCTCTTAGATGTGTCCAAAACCTATAAAAGGTTTAGTGAGGTACAGTCTTTACAATGTGGAATCAATTAAAATGCTGAGAGGCTCCAAGCCTCAGCTTGTGCTCCTGACACGCTCTTTTACTTACAAGAAAAAACAAAACAGAAAACCACAATGGACTGTCTTCATGTCTCCCAACAAGCATAAACATATGAATGCCAAGCTCTTCTAAAAACTGTTTCAAGAACTACAGCAACCCACCACAGAGCATCCTTTTGCAGAATTTACAAGCAGGCTCCCAAGAGCTAATCCAGCCCTCCCTATAAGCTTTCCTGAACTGCAGGCTGACACTGAAATTGCTGCCAAAGCTGCAAAGCTACAGCAAAATGTGTAAAATGCCCAGATTATATCTCTTTTAGGCTTGGTCTCTTCTATCTGCAATAGTGCAATGTTGCTTCCTGTAGCATGCCTTGGGGATTTGAAGGGAATTAAATAAATACCCACTAATAAAACACTGTAATTTGAAGCTGCCGGTTCACTTCAATCCAGCAGACTTGCCAGCATCTTTCAGGAAGCCCAGCACCCAGTGCTGCAGTCCAAGAGCCGCTAAAGGTCCTTTTAAATGATGTCCTGGAGCTTGCTGGACAAGTGAGGCATCTACAGGCTCTGCACTGTGAAAAATAGAGACTCGGCCTCTAGCTTGAATCTCAACCAATTCATGCATCTCAAATGGGAAATATTCTTTAAAGCTTTTTTTCTTCTGTTCTAAGAAAACATTGTCTTTTGATGCTGTTCTGCCCAACCCCACACTAACTCAGGCTGAATTATTTCCACTCTGCATTGAAATCAGCTCTAGCTCTGAAAACAAAAACAACCTTAAAAACTAGAATATAAATAAGTTAGTGCTTTCAGTTCCTTCCTCTGAAATACCACTTTTTTCTATCACGTGGCTCGCTAAATTGTCACACAATAATTTATGACATAACCGTAGTCGCTAGAAAACTAAGAATTAACTGCCACTAATGACATTAATGTCTTTCTTGTAAATGGTATAAAACTTTATCACATGGCATCGCTCTGAAAAATTCATCAAATTCTCAAGTAATTCAAGACATAAAAATACCTAGAACACAACACATTTGAAAACGCTCATGCTTACATTAGTATCTTAATGGGCTATATTTCTGCACATTCTGACTTTGCTCTAAAGAAGATTTTAAAGCAGTCAATGAGGCAAAACCTGAGTCAAGCCTAAATTCTCAGCAGCATGATGGAGGAGCAGGGAAAGAGATTTATACCGGCATATATGCAAACCCACACTATCATTTGGGTTGATTTCACAGAAGGAAAGCAAGCTACGTAAAATAAATGGTCTTAGGGGAAACAGAAGATTTTTCAAAAGCATTTAGCACAGCACAGGCTTGCTCCCTGTGCCAGCTGCAGGGATAGGCAGCTGTGCTTTGGTTTTGTGGGGTCTTCATTTTGGCCGAACTCACCTGTCCAAAAAAAACCTGAGAGAAACTAGTACACCTCTAGAGAAAGCACTTAAGGTGTAGTGTCATTTCCTAGCAAACCCAAAATTTCTGTGACCAGCAGCTGCATGCTTTTGCAAGCATGTACAAGGGCTCCTTCAGCTCTCAGCACAGGCAGCACCTGCAGTCTTCCTTGCTCTCTGGCTACAAGGGACAGATCCAGGTTGATCTTACTGAACCCCAACTATCGGGCTTACAATAAAAAAAGGAAGTCCACATCCTGTTGCTGTAGCTTTTCTGCCTATCATATTTATAAATTATGTATCTTCACAAATCTCTAGGTCTACAAAAATCTATCTGTGTATCTTCAGTTTGTTCTCTGGGGTGTGGGACAAAGATGCACTTAAATTACTCCTAAATTACTGTCTCAGTTTTTTTAATGAAGACAAACTGAAATCATTTTACTCCCTTAAATAGAGGAAGCCATGATTTACAGTGCTGCACCTAAAGGAAAAATACAATTTAAGACACAGAAGGCAGCACAGACACATTTGTTTCCTCACGCTCATAAACATAACTTAAGATGCCCGGCTCCACACATAATCCAAGAGGCACAGGAGTCTATTTTGGGGGTTTGTGCACACAAAGACACACACACCCGGGTTATCCTTTGTTATGCCAATGGCGACTTCAACATTCAAGCTGCAGTGTCTGCTAAGTGAGGGGAGGATTGATGGACAGGGCACACAACTCCCTCGAGTTCCACAGCAGCATTGACTGAATAGCAATAACAAGCATCGTCCCTAAAGGCAGCTGGGGGGACAGGATCAAACTTGAAAATGATGCAGCCAAAACCCCCGTGTCCATCTGTACACACCTATTAGAGACAGTAATGCAAAGATCAGTTGGCAAAATCTCCTGGAAAACAGGGCTCTTCAAAGAGCCCTGTGTTTGCTGGCACAACACTACAGTGGAAGGGTTTTAGTCTCATGGTTCAGTCTGCCATAAGGATCTGGAGCCCAACCGGCAAAGAACTAAACATTCTTTAATTATGCTGTGGTTTGGACAACTGCAAGCCACTGTGGTTAAGAAATATGATGATTGGGAGGATTTATTTTGATGATTAATGCCATGTGTGTTTACTCTACCAACATTTTAAGGTTTTAGCCTGAACTAATAAACTGTACATATGCAGACAGTAAAAAGAATTAAAAATTCTTATAATGTTTCTCTCCAATTGGCTCTACCTTGCTTAACTTCGTTTGTGTGAACAAGATTTCTTGCTGGTATAAAACCAGCCTTTCCTCTGCTGAATATTTGGTCCAAAATAGGCAGCATCCCACCAATCTACAGTGATGCTAACACCTACTCAAAAGGATCCTTTCAAAGTTGGTGTCAAATGTTTAAGGGCTTGTTTGCTTCTAGCTTTATGATCATCTGTCTCAGGAGGTAAATTCGGCAGGATTGGCTGTAGACAATTTGGTTTAAAATTGTTCCTCTGTAATTTATGGCTGAACATATGTCACTCCAGACACAGCTATTCAGATTCCATCAGAGGGCGACGGAGATGGATCTTTTATAGTCCTGACCAAAAAAAGATAGGAAGGATTTATCCAGAGTTGACAGAGCTAAGTGTGCTAAATGGGTTTATGCACAGAACAATGACTTTGGGGAAGTGATGTTTCTTGGTGTGTGGGTTTTGTTGGGGCATTTTGTTGTCATTGCAAATTTAAGGTGCAGGTGGTGCCAGCCAATTTTGCCAGTGGGCAGGCAGCTGAGAGGGGCACAGAAAGAAACACGGACATATCTCCTGGGGAACATCTCCCTTCAGTCTGTTTACTTCCACAGAAGCTCATGGACTTTTGCACTGGAGCACGTTGATTTGAGTTACAAAGGGAGGTCTCACTGAGCTACATTCTGCCCTGATGTGCATACCACAAGATGCTATGGCTTGTCAGGCCACAAATCAAGGAGGGTGTGCAAGGAAGACATGGCAAATATTAATACCTTGAGAAATTTAACCAGGAGAGCTGAGCAAGCTCTAAACACACAGCGAAGTGCAGAAACATCAGTTATCCTGTCACATGCAGATAGAATGCTTCATCATTTCAGTTTAATTAACCAGACTGACTGGTTAATTAGAACCAGGCTTAAAAATACTGAGATTATTTGTTAAGTTGATTAAACTACCCCTTTGGATCAGATGAACACTGCAACACTTTACAGCTCATCTGCCTTGCCAAGTAACTTCACCAAACAGCTCCTCTTTAGCAACAAGTTCAACAAAGGGCAACCTGAGGCACTGCTGACTCTTCCCATGCTTTTCTTCTGTGCAGCAATCCATCAGAGAATTTATTTCAGTACCATTTCTCCTGTTTCTGGAGGAAAACTTGCCGCATATAAAACATGCTCAAACACAAGATAAAACAATGTAACTTGACACTTTAAAACCCCTGGTTTTGAAGCCAATCTCAAGGCTATCTGGGCAGGAAGCCTAATGGGTTTTGGGTGCTGGAGTTGGGTCATCCTTGCCATGAACTGGCTAGAACTGCCATGACTCCAGCCCAGTCAGAAAAAACCCAAAAGCCCAGAGGGGAAAAAAAAAGCAGTTATATCCCAAGATGATGTTTTATCAGACATATAAACATTACTTTCCATGTAACATAAACATTACTTTGCATACAAACATTACTTTCCTAAGACAAAAGCATCTGTTGGGAGGAGACCTGTCCATCCTGTCCATTGCCTCTTCTCAAAGGCTTTGCCCCAGAAATGGCTGTTTGACATATGCAACTGTTCCAGAAATCCACATATGAAGCCAAAAGTAAAGCAAAGCAAACAATGCCTTCCCTCCTGCTACATGAAGCCTTACCATGATGTCCTTCCTGCCAAAGCCATTTCCCCATACTGTAAAGCACTAGCCTGAAGCACACTATGCAGCAGCAATGCTGGCATTCTCACAGGCTTTTTATTTAAGGCTGGGAGCTGCCAAAGCTTGATTTATGGAGATTTAACTCTCAAACTATTATAAAGGAATACTGTTGCTCACATGTACCTCACATGGCTCTCCAGCTATATCTAAAGAAATAAGCATTGCCTTCATGAGCTTGTTTGCTCTGGAAACCCAGCACTGCATTCATTTGTAATTTTTGCTGCATCTCTGCATCCTTGCATTGCATCAACTTGAACAGTCTTTCTAAGGCAGCTTGGGGAAAAAAAAAGCCCCAAACCAAACCTTCTGCTTTAGAGAAACCATTCATGTTGGATTTCTTCAAGAGAAGACTGGCAGACACCAAGAGGGGAGAAAAGGGAGCAGCGGGCATGGGCACAAGGGCACTTCACCCTTGGTTTGGCGGATCTATGTTTTGCAAGAAAAAATATTGCAACCTGCTGGTCTGATGTCTCATGCACCACCATCCTCAACACCTTGCACACCTCATTGCCAGCTCCAGCTCCACACCTTGTTTCCAAAGCCTTGTCAAGGGCTGTGGCATCTGCCCCGTGATCCCCAGCAGGGAAGGGAGGCACAGGGAGGTGCTGCCTGTCCCCTCAGCAGCCCTGAAATGTACAGACTGCAGGAGACCGTGAAGAATCAGTCTTGTCATGAGGAAGAGAAGTCCCAAAAAACCCAAGAGGGAAAAAGAGGCTACTAGTCTTTTTGAGAAAAAAGCCTGAAAACGAGAAAACCATCAGCAAAGCCAGCAAAAGGCAAATGCAAAATGTCGAGTATTAATTATTTTATTTGAAGAGGAACAATCTGCACTGAAAGACCAAATAGGAGTTTCTGGACTCAAGTATGGACTGGTAATATTGTCCTCCCTGTAATCTCTCGGCCTCCCCAATATCTAGCATCCATTCCATATGGATGCACTTTTGGATGGTGGTTTCTTTTTAGATCCACTAGAGAGCTGCCAGAAACTTCTGTGGCTCTGACACTTAGCCCAAATACCATCTACAATTTATTTTTTTTCAAATTTGTGCAAGTGGTAAAAATACAAGGTTCATTATTCCACGCAGAAATTCTCTCATCATCCAGCCAAATTTAAAAATAAATAGTTGCAATTAAATGTGTCGCTACATTATTTATGTAGATGCATTCAATTTGCAGAAAGCTGCTATAAAAATACTCCCCTTCAATCCACAGGAAATTTATTGCACTTTTATTGTATATTTTCTTCTCCCTGCTTAAATGTATGTTGCTCCCTGCCTTTTTTTTCACCCGTGTTACTTAACACATTATTTTCCAGCCACTGTTTCTCCTACATTTGTCTTGAAAGAATGAGGGATGTAATCTAAATCCAAATGTTTCTTGATTATTTGTGAACAAGGCTGCTAAATGATTACTAGACAGATAATTCCAGTATTTCCCTTGAAATCAAGCACCACTCCTTGTCTCTGCATTTGGCTCTTACAGCTGTTGGGAAAATGATATGCACAAGGCTGCCCAAGGCTTCTGTGTGCATATTAATTCTGTCAGAAACTCCAGACACTAAAGAATTGCTAATTTAACAACAGACTGTGAAATTATTTTTTCTTTCTTTATTAATTACTGTGCTATTTGAAAGTGACTTCACTGCCCTGACTGTATCTGGCGTGAAGAACAGGGGGAATTTCACCCTGTGAGGAAATAACTGAAAACTTTCTCCCCAGCAGTCCCTACACTCATAACCAAATATAAATATGGGAAACAACAGCTAATAAAACCAGGTTAACTTGCTGCAGGTGTTCCTCTGTCAATTTAGCCAGGTGATATTAGCAAAATCTGACAGGGAAGCACAGTGATGTATTTCATTTGTGCCTTGACATTTTGATTCTGTTTGTTAGAGTGTATGTGCAGGGATCTGGCTTTTTCTCCAAGATCTCTATAGCTGTCAGTCTGTACAAACAGGATTTGACAAGATGTCCATTTAGCAGGATGGGAGGGCAAAGGAAAAAGAAAAAAAGAGATGGAGAAATCAGGTATCTGGGTGAAGCTGCACTGCAGTGCAAAAATGGATGCTTTCACATACAGAGCAACTCCAAAAAAAAAAAAAAAAAAAAAAAAAAGAGCAGCTTGATATGCAGGATCTGAGACAGTTTGCATCCTTTAATCAATAGCTCCTTCGAGAAAGGTGGCCAAGAATAACACAAATAGATGGCAGAGGAGAAAGAAGACAAAAGGCGAGAGCTGGAGAAGGCACAGGATCACTGAACACTCATCCACTGAAGGATTTTTGGTGAGTCTTAATTATTTTTTAAAAAGAGAGATAAAAAAAGGATGCTTTCATTTCCTCGAGAGAAATTAGATTTAAGAATAAATCTAAACAGGAAGTTTTGCTTTCCAAGGCTGCCTTTTTCCAGCCCGAGGAAAGAAGCAGAAGGTGATGAAGCTGTCTCTTCCAGGGATAATATAGGAATTTAGAAGCCTTCAGCTTGTTTCTTCCTGCAAAGAAATTTGGACCAGAAGCAAGCAAATGATTTACAATGAAACAGAGTACAAAATAGCTACAAAGATGAAACAACAGAAAATGAATGCAGCATTAAACAAGACAGTACCCAGAGTTTAGAGATTTATGGTTACTGGCTGGTGTATAAAGATAAGAAAGGGAGTTTGATAGTCTGGGTGATTCCTGCATCTCTGCAACAAGGTTTAAAAGAAACACTGAATACACAAACCTAGTGTTAAAACTCAGAAATAAAAGTATTAATTTGTGGGGCTGTAACCATACCTTACCTTTCAAAATGTACCTCTACACACATCAGGCACAGCAGTGCTGCCCACAGCAAGGGTGCACACAATGCTGCATAACCAGCAAGGGCTTGCCCCTTCCTCCTCCGGAATGCAGGGCAGCTGCTCCTGCCACATCTGCACCAGGCTGCAGACAGGCATCTCCCTCCTGCCCTGCCCTCCCCAGGCCATGCAGCCAGACACACAGCTCCCATGGCCCAGCACACACGAGAGATCAGAGCACGAGTCCAGCACCCTGCCCAGCTCACACAGCAGCAGCTGGGTGCTGTCTGCTGCACAGTAGAGCTGGGCTATGGGAGGGCACATACCATACCACCACACACACAGCAACCTACAGCTCAGCCTGGGAGCAGGACCAAACACAACACCCACAGCCCAGCCAGACACCTCCAAAGCCACCAAACCTGGTCCCAGACACCAGGCATGTCTGCAAATGACCTGCCACCCCCCACAAAGGGAAAGCTTGAAATAAGTTTGTGTCAAAAAAACCCCATGACAGACATCCCTGAGTAGTTTTGCACCTTCACAGCACTCCTGTATATCACCTCTAGCATGAAGTCATGAAAGGAGATCTCAGTTGAGCAGAGCCAGTCGTGTCCTCCTTACCTTGCTGCTCCTCCAAGGTAGAAAATACGTATTACTGAAGCCTTAAAGTGCTTACAATTATTGCTGCAAACCCAGTAATCTCCACTGATGTAGGTAAATTGCTGATCTCTCTATCACTGTTACTTACAATGCAAAAAAACCTTGGGTTTTCTCTGCAGCTTAATAAAACCTGCGGGGAATTGGGCAAGGCTTTCATTCCTTATAGCCAGCCTTTAATGTAGAAGTCTAGATTTCCTGGAGGGGAGCTGAATAGTTTAGGATAATTAGTGATTTACATATAGAGCTGTCAACAGAGATACATGGTATTAAGTTACCATGATCAAGGGTTCCACCTTCTCAGTTGCTACGTTGGATTTGATTTTATTTAAAAATTCTGTATTTTAATTCTGCTCACATTCTGCAATCGCTAGTAAAGTGGCCTGAAGCGGACAGCAAGAGGAGAGCACTAAATCGAAGGCTTAAATCACTTCTTCCTCAGTTCCCCCTGGCAGATTTAAAGAGCAACCTGGCACTAATGCTTTCAAATAATATACTGCTGGACCTGACACAGCAGAGAAACTCTGCTTCAAATCACACAATGGTCCAGATGACCATGCAATTACAATTAACCTCCTGCCCGCTGTGCCTAATGACAAATGATCATGTGAATGATAGACTCAGGAAAGGACCCAGGTATCAGAAAAATTATTTCTGATTCTTACATATTTAAAAAGCCATTTTCAGTTAGGAAAAAGCCAAGGGACACTAATTTTAGTTTTGCATCCAAAAGAAATGAATAACCCTTGATAATACACATGCAGGCATAAGCACAGGCTGTCAGCCTCCTAGCAGCAAGAGGGATGCATGGAAGTCTCCTTCTGCCAGAGCTCTGTAATCGGAAAAGTACCAATATCCTCCACTGCTATAAATCTCACCCCAGAACTGAGAGCATGAATTTTGTCCATGTTGGATAAAAAAAGGTAATATAACCTCAAAATAGCATGCAATATTTTTTGGCACACTTGCTGGGCCCATGGGGTTCGCATTACAAGGTCAATAAGTAGGGAGTTATCCTGTGTTGTTCCGTCAGGTTTTGTGCTTCTCCTGCTTTATGTCCCTCATCTCATACTTACCTCGAGACCTCTCTTTACCAGGGAGCAGCCTCCTCTCTCTGGTCACACAGCATCTTCAGAAGAAAGCAGAGCTATTTTCCAATCTGCTCCCTCTGCAGAAGAGGGAAGCACAAAGATCACACCATCCTGGGAAGTGCTGGGGGCACCCATTTCCTTTCCTGTACTCTGCTCTAATGGGATAAGAGTTTATTTGCCCCAGTTGTGCTCCTGGTCAGATGATTTGTCAGCAAAGCACCTGGAGTGATCACTCCCTCAATTGTTTCACTGAAGCAAGCTCATTAATTTAAATAATTTTTTAAGGTTTTTGAGAAGACATTCTAATTACTGTGCACACCTGATGGGGCAGAAACCTCCAGCTCAGGAGCAGCAGGGTGTGTGTGTATGTGTATATGTATTTTTACATTTATATGTATAGGACATGCTTATGCAAATTCTATCTCCCATTCTTCCTAAATCTGGCATTTTCCACATCTCCCAAGAACGGCAGAAGCAATATGGATATGGCCACTCACCATTTGAAAGCATCAAATCACTTGCAGGCCCCGCCAGGACCTCTCCTGAAGCCAGAGCAAGCCCTTAGGTCCTCCTTGCTCCCGAGTCAAAGGATGCAGCCCCACCAGACACCTTGGGGCCATACCCCCAGCCAAGATAAATGGGCAGCACCAAGCCTGGGCAGGCCCCTCCTGCAGAGCCTGTTATGGCAAGTATTTATGAAGTTGTATGCTGAGCTGTTTTACAGCAGCTAATCACAGGCATAACGCAATTAGGAGATAAGCCTTGTAATGCAGAGCATTATGTATAAGGGGTTCTACATATATTTATAGCACCTGTTTCAGCATGCCTTCAGACACAATCTTCTCATGTAAAAGAAATATACTGTACTCTGGCAATTTATTCTGATACTTGATTAGGGAAACATTGCTTCATGAATTCTAAGCCATGACATTTCCACTAATCTTTCCATTTCAACAGCACAGAAAGGAATGTCTTTCATATCTCCATGCTTATCATTTTCAAGCTGAGTATATTATCTGCTCGTCTCTGGATTTACTTGATAGCTCTTAAAAAAACTAAAACAGACTACCACAGTCTGTGAAACTTATGTGTGGCTTACTTGGAGAGCTGTTCGTCAATCCAAAGATGAACAAATGTAGAAACTAGCTCTCATCTTTATTCTTAAGTATGTCAAATAAATAAAAAATCCAGATTGCTATCTGTTATTTCCCTTCAATGAGACTGCTGCTTGAAAGGTTACAAATGATGATGTTTTTGCTTTTGCAAAAGGCCACGCATTAAACTTCTCCTATTGCCTTGTAGGGATCAAACAGAGTCTCTTTGCTGTCAGATTTCCTAACCTTGTTCTTCTGCCACGCCCGCCATGCAAAGCCACCCCTGCCCTGCACACCAGTGTGTCCCTGAGAGACCTCACCCTGCCATCCTTGCAGCCCCCTCCTCCTGATCCCCAGCCCCACAGGCATCTGAGCACCTAAACAAATAATCACGAGCTCCTCAGCTCCTGGAGTTTCCAAGTTACAGATTTAACTTTGTATTGCTCGTCAGGTTCCTCAGGAGCATGCGCTGCTCCTGTGTGCCACAATACCTTGTCCCCTCACAGTTTTACCTGGGACTGCTCTCTAACCACGGAGCACTGTATGGACCTGTAACCTAGAACACAACCCATCACCTTTGATGGGATAAAACTCGACCTGGAGATGTGTCCTGGGAGTGCACTGCTGCTCACAGTGCCTGCTCTAGGTTCCTCAAGGGGGTCAAGCTACAGCCAGCACAAATCAGGGGCCTTGAAAGATGCACAGCACTCTGCTTCAGCCTATGAATCCATTCCCAAGGCATCATCCCACCTGCTAATGTAGAAAGAGCCTCTGCTATCATTAACTACAACAATAGCGCCTTTTGTTCTGCCATAATACACACCTATAGCAGCCTTTATTATATATTCAGACTCAACCTGTCTTTGGAATTTGCTTTCCCAATAGCTGTCATGCTCCAACACTTGTCAGTTGACTCAGATAACAAAATATTACTCTGATATTCACAGCACAACTTGGAAATTCCCTACACAAACCACAGGGAATTCTGCCAGTTCTGAGATAAATTAACTGCTTATCAAAGGCAAAACTGACAAGGGTTGTTGGTTTGATTTTTTTTTTTTTTTGCATGAATCCGTGGTTTATTACTTCCCAGCCCCGTAACGCTACTTAGCTCTTTCATGATCCATGCATGAAGACATTTCGATATATCACCTTGGATTAATAACAACACAATTACAACCACTTAATGTGTTTAAGGGAACAGTCCCAGCTTAATTTCCGGTAGGAGCATGCTCTGCTAGCAAGGCAAAACCCATCAGCCTGTGCTCAAACCTTCCTTTAGCTGCTTAGCCAGAAGCTTCCCTGCCCACCAGCACCGGGATGAGAGCTCAGTCCCTGATCCCAGCTCCTCAGGGCAAAGCCCACATGGCTTCTCTCAGGGTTTGACTGCAGCTCTTCCTATCCTGACACCAGAATCAATACCACCACAGCTCCTCCTGAGGTTATGCTAAACTCTGGCAGAGTATCCTTATTTTTCCTCATGAAATCAGCCTTCTGGGTCACATTTTGGAGGTTGTCTTCTAAAAAGCCCCAAATTGAGCCTGGCAGCAATTGAGTCCCAAGCCCCAGAGTTTTCTAGGGACTTAAATGCCAAAGCATTTTGGCTTTCCATGCCCCAGGACAAGAAACTTATTCCAGAGACCTCGTGGGCACAAGGATGCCAAGTCCTCTTGGCCTGAAGGACGTAAGAAAGCTACCAGCAGGTTACCAAAATCAGCCCTACACATACAGCAGGCCAGGCTTGTGCTCAGAAGCCTGCCTACAGAGAAGCTGGCACCCCACCACTAAATAACCCATTCCTCTCTATCACACACAGTCCATTATCCTTACATCCAATTTCCAAACCTCTCCTTCTGGGGCGTGTGTGGGGAAAAGTATAATGTTTCCAACATGGAACAAAAGGGTGGGCATATTTCAGTGCCAGAGCAGAATTGATACTGCCCACACAACCTGGGGTTTGGAAATAATGTATTTATAGAAGTACATTAAGACCAATTTAGAAAAGGTTGATTAGATAAAGTAATGCTCATTCAGGCAAGCCTAAACAATTTTCTTATTTCATTGAATCAGCAATAATGTACTCCTACAAATGCAATAAATATATATCTAATCACCTCCTCCTTCAGTGACTTCTCCCCTTGCTCCTTTCGGTTGGCAGCATTTGGTTTGGGTTGTTTTCAGAAAGGGAAAAAACCCCAGTAACTCATTTATAAAACCTTCCCTTCCTGGTAATTTTATTTTATCTCTGTAGCATAAGGCAATCTAGCAGAAGCAAACATTGTTTACTTGTTAATACCAAGCCAGAACTCTTAAAGAGAGTCGATGAGACCACAGAGGAAAACTATTGTTTTCTTTGTTATTCTGCTGGAAGACCTGCGGTAACATGTCAGACATTGGTGGAGTCTTTTGGGGAAAATAGGAATAGTTCCTCTGTTTCATCCATATGCATAGGAAATCGTGCTGGTCTACAAGCACTGCAACATTTTCTGTTGCTGCTCCAGCTACATCTTCTCACACCGTAAGAACACATGCTTTAAATAAAAAATCACTGCAATTTCCAATTCAGAAACCAAGGTATTTTTTTAAA
Source organism: Zonotrichia leucophrys gambelii (assembly GCF_028769735.1). Taxonomy (NCBI): domain Eukaryota; kingdom Metazoa; phylum Chordata; class Aves; order Passeriformes; family Passerellidae; genus Zonotrichia; species Zonotrichia leucophrys. Next base: position 30,642,218 of record NC_088173.1, on the reverse strand, counting down.
TCCTGACTGTTTGATTGTGTTACTGATTTATTGATCATCACAAGGTACATCTGAGGAGATACACAGCGTTAACTGCAGACCAGGCTTCTGTGACTGAGTCCTGGCACCCCACAGCCCCTGGGTGAGCCCCAAAGCCAGGATCCAACCCACCGGCACTCAGATGAACTGAGAAAATTGAGGGGCTGAGAAATTGAGGGTCCTAGCCAGATATATGCATGTAAAATCCTTTTGGTTTTGTTGCATGGTGACAACATCTGTTATCAGGACAGTGCTTGTTTACCTGTGGGTTTCATGGCTTTCAGTCTTAGAAGTGGCTTCAGCTCAACACCACATTTGGATCTCAGGCTCCCTCTAGCCTCTCCCTTCCCTTTTCACCCTCTCCATTATTTGCCTCTAGCTCTAGGAGGAATTAATATTTCTTTAAAGCACCCTGGCAAGGGGGGAAGAATTGTTTTTGTCACCTCCTTTCTATGCAAGCATTTGCTGCTGAGGTATGAGGACACATATATGTTCCTGCAACAATTGCATGAAACATAGACATGGGGAAATTTCTGCTGCTGGGCAGAATTTTTGCAGCTGTGTTTGTGCCCAAACTAAATTCCCAAGCATACACTCTGCATAAAACCTCTATCAACCACCAGCACAGAGAATTGATTCATCAAGTATACCCCCTTATGAAGAGAGAATTTTTTATCCCATGCTACAAACTCAAATTTAATCAAGGATACTGCTTAAACAGGCTTTTTATTTTCCATATCCAAGTTCCAGCAAATTTCTCTGGATCCTTTTGATTCGTGAGGGGATGTTATTGGGCTGCTAGCAGAGCTTACTCCCTCCTGGCCAGAAAATGGCACCATTTGGTCTTTAAAAACAAAAAAGGTTCCAATTTAGCAAATACTTAGCATCCTCTGCAAACAATAATCTACTCCAGCAAGATGCTAGGTAAAAACTTTTGAAGCCAGAACTGGGTTTTCAAAAGTCCTGTGCGTACACTCATAAAAGCTCAATCTTTAACAATTTGGTAAGCAATGTCCAAATCACTCCCAGTTCCACTGTTTTGAAAAGTCCTACACTGAAGCAAGAAATGCATGTGGGGTTTTGTCTTGTGCTGTAAGTGCCTAGTCTCTCCTGGGGACTTAACAAATGCTCTCAGAAAACCAGGAATGATTAAAGCCTTACCATCATCTTCAATGGGATAGAGGTTTTACCGCCACATCTTTCACTTATGTGACTGGATATAGCTTTAGAAACATAACTTTAATTTGCTTCTCTTGGAAATCTAACTTTAAAAATTCAAAACAACCAACAAAGGCTTAATGAGGAAAACAAAATTAGTCAGACTTGCACAGCTATACAGCAATGCAGACAGCTGAGCTGCTACTACCATGGAGTCAGCATGAAAGCCTGCAAGATGATTTGCTGGTTTAAGGCTTCCACTATAATTTTCTTTGACTCAGGATTAATTCTGCTCAAAACTGAATTGAAAACAAATGAATATTTACATTCTTTGCGCTACAGCCAACACTCAGAGCAAGGAGTACATTTGCTCAGCTCATCCTGACAGTGGATGTAGCTCCAAGACCCCACTAGTGGCATCTCAGCATCATGGCAAATAACCTGTTCTTTAATTTGTCCAGCAATGAAAAGCAGGGAAAGTAAACAAAATCCAACTGTTAAGAGAGAGTTCAGTCAGGAAAATTTCAGTGGATCCTTCAACTCCCGACCCAAGAATAATTCCTGCTGAAAATGTCTGGATGCATTTTCTTTATATAGTTGCACAACTTTTCTGAACCATCCCTGGTAAGCTTTTCTCTATGTGCACTTTACATCCTTAGGGGAATACTCTTTCCTTGATGTTTTCCCCTGGAGCATCACCCCATCCTGAGCAACAATGCTCAGCACACCCACCCTTGATGTGACCTGGACAAAAGTCAGCTATGGTACTCCCAGGCAAGGAGCCACTGAAGAGAGCAAAAAATCCATAGTGAGAGAATGAAAGTCATGATGAAAAGGTGTGAAGCTTTTGCTTGAGAGAGACAAAAGAACTTTCCACAAAGAAAAGTAGGGGAAAAAATTAAGCGGAGAAGAAAAAGAATATAGGGCCAGGAACTTGCTGGCAGTGCTGTTCTCTAGAACTCTACTGGCCGTGTCAGACAAATTAAGATATTTCTGCTTACTACCTAGCTTTTTCCCCCTGCTTTTTAAGGCTTCTATTACAATAATAACCCCAGAATACCTTGCAGCACTCGCTCTCACATGCATGCATAGATTAGGGCTAATGTAATGCACTTCCCATTACTGAGCGAAGGTGTGAGTGCACCTGCTCCGCATTGCTTCAGGCAGACAATTGCCCTGTCCTAACCCCTTCTGCAGCCAACATGGCAAGCAATTTATCACCATCATCTAACTTCATTCACTTCCCTGCTGAGTGACAGCCATCAAAAGTCTCATTACTGGCGTGCTACTAGGTGGAAAGGCAATCACATCACCTAACAACGTCTTAAAGAGGACAGAAACTTCCCAAATCCCATTACCTAGAGGCCCTCCCTCCCCCAGGATGAAGATTTGAGCATGTTTGTGCCACAGATGTCAAATACATTTCTGACCCTTTTTAATCTTTCAACCTTGCTTCCAGGTGACTGAAGCGGGAGAGTCCTCCTGTAGATGCTTGGATTTGCTTCATGGAGTTTAAAACCATCAACAGCTGAATTTGCTGGATGTTTTCAAGGCAAATCCACTTACCTGACTAATAAGTAACCCTTCTGGGCAGGGAAAAGTCATGCAGAGATTTACCCTTGGAAACTCTAGCACGGTGGTAGGAGTATACTTCTCTACAATGCAGGACATTTTTGTGTATTTGACCCTATTACTGGAAGCAAAGACAAAACCCATCCAAATCTGCCTATTCCATTAATTTCTGTGAGTGAAACGGCAAGGGACACTTGTGGCAATGGAAATCACACAATAAGATTAATAATGACAGCAATGACAATCAGCAGTCTGTAACAGTGACTCACACCATCAGGCAATGCTATCAAGCCTGGTGAGGCAGCAGCTAAGCACAAGGGTTATTCTGGGTTCATGGCATGGTTCTGCTGCAGCCATGTCCGTCTGAAACACCACCTGCAGACTCCTCCTGACTTTTCCATGCTAGGACCTGGAACGGCTGTGCTTTTTAACAGTTGCACATCAGGGAGAGACAAGACAGAGACAACAAACCAAACAAATTCAGGATGTCAGTTTTTGGTCAGCTCCCATGAGTGCTATGCAGTGAGAAAGGCTGGGTTGGTCTCTTGAGCCTGTGTAGTTCAGCTCCCAGTCTGAATGCCAATTTATGGGCCACCTCTGTGTCACACTTGCATTGAACAGGGTCCTGCTGAGTAGGTCAGATCTCCTGGCCTTTAGTGTATGCTGCTTTACAGGACAACCTTGCCTTTGAGGTAAATTCATTTACCTTTCAGGAGCAAGCCTGCACACAGGAAAGCTGCAGTTTGCATGCACCCTGCACATCTCCAAGCACCAGGACTCAGACTTACTGATGAGTTCACTTACTATCACAAACCAGAGGCTCTCTTGATGCTGTTCACATGTGGGAAGATGTGAGCAACTGTCCCCATGAACAGGAGAGCAGCAATTGCTCTCTGCCATGGGCTGCTAAAACTGCCAGAAATGTGCATCCTGGTATCTTTGGTATCCAAGGGAGAGCTGCTGAAGCATTTTCACCATTTTCATTTCATGCAGCAGGGACTATTTAAAAATACTTTTCTCCCCTTTTTTTTTTTTTTTTTTTTTTACAGAGGGTTTAGAATGGAGTAGTCTGGTGCACTATGCTGACTTCACAAAGCAAAAGCATCACTTTCAAACTTGAGGACTCATAACACAGATTTATATTTAGACAGTCCAATGAGCCAGTCCAATGGAAGATAAAAGAATTTAAAAAACCCTTGTTTTATTTTTTTTCCAGAGTTCATTTCACCTTTAGGATTCCTCCCTTTGAAATGAGAATATCCACACAAGTGCACATGTGTACATACATATATATATGCACATGTTAAAAAAAATGCAACAGATACCATTCCTTTCCCATTCAAGATGTTAGTTACACCTTTCTGTATCTCATGCTGAAAGAGGAGGTTTTGCTTTCTGCTTTTTGTTCCTGGCTTTGGTACGACAAGAAGCTCAGACTGACTATTTTTCATGATGTAACACTTGGAAAAAACGACCTGCTTAACACAGAAGGACCTTCCATGTGTGGAAAAGGCAGGCATAAATGGCTCCAACATATCTGTGAAATTGCTAGACTTTTATTTAATAGTTACTAGAACCCAGGAGTTTATTTTGCCAAGAGGGACAATGGGGACTGGGGGAACTTGGACACACTCCAGTTACTCATCATCTGGATTCTTTTATAGCAAAGCAGTCTGATGCACCTATAATTATGGTTGCTAAAAACTTTTCACTGGAAACTATTTTTTCCTAAATGATCTTTCCTCTAAGCATTTCTAGATAATTAACATGTTTAAATAATTTCCACTTCTTGTCCAAAGCTCAGGTATTTTCATGCTGCAAAAGGTTCTCTTAGTCAAAGTTATGAGAAGAATTTTAAAAGGTTTTAATTCTATTCAGAAACATTCATGGAAAACACTTAGTAGTTGCTGTAATAACTATGTCCACAGCATTAAGCCTTGCTGATGATGCACGTACTTCATATACTCTCAAAACATTCAGTTACATTCTTCCCATACAGCACCATGGCTGCTTCTTTAGGTTAATTTACAGCAGCATCTGGGACTTTTGGTCAAAATTCCTCTGGAGAACAGATCAGAAGGGAGAACAGGACAAGGGCTGAAACAAAGCCAGATCATAAGAACAGCTTACAAGGCATAAATTAACCTTTTTACTTCATAAAAAGTACAATATCCTCCAACTGACTCTGCTACAACTGGCCATCAAACTGAAGCAGCTACCAGGTCAAATTAATGATTCTTTATGTTTGTGCAAGCGTGGTGATGAGGTTCACTCCCTTTGTTAGCCAGGGTGATCTAAACTAAGACTGGCAGACTTTTCGCCTCAGTCCTGAGAGGTTTCCTGCCTGCAGTTAGGCCTGCAGAAATGGCCAAGAGAACAGAACATACCTCAGCACAGGAATCCACCAGGTCTGGCCCTCAGGTCTGAAATCCCCCTCTTCTACCCACAGTAGTAAGTCCATGGTACACCTGCAGAGCACCACTCCACAGCACCTGCTTATCAGCCAGGTATCTGTATTTAGATCTTCATCTCCTCGCCCAGTTGTGAAACATTATTCAGGGGTCATGTCCTAAATACATATAGATGGCTTCACAGACACACCCATACCTAAACACACATCCATCCACAGCCCAAATGTGCTGGGATATTTTTGTAGGGGTTTTTTTTGTGGGCTGTTTTCAAGGATATTCAAAGTTCTGCTTCTGCCATTTCGGTTCTTTATCGCCTCTTTTTTAAAATCAAACTGCATTTCAACTACAGATCATCTCTACAGGAGTCAGTTCTTATTATCAGTGGGCTTCTTAATTAATGTTCACCCTGTCTTTTTCTGTTGCTATATTGAATTTGAGTGCATATGGCTTAATAGACACACCAGATGCTGCTTCCCTAGGTTGTTTAGAAGCTAATGCTTCATCATTTGAAGGTTTCTAAAAAAAAGAGAGGCTCATTATTTAGTAGATTAGCCATCAGTTCAGAAGAGGAGACAACCTGGAGGAACTACCTTGCCTGGCTGGAAAACAAAGTCCAGACCTCAGGAGGGGCTGTGCTGCTGCTTCACTGCAGAAGGAAGTGGGCAGCCTGGGTGCCTTCTTTTTTTCAAAGCCTACTGACAGTGAAATATTGTCTTCCAGAAATAGCATCATTCCCTCCCCCCCTTCTCCATGCAGGTAAGGGCTGAACCCAGTGGATTCTTGACTTCTCCCCAGGCTGGAGACTTCTTCTGCTCCAGTCATTTACTTCCTGTTTCACCCTTCCTTATGGTTTAGAAGGTGAATAGAGATATAAAACCACTGCCTTTAACAGCTGCCTTGCCACCCACAGAGACACCAGCAGTGACATCTCAGACTCAGGCATGTGACAGCTTGAATCACTGAGTATGGTGATACCTATCCTCAACTCTCCTCCCCCCTGATCCCAGCAGGTCAGATAGAAATGCAAGCAATTCTTGCTCTCTGTTACTGATAATCCCAGAAATTTCTCCCATGTGTCACTTTAAATGTATGAGGTCACATGTACTCATTTAGGAAGTAGAGTCCAAGTATCTCTGGCTTCAAGAAACATGGGTGATGCAGTAAACCAGGTGAATGAAAGGTTGAAGTTTATAAAATGTTTTATAAACCAGAGCTGCATTGGTAAATGCATACAGTGCAATCTAGACACCAGAGAAAAGCTTGCAGTACATGCTGGTGGATATGGTTTTAACTATGCAGTCAGACAACCCAGTTGTGAAATGCACTGAAACAGCAACCACGTTTGTAGCATCTTTAGGCTGAGCCAACTCTCTGAACAATTTTTATGTTTAAGAAGATGAATATGGAGGATCTGACAAGTCTACATCCAATGTTGTCATAGATTACAGCTAAATACAGCCTTGTTGCAAATACCATCAATAACCTTGTGCTGGGTTAAGAAAAAAATCAAATAAAACCAGAAAAAGAACCCAAAAGTCACTCCACCCTCCCATCCCATATTGAATCCCAAAAATCCCAGCCACGGCCCAATGCCTTGCCACGTCATGGCTGCTGGTAGCAGGGTGCTGACACTCCTAATATCAGAAGCTGCTCAGGCTGCTTCCCAAAAAGAGCTTTTCTCTGTCTCTCTCAGCCTCTTTAGAAAGCCTCAGCATGCCTGGAGGAGCTGGTAGGGATGGGCTGCAAAGACACACTCTGAGACTGCTTTATTTTCCTATTACAAGCAGGTGACATGGCCCCCAAGAGCAGAGGTCCAAGTTGGGCACATGCACAATTTCTCTGTAAAAATTTTCTCCTTTTGGCATGCTGGCAGCAGTTCATAATTATGAATTCATGGTTCACAATTATGGCTCATAATTCTTCCAAAATGGAGAGGCTGGTGAGACAGGAATCTAGAGAGAGAGCTGAATCAGCATTTCCCTTGATTTTTCTTCATTTCATGAGGAGTCTCCATATGGAGAAAGTCTAAACTTCAGCTTTTTGTTTCCAAATGAGTTTAAACCATACCTCTGGTTTATTTGGAGCAGGTGGTGCAATAAAAATGCTAAAATGAGTTTATGGACAGGATTATATGACTTAGTGCTTCTGGCAGAGAAGGACTAGCACGAACACAGTGCTCTTCAGCCCTCTGCTTTCTAAGCTTTCTTGCTCAAACCAGAAGAGAAATACTAACTCATAACCTTTATTTAGTTCAAGGCAGCCACCTCCTGGCCCTTGCTGCCAGGCAGAAGCCTGTGCTGGAGCATTTCCTCACTCCCATGCAGCAAGAGAGGGCTTCACTCACCGAAATGCTCATCGCCTGCACCAGGCAGCCCGTGGCACAAATGGGCTGTCCTTGAAAGACCAGAGCTCATTACTCCACATGAGCATGCCAGGCTCCAGTCTCCCTCTGGAGAGTGTTAAATATAAGCTGCTTTAGACTTCAGCCTCTGGAAACATGACATGCTGACAACAACATGAGGAGAGACAAGAAATTTGTGCAAAAATAGCTTATTGCAGCCCAGCCAACCCCCAACACATTTTGCCTCTCCAGTGCTGTCACACAGGAATCTTCACTTTTAAAAGGCAAGAGTTAAAGCCAGCTAAGAGAAAACCTTGAGGCTTACAGAACCTTGAGGCTTACAATGGTAGAAACACAGAGGAGAGAAAACATAATGACAGAGTCTTCACAAAACATACACTGGTCCAGAAGAGGTCCCTAGGTGTGCTTCACACAGGCCAGGACTAACCCTTCAATGGCAGCTTATAAATATGCTCTCAAATAGATAAGGCTTAACATTCCCACCCCCAACTCAAGAGCAACTGGGGACATTTCCCACTAATGCCAGCTGATCAAGAACCACAACCTTAACCAACAGCAACCTAGAGCTTGATCCCTGCAGCCCCATTTAGGTGCTCAAAGGACCTCAGCTGCAAAGGTGCTGGTCCTGCATCAGGAGGAACCATCATCTCAGGCCTCACAGAAAGGACTACTGTAATCAGAACTTTGGGCACCTGCCCAACATCAATGGCAATTTCTGCCCAGAGCCTTTTAGAGACAGCCCATCAACCACAGCACAGCTGCAGCTTGTCCCAAACTGCCTTCATCCAAGCTCAGGCACACTCTGGAGCCACAGGAGGTGAGAAATCTCCTCATGCTGGAGGCAGTTCTCCTTCTGGGTGTGTTTCTCTAACTCTAACTTCTAGCTCCTGCAGTCCCAGCAGAGCCTCCTGCTGCTGCAGCACCTTGGCTGCCCGACCATCTCTGGTGGGGTGGGTCTGTCACTGCACAGGGCTGGGATGGTCCCTGGGCATTCCCTGTGTAAGATGGCAAGTGCCACCTCTGCTGCCAGAGAGGAGAGGTCTGACAACACAGATTTACAGGGGGCATTGGAGCCCTCATCCAGTCCATGGTATGAGTGCTCCATTGTGCTGGGATTGGAAGGCTGGCTGATGATTTATAGAAGGCATCCAGTGACCTTTGGCTCATTTAATATCTGCTTAGATAATAGTCTGCCTTTGATGTACAAACTCATTCAACAGAGTATTCCTCCAAGGTGTCTTTCTACCTCTAGTGCAAATCAGCCCAGAGATAATGTCATAAACATGAACACACGCTTCCTTTCAATCTGCTCCTTCAACATATCCTGATACACATCACCTCCCAGCTCCCGTCCCAGGGACAGGCATGGATAGTGCCTCACGTATTGCACCAGCGAGGTATTTCCAGAGAATAAAGCTGTGCACAGGCATAGCTCAGGGGAGGGGGGCATGCACCCAGCACCCATGCACAGGCATGAGAAGCACGTGTGTCCAAGAAGCAAAAGCAGAACAGCACTTAGAACAAGAAAAAATACATCATCTTTTAAGTGCAGCCATCTAATTTTTTTTTCAGGTCTGTGAGGCACAAGATCACAGTGATAACACCATCTTATCAAGTCACCAACAAACACTACATAGTGTTGTTGCTATTTTTTTTTTTTTTGTTCTCAGAGAAAAAAAAATCTCTTTAATGAAGCTGTTCAGCCTTATGTTTGAAAAGCAAAAGCAGGAGCCGACCTCACCAGTGTTTAAGACTTACAGGGGCTGAGAGTGTTTTCTCACTGAGCATCAATTCCAGCTCTTTGAACCAATTGCCATAGATTCCAGGAGCTTGCCCACACTACAATTTTCACACTTAGCAACTGTAAAATTGTTAAAGCGATATCTTTCCACACGGTTGCTCTGTTATTAGTGCTTAGTTTGGCATGCCACCTTAGTTACGGGCTTTAAATGCCACTTTCCGGGGTAACTTTGGCCATGAAATCGGAAAATCAGATCATTTTCTGGTCTTTTTTTTTCTTTTTCTCTGGATAAGATTAGATTTTGCTACGCCTGACTGACAAATCTCATTTGGGATTCCAGAGGAGGCTGAAGCCCTGACCTCCTTAAGAAGTAGGAGGCAAAGATGTCTCAAGCTATGATAAGAAAGAAAGAGCTAATTTCAACACATCACCTAACAGGCAATTAGTAATTAATTTGCACTGAGAGACAAACATGCTTGCAAAATATGTTCAGAGAGTGCTTCCCTGTCAAGTCAGGCTGCTTAGTTTTATTTCTTTAAAATGATGCTAAAACTGGAGGTTTTCTTTTTTTTTTTTTTTTTTTGTGTTATCTACATCTGTTATGTTTACCTCAGGAAAACAGAAGGATAGGAGTTAGGGGCTTTCTTTAAATATTTTAACTAAATGCAGTGAAGAAGCAGCCCACCAGCATTTTTAAGAATTATTTTTTAACCATGTTTAAGTGATTATTTGACCTTTCTGTAGCTACAATCTTTTGACAGCTCATTATGTTCCAAGCATGTTATTTGTGCTAGATGCAGTGTTACTTAAAAAGGATGACAAACTGCACATCAACCATAATGAACAACAGACAAATGCCAAGAAATTTCATTTCTAGTGTTTAGTCATGTTCCCATTGAAAGTTAACATCACATTAAATACTATTATGGAATATCATTCAAAATGACAGGGCAAAAGCTCAGCTGCTCCATCAAGTAATATACTTTAAACTGCAGGACTTCAATGGTTGGTCCACAGAGCTGTAATAACTGATGATATGCAGGACCACCCACTGACACCCTGAGACTTACTGCTGATTAACTAGGAATAAAAAGCCGTATCAATTCAGCAGAGATGCCCTGTACTAAGATTTTCATTCTGGTTATTATCCTTAACATCCCCAAAGAAGAAAAGAAATCAATCAATATGCAGAGGCTGGAAATATTATGGATTAGAAGGATTAAAATACAAGGCTCTCTAGAGAGATTGTAATCTTTGCCAGGAGTTATTCTGAAAGCTACATCTTCAGCTAGAAAGGCTGCAGTAAAATTTAAGTACTCCCAAGAAGCAAGGGCTCACAGGGAGGAGGAAAACATCCTGGGACTCCATTCAAACTTTAGTGCAAGTGCAAGCTGAGGAACCAACTGGAAAATTTACACAAATGGACTTACTTCAGAGCCATAAGCCCCAAGAAGGCTTCTTCCCTGAGTAGCACTTCCAGCTCCTTGAACAGACTTTCACAGCAAGCTGTTTAAGACAGGTTTGCAGAGCTGGAAAAAAGGGATAGTTTGTCCCAGAGAACAATTCAGAGAGGGGAGGCTTTTCCTAGCAAGAATTAGCTTGCAATGGGAACCACCCCTCCAAACCCACCTTCAAAACCCCCACAGAGCTGACATGCCCATGTCATGATAGGAATGCCTGTTTTGTGCCTTTGCAACCTTGCTGACAGTTGGAGGCTGCTAAACTTTTCCACTGGTGCCAATTATCCCCAGGCACTTGAGGCAGGGTAAATGAGGCACACTGACAAGTGACAGTAATTGATTTTTCAGCATGCATTTTTTATATTTAGACAGGGAGTGCCAAGCTAATGAAATGAACTACTAAAGTACAAAAGTGGATTACAGCATGTCAAATAGTCTGTGAAAAGCACCCATCTCAGTGTCCTTCAGTCTTTCACTGCCACCCTGCCTTGCAACTACTGCTTGACTTTGACTTCAGTGGTCTTACCAAAGCAGGCAAGAGTTCCTTCAAACACAACCAAGAGTTCCTTCAAACCCAGTTAATCAGGCCAGGACCAGCCACCCCTGACAAGGTGACCATAAGGAGCCCCAAGGGACAGGGAGAATCAGTTCTGGAAAAACCCTGATGAGGCAAAACCTCACAAACACATTACAGACAGACAACAAAAAAAGACTTCCTCAGCCATGACCTGCCAATATTAAATGCCAGAAGCCTCAATAGCCATCAGTAATCCCCTCTAATGTCTTGAGAAACAGTTCTGAATTTATTAAATTAGCCAATGCTACTTTAAAAACCCTGAAATTCCTTTGTTTTAGTGGTTACTGCACAAAATGTAGACTTACTTGAGGATTAAGGCTTAAGGGCCTCCTATCAAAAGTCTGTGCAAGTGTCACTAAATGCAGATATGTGAGTAATAATATGGCTTAGTCTTTCTTGTCACTACCAAATCTCCATGAATTTTGTGCTCCAGGATCACATCACAACTCAGAGAGAAGCAGGAATTTGGAGACTTATTTTACATCATTGCTGTCCAGCTCACAAATGCTCTGTGCAATGCAAAACCGTAACCATTTCTCATGAGACGTTCACAGCTTTCCCTCAGACAAAAACAATTCATGCCATGCTCCAAGCCCATCCCAATGTTGATGTTCAAGCTGGGCTACAGCTTGGCTTCCCCGCCTACATCACAGACTGGCACCCATTTGGACAAAATATGAGCTGGCAGTTTCATATGCACACCTTGCATAAAGGGCATCCCTTATGGAATATTATTTATGGGTGAGGAATGAGACAGGGCAGTTTGTGAACCTTGTCCAGCCAACACTCCACTCTTCCAGATCTGCAGCAGGAAGCCAGGAGACCAAACTCCTCAGGCATTAGTTTCTTAAAAAGGAAAAGGTTTATTTGACTGTTATCCCAGTTAACAAACAGGATAAAGGATTTCCATAGTGAAGATAAATGTCAGTAAATTTCATCATTCCCAGCTATTTTGCTGCTTAAAGGACAATCACATGATTCAGACTCTTCTTCCAGGAAGAAGAATCCTTTCCAAGCCTGGTGCTTATCCCACATCTTTTTGATTTGTCTCCCCCTGACTGACTCACCCTACCTGCTTCCCATGTGATTGAATATTAATAGCATGAAATTTCCTATTTAATGTGACAAAGTTCTTTATCCGTTGGCAGTCTTGTATTTGATCTTCATCTTTTCTGCTTATCCTATGTTTTTGTTATGAATAAAATAAAAATTAAAACGAGTAAGGTAATAAAATGAAATGAGATCATATAATGAATATCTTGGGTATTGCACATCGAAGGAAATTAGAAGTTCTATAGAGCTGCATTTTTATTCAACAGGATATTAACACACACATGTGTCTTCAAGACCTAAATCAGAGCATCTTTTTATCGCTTGCACTGACACAGGGGACTGGCAGGAGAAAGAGGATGTGGACAGTGTTGTAAATAAACTGTTCAGCAATGGAAAATATAAACAGGTAATAAATACCAATTTGATAAAGCCCAATTTTCTGCCTGTTCTCAGATCAGACATGGAAATCAAAGAAATCTTACTCTGGTATGGCGTGATGTTCATTCCTATTGCAATGCAGCAAGAGAAGTGTTGGGAGCAACTCTTACAGCATGGAAAGACACAGTGATTTTGTCACCATGGGGTTTGCTTTTAATCAAGAACTTTGCTCTGTTTTTTTAATGACAGAATTTGTGCTAAAAAAAGATTCAGTATTTCTATCACGAGGAGGATGAATTGCAAAGGAGAGATTTACACAAAGCACTGCTGTGTACAGAATGAATTGGTTTGAGCTCATCTTTCCCTCTTAGATCTGAAAACGCTACAGTTGAGGGGAAAATTCATTAAAGGTTGAGATGACTCCTCTTTGCTCCTAGCTTAACACTGTCTTGGAGAACAGAGACACGAGGAAGACCCTGTCCTTCAGGTCCTCCTCCACAACACAGGCACTCTTCCTCCTGGGATCTGCTATGTCCTTTTGCTCATTTCTGGCATCTCACGGGATTCATCACAAGCAGAGCTGTATTCCTTCTTCTTTGCTTAATTTTCTTTTTACAAAAACATCCATGATCTTTTTCTTAACTCTCCCTGCTTCTGTGAGAAATGCCACAACTCAGTCAAGGCTTTATGCTCTCAAAACCAACCCTCAGAGATATTAGTTGTGCAGCAAAGAGGGGAGTTTGTGTTATTAGTCACATTGCTCTCCACCATTCATGTAAATGAATCCAATGGATAATAAAGGGTATTTTCTTATACTAAAGATGTTTGTAAAAATTTTGGAATCCACAAGGCTCAGAAGTGTCTGAATTGTTGCAATCCATCACGCCTGGAGCTTTCAGGGCCAAGAGGTGATCCTCCCTTCAGCTGCAACTTAATAGGAACTTCAGGTTTTGGAAATGAATTACAGTACTACTCACCATGGACCCACTATCTTTACCTTCAAAGGGACTCTATAAAAAATGAACCAAGTAACCTGCACTTAACCTTTTTATCTACTGAACTTTTATTTTAAAAGCTAATAAAACTAAACCTATTTGCTGCCTGTAGAACAGTGCTGTATTTTCTTAGCATAATAAACAGCCTATTTTACAAGCTACATAATTTATGTATATGGTAAACCCAGCAGAGAAAACTTACCATGATTAATAAGTTTAACATTTTTACTTAGGTCACGTAGTCACTTTCCAAAGACATCAATAAAATGTTTTAGAGTTAAATAACAAATCAGTCACTGACAAGATAAATCACTGTAATGGGCAACTACTTTCCAATTACACTTTATTTCTGCAGAAGTCATTTTGGGGAAACAGCATTAATTGCCATTTGGAATTGATAGGGCATTACCACCAGGCAGGGAGAGAGGCATCTCAGTTCAAAACTGTAAATGTCCTGTGTGATGCCAGCATGATACTTAAGTTGAAAATAAATCACAAGCAGCATGAAGATAGCAGGAGTAATAGTTCCCCCACTCCCCATAACAGATGACCTAAATAAATGAGAAACACAGCTCCGTAAAAGGTAAAATGCTTCATTTTCTTTTTTTCTTTTTTTTTTTCTTTTTTTTTCTTTTTTTTTAAACAAGCTATTCTTTCATCCAGTAGCTCAGCTGCAGACTTTCTATGGCACTCACTGACTGCAAATATGCAAAGGTATTAGTTACCTACAATGTGCTTTATAACTGACACAGACTTTTTCCAAGGACAGGCAAAAATGCACAAAATATCAATGCTTCCTGGGCAGTTACAGGTACAAAATGACCAAAAGGAGCCACACATTTCTAGAAAAAACTTCTTGTATCAAAAAAACCAAAAGAGGAAAAAAGCCAGTATTGGTAAAGCAGATCTCTAAAAGGTATTACAACTACTCGCAGTTCTAGAAATTCCCATAGTCCTACAATTCAGAGTGACTTGCTATTTAGACAGCACAGGAGAGGGAGTGATTTTTGGGACAAACCTAACACCAGATTGAAAAATATTAATTGCAAAATACATAAATTTTAAGCATATAAGAAATCCCAACATATTAAGGAGAGAAACACAATTAGCGAGCCCAAGTTCCTTTGACTGTGCCCCCCACATGCATTTCCATTCTCCCATCAGTTTCAGTCAGAAGTATCTAACAAGGTCTGGTTCTTCCAGAGCATGACAGTGCCACATGGACAAAGTGTAGGGAATAGTGAATAGTCTTCTAGGGCTGAAATCCAAGTCCCTTTGTAGATGGTGACATCCATTTTTTGATTTGACTCCATCTGCCAACAGACTCCAGAATGCACTGGCACCATAGGCTGGCAATCAGGCTGATGACCATAGCTCAGGTCAGCACAGCTACCTGCTGTGGCTTATAAACACTCAAACTCAAGTATGTCATGAGGATTAGGAAAAAATTGCTTGATTTTCAGTTCAGCTAAGGCTTTATTAACAAATCAAAAAATGCCCAGTTTCAAACTACTGCTTTTTTGTCTATTGTACCTCTTTTAAATTATTGAAGCAAAACAAATTTCTGGACTGCACTAAAATCAGAGGAAGTTGGAATCATTCCTTTTCCCTGAGTTTTGATCTATAAATATTGTAAAATTCAGCATTAGGGACAGGTCAGAAGCAGTGAAATTCAGGTCATTGTGGCTGTCTATAACACAGTTAAGCACAACTATCAATTCACCGATTCGGCGCTGGGCAGCACCTGCAGGTCCTGCTGCAAGAGCTCCAAGGGGAAGCATTAAGTGGTCAGCACTATCCTGCTGCAGCACCAGCAGCCAGCACAGTGGACTGTCCTGCCTGGGCAGCACTGAGGGCATGCTCCACAAACAAGGCAGGCAGCTCTTCAGCAGCAAATCACCCATTTCCAAAGGAGCATCTGTGATCCATCCTCCCAACAGCTGCCCTCGGGCCTCTCCACAGTCTTTCCACAATGCCGTGTTTCCAGAGAGATTTCACAGGCTGCTCATTTCCAATAAATATTAGCCACCCAGGCTGCCCATGCTGCACATGTTTGTGTGCTCTGCATGGCAAGCATGTGTGTGAGGGCAGGTCAGACCATCTCCTAGGAGTTTCAGCAAATTCCAGCTTTACCTATTAATTTCAAACCTTATTTTCCAACAGCTCATCCCCTTTCCCTTCTCATCACTAATTCTTTCATGGATATAAACATCCAGGATGTGGCAGAAATCCTCTTGGACTCTCAGCTGATAGCTAGCATTAGTAAGGGCAAACAGATGGGTATGCAAAAACCAAGTGCCAAGCACACTATTATGTGTAATATAGCAGTACTGATAAATATCTGTGCCATTTAGAGTATACTTTACTCCAAAAGATAGTAAAATCTGGCTGAACTGACAAGAAGGTGGAAAACAACAAGAAAAAAAAGACTTGCCCAAGGTCAGAAGCGCTGCTTTAAATATCCCAGCTTCTACTCCTTGTGCAGAGATGGATATGTTCACAGGACACTGCAATGCCTTCCCCAGATTGACATCAATCCCATGCACTTCCTATTTAGTCCTCAGAAATCAGGCTGTGCATCTTCCTAACAATGCAGGCTCAACAACACATTTGAGTCATAAGTCTCCAGAACAAGCCTGAACTTTCAGAGGGAGAGGCAATTTTGTCCCCAATACTGTCTTTTGCATGACTCACTTGAAATTAGTCTTCTCAACACTTATTTGGGAACCTGCATAAGTCACCCAAGTAGAAAAAGTCCTTGTACTCTCTCAACTACTACTCATTTCAATACCAAGTCTGACTGTCAGGGCAATTGTACAGGAGCTGAAACATGGATATAGGCGTCTCAGAGCAGCCACTGTTTAATGATTTGCCCCGATGGTGATTAGTGTTTCTTCTCCAGCTACTTCTCTAGTTTCTTGTCATGAAGATGAGAAAATATCAGAATTTTTAATTTGTCCCAAACAGCACTACTTAAATTTTCTTTGACAACTCACTGCATTTCAGCATATGGCAACAATGTGTAAGTAACCACAGAAATAGATGATGATCTGCCTCCTTCCTCTCCCCTTTTTCACATAATGATTCCCCTTCCCTGACAAGCCTAGCAGGGAACAAGGTGGCTTAGGTTCCCTTTAGTGAAAAGGGAGAACATCTCTGCTTTTACCAAATTTAATGGAGAAGATGAGGCTCTCTGAGCACCCAGCACAGGCTTTATCTGTTCAGACAGACAAAGCACCCAAGTACAGCCAGAGAACCCACTGCCCTGCCCAGTCCCAATCTGTGCTTACAAAGCACACAGATGATTTAGTATAGACAATATAAACCTCTACCCAGGTATTCAAAGACCTCCCTGCAGCACAGTGAGGTTATCTCCCAAGGCCTAATGCACATCCTGAAACTAGCTCTTCAACTCCAAGAGCATTACAAAATACTGAGAAGTTTCTAACATCTGGATTGCGATTTTTGAATTACCCTTAGCTTCCTTTGGGTGCAGAGAGAGGAAACAACTTGGTATGGGTAATTTCTAGCCAGAAAAGAACAAAGAAAAAATGTTGAGGTTTTATGGGCTGAACTGGAAGAGAGGCAACGTTTGCAGAAACTGTGAACTTTGTCTTTTAGAGGCCAACATAAGGACCTGAGAACAGTTCCAATTTTTTGATTATGGGGATTCTGCTTGCAATAGGAGACTGGTCACATGGAAGAACCCTCTGGCTGGGATCCTGAAGAGCTCTCAAAGGTTTGGGTCCACTGTGATTTCTCTCAAAACACAGAGCATGAAGTTCAAATATATGAACAGATGTAAGGCTCCCATTCCTTCTCAAAACACCACAAATTGTTGCACTACACTTTCAGAACAAAGACAGAGGATTATTACATCTATGAGCAAAAAAAAGCCCCAACCCACATCCATCCAGGAAGAAACTAATTACAATATGAAAAATAATATAATATCCTAACACGCTTTGGGAATTGCAATAGAAAATAAGCACACAGGGAGAAGAAGAATATGGTGATATCTGTGCTCTTGAGCCTTATACATAATTTCCCTAAAGCAGGTTATTGGAAAAAGAACGAGTAGTAGAGCACACTAAGCATGAAAAAAAGAGATAGAACAAAGGGTATTTCAAGGACATATTTTCTGAACACAATTCATAGTTGTATTGCTACCACTGAAGCAATGGAAGCAATTTCCACACTAACCTAGAAAAATCATGGGGTTTACACATGATGAAAACACTGTTTCTATTACTATCAGCAACACTGCAAGAAAGTAGATGTCCTATCTAAACTCAGTGATAGCCATAACATTCCTATAAGGCTGTACTCTTATATACTTAAAAACACTACTGGAGTGAACTAACTCCAGCCATGGGTAGTCAAAATGAAATGTTTTAACAGGTAAAATGGTGTTCTAGCTTCATTCTTAGGTAGTGAGTTTATTTTGTTTTGTAAAAGTGGCTTTACAAAACTTTCTTAACTCTCACCATACCAGACACTATTTCTCATGCTTTTTCCCTAACAGTCCAGAAATTTCAACCAAAAATACCTAAAAGGTAGCTTTCTACTGGTTTCTTAAGGTCACTTGAGACTGTCCCACCTCTCGTCCTAAAATTGCCTCCTCAAAATGTACTTCCATTTGGCGTGCAATTGTGGTTCAGCTCCCACACTCTCCCCTTCTCCTCTTTTTGCCCCTTTTTCTGCACAAAAAGACTCAAAAACTGTGAGAGAGAGCAAAAGCACGTTGCTGGAATTAGACTAACAGTGTTTTATAAGTATGACTGAATCAGACAGCTAAAGCAAAGAAGACTTCATAGTTCAGCTTTTGCATTCACACATAGGAAGGTAAATTCAGAACAAATACAAAAGGTGATTGCTAATGCCCAGCAACACAACCACCACGCACTTCCAACACATCAACTCCCACGTCCTTGCACCATAAAAACATCAAGTATTGACTTGAAGGAAGAGGCTGGAGATAGTCTCAGATGGTTCTTCCCTTCCAATATCTGTCCTGCAAGCCCAGAGAAAATGAAGAAAACCTGTCAGGAGCATATAACCTCCTGGATATAGGGCTGACTGCTGACAGAACATCCAAGAGCAGAGCCATCAGCATGGGAACCCTTCAACAGCATTAAGGAGCAGGCAAAACTGTCAAAACTGCAATTCACTGAGCTTGGGAGACAGCTGTCAGGGCTTCAGGAAGTCCTCACAGAAACACAGGTCTTGGGACAGTGAAGGTGTGAAGACAAAGAACAGAAGCCATCATCCCCCACCATTTGCAAGATCAATTTAACACAATTACCAGTTTGTTCTTCCGAGCAAAATCAGTCAGACAGCACAATGCTGCTCCAAATTAATTCACAGCAGTGCAGGAGCAACTAGGAAAGACCATGGCACAGGAATGGCCAGAGGCATCTACGGGTTAGTCATGCCCACTCCCACAAGCACTACATTGCCCTGTGCTGCTCGTGCCACAAGCATGGCTCCCCATCACCTTATGGTCCTCCTGCGCATCACTAAGCACTGCATGCTTCTCATTCTCCTTCATCCCAGCATGATGCTCCAGCAAAACCTGCTGGGTTCCTCTTAGAAAGAGAATTTACTGCAGAGAATCTCTCTAGGTCACGTCACAACCAGCCTTAAGACCGATTTGGGTAGCCTCCAAGATCACTGATGCATCCAGCATCCTTTGTTGTGAAAGACACGAAGAATTCAGGCATTTTAAACAATCTATACAGTAAACTGAATCTGGAGATTAAGGTCATTACAGTCACAAATGCTTTTTACTGGTATTCTCGCTTAAATAAGAAGTGTTTATCATACGAAATTCTTATTTTAGAGTTCTTTACATGTGCATTTGCTGACCATACCCTACCACCTAAAGATAGGTATTCCATGATTTTACCTATGCCAGCTCAGTACCAGATCCAACCACTATCAGTTTTTTCAGGACTCCAAGTAAGTTCTGAATCTATTTAAAGTAAAGAAAATAATTCTCCCAATACTCACTGGATGCCATCACCTTAACTACCATGTTCAAGAGAACACAAAAAGCAGAAACAGCCCTAGGCTCACTTTTTGGAGAAAACTTTGCAAACAACCCCCACCACATAAAAGACTGATGAGAGAGAGGGTTTCAAGCTGATGAAGTGCCTGCAGCTCCCCATCAGCTGCAGTGCACCATCATGCAGATGGTGCAGGAGAGACTGTGCTGCAGACCTCTGGAACAGTTGGCATCTCCAGGGTTTGGCATCGGTGAGCTTTGAGAAGTTTTTGGTCAGAGACCACCCCTGCCCCAGTATAAGGTCTTAAAGCTGCAATTTTCAATAAAGGAGGAAAGTAGTCAAACATTTATACATCAGAGCTCAGGAAAGAGCTACAGCTATAAAGAAATACTACCAGTTGTGTCAGGACTTTGCATCTGCTCCAAAGAAAGGCCATACAGGATTGTTATAATTCACAAATGCTCATCACTCCCTAAAATAATGAGATGTTTCATACTGTTATTTACAGAAAGCAGAAAAACACTTCTAAGCCAAGGCCAAATCAGTTAAAGTATATATGAGACATGTCATACATGATATAAATAGGTATACTGACTGCTCGCAGTCTGAAATAGATGAAGCGTACCTCAGTACATAAATGATAGTACAACAACTAGGAGGCAGCTTTCAGCTTCTCATAAGCAGGTCCTAACCTGGACTGAGTTTGGAGTTTCATGTAGACAGCTTTAGTAACTAATATAATAGATATAAAAAACCCTAAAAGTTTCCTTCTAGGCACATCATAACACAGGCATTAAGGCCTGTGCTCAGCTTAGAGGTGCACGTCCCCATTTAGAAAATTTCAGTTGCTCCCAGTTGTTTTTAAAGCCGAACATTAGTTTCTGCACTTTGGTCATTTGATACTCTCAATAAGGGTATCAAATGAAGAGAAAGAAAATAAAGAGAAAAAAATGCATCAGCCTCAAGGTTTTCTACAACATCTAAGTATTCACTTCACCCACACTGGCCTTGCAATACCACATTTTCCACTACCACATCTGCTTTAGTTACTCCTTCATGGCTAGCTACCTGGCCCTGGTAAACAAAATCTCCTATTTTCATGAAAAGCACTAGCTGACAAAATAATTGACTCCTGGGAGCTGCATAGATACAAAGACCCGTAATGTATTATTAGGTATGATGTCATCTGTGAGGCACAATTTAAAGACTATTTATCATGTATGAAACACTTCGTTTGGAAACATACAGCATAATTTTTCATCTTCAGCCTACTGGACAAGATAAGAACTCGCCAAGTGTATTGATCTTAAATAATTTACTACATCATGGGTAATATCTTAATTTGCTGGGAAAGAGAAGTGACAGAATGGCAGCACCAGGGACTAACATTTGTTTTTATCCAACAGAGAATTCATTTAGTCTAGATAAAAGCAGTATGTATTCCCAAAACTCACCTCTATTATTTCAAGTCCTCTCAGAGCCTATTTACATTATAGTCTCTGATACAGACAGCAAGACTGATGTTCAGATGGGTATGGCTGTTTGCCCCTCTGATGAAAAAGACATTAGAGGCAAAGCACTGAGATGTTAAAGGCAAATGGGTTTCATTACACTAATCTCACCTCACCTAGGAGAGAATTCAAGTCAGAAAACCTAACCTAGTTATTCCTGGAGCCACCCCCTTAGTTAGAGCACTGAGCAATTGGTACCAGCTGCAAAAGGTTTGTTTATATTTTGCTGCCACTCTTGACAGGACTCTCATCTTCATCCTGTTTTGTATTTTACATTAAATGACCCATCTGAATCACAATCTGCATCCTTCTTCTTCTAATTAGCTTTGCAGACTTCGCATTTGCCAAGCAAAGACTTAAAATGAAAACGAGAGGCTCAAAATCTCTGAGGCAAATCAAAGAATTCAATAAATAAGTAGGATTTAAAATTCATGATTTTTCAAGCAAACTGCACAACTTGTGCATGCATACATTTGTAATACTGTGATGCTGATAACTGCAAGAACCAACAATATGCAGCCAATACTCTACACACATCCTCATATCTCCCTCTTTTCCCACACTCCCACATCTACATACAGCCATCATAAGGTAATTACATCTGGTCACTCTTGGCTTGAGACAAACTGGGACTTATCAACTGGAAATGAGTACCAACCCCCTAAAAACACACCATTTCATAGACTGCATTCTGTGAAACCACTGACATAAAAAGGTTAGGTGAGGAAAAGCCTCACAAGTTGCTAAATCCCAAGGATTCTCTCACTTTTTTTCCTCCAAACTGAAGGAATACATAGTCTAAAACTTACTCTTTTCCAAGATGAACCTATATTTAACATGTCTAAGCCCATGTCTGGCATCATGTCTCTCACCAAGCATGGATGTTGCTGTCTCCCTTTTGGCTGCTTGACCCACACACCACCCCTTCCCCAGTCACTATGTCCACCTTTCTCCAGGGAGACTGGGAAAACCCACTGAACTATGTGTTTACTGACCACTTTTGACAAATACTTCTTGTTAAAAATTTATCAGGTTTGCTCTACTAAGCACCACACACATTTTTAGGGATGTGAACATCTTCCCCTCCTGCCAACATCCCTTCGACCAGAAGAAAGATAAGCCAGAGCATGGGTTAACACAAAAACTGCAAGCTATATGTAACTCAGGCTTATAACATTTTCAGCATGAATTCTTTATGTCCCTAGTTAATAAGGTAGGCTTTCTTGAAACAAATCAGCCTGTATTTAGTTTGTTATTTTCCATGAAAACAAAGAAAAAAGAAAATTAGTGCTTTTAAAAATAGACCAGAAAATTCTGGTCAATCAAAGCCTGCAGAGAAGATAAACTCAAAGATACTTTCAAGTAATTATACACTGCACCTAGCAACCTCCTGGTTTTCAACACTTACTCTCGATTCTCCTGTGTTATATCTTATTTCACCTCCAGCAGGATCCTGCAGTAGTGTATTATTCAAAGCAGTATCATGACTGTTGTTTTCAATGCACTAGGTGGATCTGGTTATTTCACAGACTCTTCTTTTTGCACTGACTCACAGCCATAATGGATACCAACATCTCCCAAGGGAGTTTTCCAAGCCTTGTTAACAAATCAGATAGCCTTCCCTTTCCTTTCCACAAACTTACCAAGAAATAAGGAAAACAGTTTCTACTTCAAGGCTGTTTTACCAATTTTATTGCTGTGAGAGGTGAAAAGAAGGTTTATGTATTTCTTTCAAGGTGAAGGTCTCTTGCTGATGACATGAAAGAATTGATTAAAAATAAATTAATGCATAGAATATGTTTAACTTCTCTCTAAAAGGGTTGGCCTCAGAGACTGACCAGTTATCACTGGTTGGAGAACACCCAGTAACTAAAAAGTTTGTTACGATCTTGCAAGCAACCTGGTAATATTTCCTGAAGCCCAGGCACCAACAAAAATAGCTTTCTCCAAGAGGCTGACTTTTTCAAGGGTACAAATGGATACTTCCTCAACTCCAGGAAAAATTACAAGCGACATCTCCTGTAAAAAAGACAGGGCATCCTCAGAGGCCCAGACCACACCCACACTCTTCACTCGCAAGAGAGCTCTGGAAAAACAAACTCACATGCTTTATAATATAATCCATCCCTCATGCAACTCAAGCTGTCCCTTCCCTCCATCACTCTCTGAGGCTCATATCATCATGCACCTCCTCCTCAGCAGCTGGAAGAGTGGAGTTTTCTCCAGTCCCACTCACTCAGCTGTTCATGGGAGGGTGCCCAGATGCTAGGTCCTGCCACTCCACCCATCCGAGCTGCCTGGGATGCTGCTGGGAGCAGGAAGGGTGTTACATCTCCTTTCTGCCTGCACACACAGAACAAAACTGCCTGTTGCAAAAAAAAAAAAAACCAAAGAAAAAAAAAAGGCATTGATTCCACTTGCCAGGGAGCCTGGTGACACTGCAAACCTGATCCCAAGGCAAGAGGCAATCTGCATCCCAGCACATTAGCTACTCCTGATGTGGATACCCCAGAAAAACTTCAGCGCTGCTGGGGGCTCAGAAGTGCACAGGAAGGGCTGTGGTGTGCAGAAGGGGGTTTATCACACACCCTGGTGCATCAGGGAAGAGGGATAGGGGCAGTGGAAATGCTAGGAATGACTGGAGGGGTTTCAGAAAAAAGCAGAGCCTGGCACAAGGTACCAGAGGGTGAGTGGGAGGGAATGAGAGCAGACATGTACTCGACAATTATAGCTGCATTTCGAGCAGCTCCGGCAAAACGCGGTGGTGTGTGTGACAGCAGAGAGGAGAGCCAGAGGCACTGAGGAAGCTGAGCTTCATTCCACCTTGGATCTCAAGGGGGACAGGGGCAGGAGGCAGACACAGGAAGCCAAGGGAGGTGGTGAAAATTAAGAATCCTATTTTTGTACCTTAAGAGGCGCTACGGGTAATTCACTTCAAGGTGCACTTTTGGTGCAGAGCTCTTCACACACCATCTGGGGGAGGAGCTGCATGGTCTCCACTCCTCCATCACCATCCCCAAAGCAGAAACCTCCCTGAAACATCATCCCCTCTCTAGCATTGCTCTGCTCCAGCAGCACCACAGCACTTTGTAGCCACTCTCCCCTCAGTTTTTTCCTTCCCAGACCAGAATTTTTATAGAGGAGGTCACCAGAACCAGCAGAAAACGTGCTGGTTGACAGAGGCCAAGCACCACAAAGCAACAGAACATTTGCCACAGATAATTTATCACAGCTACACAGTGGCACTGCTGAGAGAACGCACACACCGACTTTTGCAGTCTCTGTCTTTTGATTATTAAAAGGGCCACCAATTAGCGCATAAATTGAGCTGTGAATACTGAAAGGGATTTGGAAACAGTAATAATTAAAGAGCAGGACAGTAACTGGGCTCTGAGCTGCCCCCTCATCTGCCCTGGCCTGCTTGCCAAGCTGCTCACACACGGATGGAAGAAAAGCAGCAGTGCTCATTAACTGTGCTCTGGTGCTCAGGAGCATCCGTGCCCTGCCAGCCCCGAGCCTGCAAGCACGCAGGCTCCCTGCCCTTGCTGGGAGACAGTGTTTATTTGCACTTCTCTAACTCCACACAGCACTCAGTCCCCAAGGAAACTCCTCACCTCCACCCCCCAAAACACCTTAGGATCCACAGGTATTCCCTCATGTCAGCTAGATGGTGGGACCAAACCCTGAAAGGGAAGGGGTGATAATGCCAGGAAGAGGAAAAATGCCAAAGCTCAGCACCCCACCCAGCTTTCCCTGTGTCAGCCACTGACTAATGAGGAGCATCTAATGGCAAACGATGTTCTCAGTCCTTAAGCTGCTCCCCAAGGAAACTGTCAGCATCTTTTATTTACAGACTGACGACAGTCCCTGGGGAAAACAGTGCCGACTCCTCCGTGGAGCACGGGAAATGTATATCTCTTTAATCACCGCAGCACTGATTCATCTTCAAGGCTGGTGCAGCTTCCGCTCTTTGTTGCTCTGAAGCGACTGCAGTGATACAGCTCCCCTGTGAATACCACTGCCTCTCAACTACAATATTTACTATTAGGATGGCTAAATACACTCACTGACATGCAGGCAGCTCCATCCTGACTCCAGGGGTAAGGTCCCCTCGGCTCTCCCATACAAGGAAGCTTAGCAAGGAAGGGAGGAGGAGGAAGATGGACCTGCTGTGCACTGAGTATAAATGGTGACAGGTCCACAGAAGTTGAATGAGTAAAGTTTGATAAAGAAGTCACCAAGACTTCCATGCATGTTTCATATATATAAATTAGAACACCCATCAAGCAATGTTCTCCCTTCCTCATTTGAAACCCATCAATTTGATTACTTGCTATAAAAACTACCTTTGGCTAAAAACAGGGAAAACTAAAATAACGCAGGAAAAAAAAATAGACTGGAACTTATTTAAGAATTAACATTTGTAATCATGAAAGCAATGACATATTTCTACTCCATTTAGCACTGCACGATATCTCTATGTGCCAGGCTGATGCAGCTTCATCTCCCAATGCCTTGCAACCAGCAATATCAAGTAGGGGCATGGATACACCCTTGCTGACAAGATCAAAAAGGATATAGCCAAGTCCACCAAAACAGGAGCCAAAACCACACAGGTAAGGCTTAAAAGAGAGTAAGAGTCAAACCCGTGAACTCTTTCACACAGGTTGTAGGCATCTAGAGCACGACAGAAAGGCTGGGGTTTTTCTGTGGTCCTACAGAAAACTGAGGGCAATTAATGCCATGTATAGACTCTGCCACATCAGCTTCCTGGTCACCTCTGATGTTAACAACTTTTAACAATAAAAGTGAGAGTCCATCAAATTCATGCAGGCAATAAACAGCTTTGCAATTAGTGTGAGCCAAGCTCCCTTGAAAAGAGGTACATGCTTGAGAGAGACAGAGGAGCCAAGCAGATTTATATTGGCTGTTTTAGCATTAAATCTCTTCAGAGCTTTTAAAAACATTAAACTGAGACCTTATTAAAAACTCGGTATTTTTATTTCAGCAGATTAATGACACTTACAGTACTAAATTCAATCTGCAGTTTCAAACACCACCAACAAACACAGCTCTATCTAAGTGTAATTAAAGAACTAGTCATCATTTTGGAGAAAATTTCTGGAGGCACACCAGCAAGCTTGATAAATGAAAGGAACTCAACCTCATATGGGAATTTGAGAACGTATATTTCATTTTTTTTTTTCCTTTCTGTGTACAATGAAATATCTTGATAGCATTACATTATAAAACAGTTTAACTGAAGGGACGGAAGGCTCACAGCAGGATTCACTTCTACATGCTAATTAATTATCACTTATTGGAGACTTTGCACTTGTATGTTTTGGCTGCAGAAGCTGCAAGTCTGAGAGGTTTTGTCTAAACAGTAGATTGCCAGTTTTGCACTAAGTCAGGACGAGCTTTTGTTTTCATTTTTACTTGAGGGGAAGAGATCTAGTTCTGTTGTCACAGAGGCAACATGCACGGATTCACTTTCACTCTCTTTTCAAGAGATAATTAAATATGTAGGAACACCATGCTCAGTGGCATGCTATTTTAAAGCAAACACTGGAACATGTATTCAGATCTGGTGCTTCAGCAAAACAGAAAAGGCCACAAATTACCCTTTTTAGTAAGTCAGCAAAAAGCAAAATATTTAATCCAGCCTGATCCAGGAGAGAAGATACAGATAACTCAGTAATGTACTTTGTAGTGGAATTTCTACATTTTAAAGATCTCTTATTTCTCCAATAGCCTAGGACATAACAAAGTAAATACTCAGATATTGATGATGTTGTCCCGCCGCTAGCTTTCCTAACCTAGTTGAGAAAATCCTGTAGACTGTAAGAACATCTAATACAAAATGTAATCAAGTGTTTGACTGAGCTACAGTTGAAATCCTGGCCTACATATATGGAAAAAAAACCCCTCAACTGTAAATGACAAATCACATCGCTGAAGCTATTGCCAGGAAAGCAAGTCACTAAGATCAGCTAAAATACAGAAGACACATGCCTACACTCACTAATGAGAAGGAATAGCAGTCATGTACCTGCACAGGCATGCACTTTAGAAAGTACACTATGAGATTGGGAAGCCTGATTTTCCACTGAATGATCCATGATTTTGGCAATTCCTTTCTTTGTTTTGCTCCCCATTACCAAATGAAGATAATGACATCCCCAAGGTACAACAGATATCTGATCTGGTGACAAAAGCCCTGGAAATTCCATCTCAGAGAGGCAAGTGTACAAGAAACATAACTGAGACTGACTACTCAGTCTTTTTTTTTTCATCATCACCCACAAAACTCTCTTATGTTTGAAGAAGCCTTGTGTTAGTGCTACTAACATTGATGTTGTTGCTGTTTTAAAGCCCAGGAAAACCTACATTTCCTTATTGCCTTTTGCAAAACACAAACAAGCTATTTACAGCAAAACCTGATACTTTTTCCTTAAGAAATGAAGATTCAAAATATTTCCAAACATGGTCATTTTAAAAGCATCTAGGGGACTTTGATTTCTTGCTGCCATTAGAAAACAAACTATTAAAGCAGAGTCCAAAACAAAAAAACCAAAAAACCAAAAAAAACCAAAACAACAAAAAAAGAGGATAAACCTGAGTTTATGGGGTCATTTTCATTAGCACCAGCACCACATCCTTCTTTAACAGGAAGATGTAATAAATTTACCAGATATAAATACAAGGGAAAGATACAACAGAGTATCCACAATGCCTACCAAATGCCACATCACTAGGTTGCTGAGTGTGCCATGTCCCAAACCTGCAGCTGCTGGGTGGAACAGGCCTCCCATCCTTTGGGCACAGCCTCAGGTACACAAGTTGTTTGCATGTTTAAGGACATCTGAAAAAGGCCAACAGGCTGGTTATATCTGTGTGGCTGAAGCAAAGATGATGGGCTTTTTCCCTTCCTATGCACACTCTCTGATTTCATTGTTCTTTCTTTACTCATGGTGTCAGACAGCTGTGGCAATAAATAGCTTTTTCTTGCCTTCAGACTCACACACATATAGACCCACTGCTCCAAAACAGAAATATAACTTTTCTCTGGAAAAGCTATGGCTTTTGTTCCATTCTGGTACAGACTTAATGGCACTTTTCCCAAGCAGTGCTCATGTCATGTAAACCTAAGGAAAAGGAGAGGAGGAGGAGGAGAGGGAATGAAACTCTTCTATTATTTATCAGCCACATAGTCTAGTGTTTGCCCCCACAAGCTATTTCAGAGATCTATGGATGCAGCATCTGCAGAAGATTTTCTCTCATTAATACTTTTAGCCATGATGATTTACAACACAACACAAAATTCACACACCACTGAATGCTGTGAATTTTTGGGTTTGTCCTCAGAAATTATTTGAAACATTAGATTCCTTTGCCATTATGTCGTAACAGTGTGCTACAAAGTAGGATCTATACACTGCACATTTATAAAAGCTCATAAGTTATTGATGTGACTTTTAAAGACTAAGCTGATTAAGCCATTCCACTTTTGGTGATTTACATAATTATACTTTATGTACGTTTTACTTATTATTCTGTTGCCTACAACCAACTTTTAAGGAAACATTGCGTGTATTCCTTTTTAACTGGAAGCAATCAGAATTGCTCTACAAATGCACTTTTACACAAGAGCAGAGGTCTTGACAAGAATCTCAACTACTTGTTTCAAAGCAGTGGGTAATAATCAGGAGAAAAGAATAATACTCATCATCACCGCTTTACAGTCCTGTGACTGCTCATTTGTTTATATCACAACAGCATCTAAGTCAAAGACCACAGACATTTGCCAGTTGTTTGACAGATAAGTGTAATTTGGGCACTTATCCACCTGCCTGTTCTCCCTAAAAAGCTGTTTCCAAACTGCCCCAGAAAGCCCCGGACACACCAGGGGTACTCGCTTTCAAAGCATTTGTTTCTTTTCTGTTATCTGACACAAATCAAACACTGTGTTCTGCATTCCACTGTGAAAATCCTGCCCTCGGAATTCCCCTCCATGCCAGCTGGGAGGAGGCAAGCAGAAAAGCAGTCACCTAAGCTGGCTCCTCCTAAAGGGAGAGTCGGGAGGAGAGAACAATGCACATACAAAACAAGAGGGGCAGAAGGGAAGTGAGTCAGGGTGCCGGAAAATATTTACTTGCAGATGTGAACACAAAGGAATCTCAAGCATTCCTTGCCTGAGCAGTGGATTTGTTGCCACAGGCTATTTAAGGTAGAAATCTGCCATATTTATCCTCCAGCTATGTCAGTTCAAGCTACTCCCCCAGGGCCCTGACAGCACAACATCACTTTGCAAGACTCGCCCAGATGTCCAGGGAGGCCAACCCATCTTATGTTAGAAAGGAAGTTCATGCCTAAATCCTTTTCAGGACAGCAAGAGAGATGAGAAAAATTGCTAATGATCTTGAAGCAAGAAAGGCAGAAGCAGGAAGCCTAAGCCTTCTAGCTCCATCAAAATTGGTTTGTGTGATCTTCAGCAAGCCATCCAGTTTTGTGTCTCAGTTTTGCGTCTCAGTTTTGCCTCCTAATGCCCATCCCACACACTTTAAAGCACATGTGTACAGCTGACAGAAGGCTGGAAAACTCTTCCAGAAGTGTGAAGAAAGGGTAGCCAGGGTGAAACATCAGAGCTTGAAAGCAGCAGTGAAACAAGTTTCAGATATCTTTCAGACTAACACTATTCTGTCAGTAGGTGTGGTGGCAGAGAGGCATCACCATGTTTTCCAAGTGCTGCTCCGGTAGCTATGCCAGGCATCTTCAACACAGTAATCTCCGGATATGGGATTGACTCAGACTCCTGAATGCTGGACAAAGAGGGCAGCAGGGCCCCAGGGGTGAAAATGAGCAAGGATCAGATGAATCAGTTCACTGTGTAACTCCTCCTCCTGCTTGACTCTTCTTAGTGGACATACTGCCACCTGAGGATGAGGTAGCGCTGGTTTCTCCAAGTGAGAGAGAAAGGCCAAACCCTCTGCACCACAAACACACCTTGCAAGTGAAAACCACACTTGCTAGACCTTCTGCAAACCTGCCAGCCAGTGCTGACAGCTGCAGCCCACATGGTACCTACCTGGAGCAAGGCAGGGACCCTGGCTCTGCAAAGGAGCCAAGAGCACCTCATGTTTAGCCCTCCTGCTTGAAGGAGCCCTGCTGCAAAGAGCCTTCCCCTGCCACAAATGTCAGGAACTGAGATGCTGGAGTACTGCAAGCGGCCACAGTACCATAGCAGCAACACAAGTTCAGTACTGCACACCTGCAATGAAATACTGCTGATAATTAGCACTGAAAACACTACTATAAACAACTGCACTACTTGTGTCACCAGTGCTATCCCCAGTTTGGGGCAGGTTGAAGATAGGCATTAATAAAATCATCTTGTAGCTCCCATGGTCCTTCAGGTTTATGCCCAAGCGAGCCAGGAGTTGAACATTAAAATTATAGTACTTTTGACACCTGAAGTATTTTTTCATCAGTATCAGAGTGCCCAGATAATTTATATATCACAAATATGATTTGGCAGGATTAAATTTGAAAATGATATATCAAGAATTTGTTAATGGAAGGGAAAACATTTGCAGCATACAACAGACCAGTAGAAGAAAAGCCTGATTGCTGTGATGAATAATGCATATTGCCTATGGTACTAATTAACCTTGTACTCCAGTAAGATATTATGGAACAATAAGGCTAATCTGAATGTGGCCTGACACTCTTCCCAATGGCATCTGGAAATCAGCCTTTGAAACATTTAAAACTTGAATTGTTAAACCAGAAGCCTTTTCTCAATAAACTTTCAGGAGTATTTTTGTTTCTCTATATTCACAGCCCACGCTGTTTTCATGCACGCAGGCAGTGCAAAACACTGAAGGTGACTCCACAACCAGAGATGTTCTAGCTTGTTTTTCCATGGGCCCTCACCCACCTGCCAGCAGCACACAAGCAGTTAACAGGCACCTCTCACTAAATCCCTCAATGCACACTCAGTCCTACAGAGAGAACTGCAGTGTGACTGTTGGGCTGCCTCTGCTTCATCCCAACCAGCGTGGCAAAATACAGTAAGCTCAGTGGAAATGAGCACTACAACTTTAAGCTGGTGCTTTTATGCTTCCGACCTAGAGCAAATGCCTTCACCTGAAAACATTCATTCTTGTTTGAGCTAGTTTGTCTTTTCTTGTAAAATACTCCTTTTTCTTCTTAGCACAGAGCTACACAAGGTATTAAACGCAGATGCCACATTGGAGGCATTGTGCTTTTAGTTGTGTGCACGGCGCCCACAAAGTGCAGCAAAATGACTTGCACATATCTGAATGGCTGAAGACACAGAAGGAGTCATGCACAGGGATCTTGATAAACAATAAACACTTTTTGTGTCAGTTTACAGAGTCATGGAATCAAGACGCCAGACAACACCGGCCAGTGTTTTACACACCAAGGTCTGATTTAGCATAGTCTTTTATTGGGAAAAAGACAACGAAAAACAAAAACTACAACAAAAAACCAAAAAACAAACAAAACCACCCCAAACAAAACCCGAGCCAAAGAAACAAAACATGACAAAAGAAGAGGCCACCAAATCAAATCAAACAGTCCCACAATATTTCAGAAGGGCAGGATTTGGCAGGGAGCACTTCCCCCCATCTACCAGTGCACTTAACATGCTGCATTTCAGAGCCAGTGCATGACCCAATGCCTTCACCATCAGGATGACAAAACTCGTCAATGCCATTAGCCACGGTCAGAGCCCTGTCAATAACAGACTCACACAACAATTCCACTAGACCCTGAGCACCAGATTTCTAGCTGGCAGCCATCCCACACACCCAGCAAAAACACACCAGGAGATGTCTGACCTGACTGCTGAGTGTTACTGATGCATCCAGGAGACAAGAGCCTGAAGACATCAATGATGAGGATGCCAAGTGCAGAGCTCTTGCTCACTGAGCACACAGCAGCATCTTAGGGAAGGCTTCCTACAATGCATCATGTCCTGTAGCCAGGCTCAGGGGCTGTTATGCCATTTTGAACTGATCAGAGTGAGAAGCAACTCAAAATTTCTTCCTTACTCTGCTCAATGGAGGAGAGTGCAGAAACAGGTAGATGAACTTCAGCCTGTGTCCTCCTGCATTACATGAGAAAAAGACAACCACAAAATGCCAGAAACTGTTATTTGGGAAGTGTGGAGATCAGGATCACACCATTTGCTGACAAATAGGTCTGAGTTATACCAATTATCATGAACTAAATTTCCTTCCTATAGGCTGTGTTCTGCTGGCAGTCAGCATGACACTTAATAAAGATCTAGGCCAGGAAATAATTTAGTTAATATATCATAAAGGATTATCATCTCCCTCCCACCAAAATCAATGATAAAATCCCCACTGACTACAAAATGCAAAAGATCACACTGCAATTCATTTCTGCCAGGAAACCTGCAACCAGATGTATCAGTCTGGCAGCACTACCCTGCAGCAAGGTCTCTCGGTGTTATTCCTGCCAGGCTCACTAGTGCAGGCACCAACAGGATGGTTTCTTTCTCTCTCTGGTACTAGCCAGACTCTCAAGCTGGACCAGAATGCCTGTGCACATGAATGATCGATGAAGTCTCCCGAGCATAAGCGTGTCTCCACATCTGCCTGTGTGGGCCCACGCTGCCCTGACCCAAGCCATATCTGTAGGCATTATCCCTGTCTAAATTCCCTGCTGACGGCTTTGTTGAAGGATGCTGCTGCTGTCACAACACAAGAGCAGGTCCTAGCTGCTGTGACACTTCATTTGTCTGGGCAGCAGCAGTGCCTGGAAGGATGACTGCCCTGTTTTAGTGTAAGTATGCAAGATAATCAAGGCCAGCTAAGCAAACTAGTTTTGACACATTAAATCATGCTTGACCTGTGAAAGCAAAGAAAAATAACGTAAAAGCTCTTCTAAAAAAAACCAAACAAATAAATAAATAATATGGGCCAGTCCTGTGCCCAGGGAGGGGAGAAAAGCTTTTATCTGAGCCTGACTGAGGACATCAGATGGGCAGAGAGGGAAATATTATTTTGCAAGAAGACACCTGCCTTTTTCTTCATAGGTTTGTAGCATTTCACTTCTATAAAGAGTCTCTTGCTGATCATCTGCTCTGGCAGTAAAAGAGCATCAATTGCTCAAGCAAAAAGCAGACACAAAATCAGCTAGGACAGGAAGAGTAAAATCACATCTTATGTCTGCTTACCCCTTACCACCACACTCATGTGCCTACAAATGCCCCGACCAACATCTGACTTGGTACTGGAGGGTCACATGATTATTTTTGCTACAGTACTCTGTGAGCCTTAAGCTATTTTTGCCTCATATTCCCTCTGCAGGCACTTTGCTCTAGACATTGCAGCCTGCAGTGACAACACTCAGTCTGCTGCCAGTCAAGCATTGCAATGCAGGAAATCCCAGCAGCACAGGGTCACAGGGCATCTGTGGACCTTGGCAATTATATATGGCATCTCCCCATCATCCTGGACCTCTTCCTCCCTGCTGTGAATTTCTTCCAGTAATTAACATGCCCAATTGCCTTGGATTTATACTAATAAAACACTGGCTCCTGTCCCAAGATTCCAACATTGCTGTCACTTCTTGAACCTGCCAGAGCCCCAGCAGTAATGAAGCCCACACCCCTGGCTCTGTTACTGCCTGGGCTGCAAGCTCTCTGAGAAGCACTTTGGAGCTGGGAAGCTGCAGCCTGCAGGTTGCTTCCACCAAATTACAAATTAGCACATTCCCCATGCTCTGCAGTAATTAAAAACCTTCCTTTCCAGGCAGCTTTCGAAGGCAGCATTGTGACCCCTGTCACCACTGCAGTGGGATGACAGACTGCCCAATCTGGTGTAAGCCCTCTAATGTGTAATTTGTGGAATTAGTGCTGTACCAGAGCAACTCCCAGCCCAGGCAGGAGACAGTGATTTCACCTGGGTAGCAACCATCGCTTGGAGTTCAACAAAGATCTTGTTGGCTCCCTAGACAGGCTCCCTTTATTGCAGTAATACCAGTCACACACATGCAGACAGTCCACACACTGGACAGCCTGCTGGGGCAGGGATGCTTTTTTATATACGTGCAGAGTGTCTGGTAGTCAGTAATGCTGCTGTTTTGGTAGTGAAATGAACCCCTGGGTAGAGATGTATTCCTTGGCACAGCTGCCACACTAGGCAGAGCATCTTGGTGATGTGAGAGTCCTGTTCAGAAAGTGCTCCTCCAGGCCAAGTGGTTTTTTGAAAGAAAGCATCTACCTGAGGTACAAAAGCAAGCCTTTTGAAATGACAATTTCTGTCCAAATTCCATCTCTAGAGGAATGTTAATTTCATTGTTATTTCCCAATGAATCCACCTGGAGAGGAATGATCTTAAAAGGGCTTTAGGTTAGTCTAAGGGCATGAAAAGAGCACATGAGATCAAGCACAGCACTGATATCCAAAATCCTGGTTCAGGCTCTAGTCTCTGAATAGCACTGAATAACTCAGTCTCCAGCCCAAGGCTGTTGTTTGCAAAACCAGGAATAGTGACTCTGACCTATTTCACAAAGTTGGTAGTTATAGATCAAACAGAGGAAAGCCCTCCACATGACCTGGAAGGTGTTTTAATAGTCTGCATTAACTGTTTCTTTCCTCACAGTGAAAAAACTCACTTCTCAAGTGGCAGCAAAACTACTCATAAGCCGGTCAAAGCCTGCTGTGAGGACTTGGCTCAGGATACCCCTCCAAGTGTCACTGCAAGAATGGGTCACATCTCAAGCCAGCACCACCCCCAGTGCCACACTGGTCAGGCAAACCTGTCAGGGAGGCTGAGCCCACACCATCACTGCCACAGCCGGCTCTGTGAGGAGCATGAAGATGCAGACGAAGGTGCTCTGCTGATGTGGATCCTCTCCCACCCATCCTGCTTCCAGGAAAGTAACTGTGGGTGGCACGAGGAGGCATGCAGGCAGGGATAGTCTTCTTTCAAACCCCCCAGCCAGGGAGCTTGATCTGATACTGCCACTTAATACGGCTCTTAAAGCCTGAGTTTTCAGGAGAAGGGAGGTAGAATTTTTCTTGGCATTAAATTGATTGACTGTCATTTACAGTGAGAAGAAAGTTGTCATCTCAAATCCCAGTTCTTCAAACTTCAGCGGTATTTTTAAGGATATAAATTTATAAAGACAGGTGTATGAAAGAAATAAGGGACACCCACAAGCCTTGAATTGCTTCTTTTGTCTTGGTTTGTTTGGGGTTTTTTTCTCTAATCTGTTTTGTGTATACATTTTGGAGTTTATGTAATGCCTACCCCTCTGAGTTTGCTCCAGTATTAAAAACCTCTTAACCACCCTGAGGGAAATCAAAAATGGAAGCTCATCAGAACCATGTTCAATACAACCTAACCCTGTGTTGTTCATACATACAATTCTGTCTATACTAGATTAACTTGTTCAGTGACAAAAAATGAACAATCTTCCAGCAAAATGAATGGGTATCTCTTTTACCATGAAAAGCAGATTCAACTCTTTCTACAGATATGCATATTGTAGTTTCACTGCTCTTACTTCATTCTACTGAACACTTACCTTGTAAAGGATACAAGTTTATTCAGCTAAGGAAATAAAATAAAATATAAGCTGTGAATCTGTCCATACAAGGCACAATTGTAGCCTGCTTTTGTGGAGCCTGGATTTCAGCCTCAATTTTAACCCAGAGCAAGTGAAAATGGTCAAGATGCAAAACATGCAGAGAGGAAAGCTTATTATTGAAATGTCAACACATCATTAACTACTGCTAAGTGCTTCTAAATGAAAAATACAAAACCGAAAACCCAAATTATGAGCAAAACAATAGTACCACTTCATTTTAATGCCCCATATAAATTAGGTGGAATGAGGGTTCTGACAAACGAGCTCTAGCAGACCCTTGGCAGTTCAAGTGGTTGCAGCGACCCTTCTGCCACAGATCACCATGTAGGGAGAGTGCCCCCAGGCCAGGACATCAGGACAAGCACTCCACTGATCACATCAGTCATGGGCAAGCGATCCAGTTTTACAGAGCCAGCAGCAGCTTCCAGCGCTGGGACAGAGCGGGCAGCTGGGCACAGCTGTATCTTAAATCCAGGCAATTAAATTCTCTGCATTGCCAACAAGCATTCATGCACTTTATCGGTAGTGGTTTTCCAGAGTCCTTAATTGTTTCAAAAAACCACAATTAATAAGTGAGCTGTTTCCAAGCCATTCAAAGTCAAAGTCAAAGCTGGCAATCAAAGGAATCTAACCACACCATGGCCAACACTCCTTTTGTCCTACAACACCTCTGCCATCCCATAATTTAATAAATTCTCTAATCTACCAATGGATGCAGTGTCTTCAGGAATGATAAAACCAAACAAAGGCAGCATCAAGTAAATATAATTTAGTTATCTAGGACCAGACTAAAAAGCATATCCTAAGATCTGTCCCAAAATATCTTATGGTTAAGAAGCAAACATGACCTTCACAGTTTACACTTCTGAAGTCATTTCCAAACCTTATTTTGTTTGCACTGCTCAATCTACACTTGGTGAAGGGAATAAAGTACTTCTTAACTGTCCTTCTGAAAGGTGACTGCACAGCAGCCAGACTGCAAGGAGCAGGAAGGTTAAGTTGGTCAAAGCAGCAGCCTGAAAGCATCGCTGCAGAACAAGGAAAAGATCTTCAGTCCTTGGGGTTATGAGTATACCAGGTAGTGCAGAAAGTTACAGCTCATTAGTAAAGCACAAATCATTGCACATAGATGGACACCGTGCCTCCTACAGAAAGGAGGGCAAATATACCCACACAAACCAAAACAAAGACAGTAATATTTAATCAGTCCTGCTGCAACACAGTTTTGATCTGTGCAAAACATTTCCCTGCTCTTGTTAATTATTTCAGCTGCAGAACAAAACCCCATATATACATGCACACACCTCTCTACAGAATGAAGCCCATTCTCCCTTCAGTGACAACTGCATTTTGCATTCAAGTGACTTTCTTTACATTTGAAAAGAGAATACACATTGTGTGGCCAGAAATTCAGCTATTCTGACACTGGCTGGGTTTGTGACTAATTAAAATTAACTAGGTACTTCATAATTATATAAACACCTAGCATGCTATATTCCCAGCCAATTTGGTTTTAATCAGAAAAACGCACAAGAAGTCTGAATGATGGGCAAAGAACTCCCTGGAGGAGCAACTGTACTTCCAGATTTAGTATTCTCCATATACCAAATATTTCCATCACTGTTTTTCTTGCCATGTAATCACCTCCCAGTAGAACAATTAAAAAGAGATTTTTTTTCCTTTCTTTTTATCATCCCTGGACTTTGCTTGCTTTCCACTCCCCTACGAAGGTAAAAGCACACTTGCCTTATCCACCTGAGTCCCAGCTGGGAAGTCTCCCACAAGACAGGCAGGATTTAGCAGTATGCTGCCTTTCCAGCATAGGTAACGAGGAGGAGAGGGGGGAAGAGAGAGAGAGAGAGAGAGAGAGAGAGAGAATTCAGCCAACATGAGGCAGAGAGGCAGGCAAGTTGTGGAATGGACTGAAGAAAAGTTGCCCCCCTACTGCAGGTGTATCAGGCATAAAACCAGAAACACTGTCTGCTCTGGAGCAAAAGACCAAGTTTCAGAATAAGATTACCCGTGCAGCAGCATGTTTCCTTTTCTAGAAATAAGGGGATAGGGAAGGCAATGGCTGAGGTCCTGCACTGCGTCACCTGAGAAAACCACACATAATATGCAAATACACAGGGTTTTCTTTATTGTGGTATCAGCTGTCTGTTTCATTCACACATCAGGCCTCTGTCATCACTCCATTTTAAGTCCTCAGTTGTCTCCCAGCCCTCCACAGCTGGTACCTTCTGCTCCTCACCAGCCAAGGGTCACTACCTCTGCCTGCACAGCTGTAAATAAACAATTGCCTCTGAGTGTCCTTCGAGTGGCTCATCAACGGGATGGCAATCACTGCTCTGGGAAAGTGCCTTCAAACAGCCTGCACTGATTGCTCTGCATTTGGGAGGAAGATGAGTAGCTCTGCTTCACCCCCAATCAGCCAGCAACAAAATCATCCAGGAACTGATTCAGCAGGTAAACTTCTAAACTACATAAGCTAGGTGTCAATTAGTTTTAATTAAGTCCAAAATAAATGACCTGTGAACACAACATTTTTCTGCAGCCCTTGTTTTCTGTAAGAAACTCATTTCTCTTGGCAAGGGCTCAGCTAAATCACAACACAAGTAATGAACAATCAGCAAAAATAAATATGGTTTTGTAAATGCACTGAGGTATGTTCAGCAAAGTTGATTAAGGGAAACATAATCAAACAAACATCAATATTTAAGACAGCAGAAGCGCTTGAACATTCTAGAGATGTTTTACCAAAAAAAAAAAAAAATCCAGGTATTTTTTCGGGCAGCAGCTCCTTTCCAAAACCACAAACTATACCCCAACCCATCTTTCCTCCAGCCCTCAGTTTCAATGTTCTTCCTCAGAAGACATCAAGGGTGAAGAAAGATATCACTGAATTTTCCCCCATTATTTTGTCCACCTCTAACATCTTTAAGCTTGTCTATATACCTGGTAGCTAGCTAAAACCAGCTGTACTCCTTTTGATGTCTCTTCAAGTGGCAGCATGCACTGATTCTCGGAAAGGAGAGTGTCATGACCTCCTGACCTCATTACTCACCTTTTCACTTTGGCTCTCCTTCTGAGGAGTTTTCTTTTCTTCCATTTTTTCTTTACTCAAATATTTAATTTATTTGTGCTTCAGCTCTGAAAAAAGATCAGGCTATGCAAAATCAATTACATTTGCAGCCCACTGGACACTACCAGGACCTCACCACTGCAAAAGTTTTTGGCTCTCATTAGCTTAACATGTCAACATCCCCTCTCTTCCAGTTGCACGGGCCCAACTGTCTTTAGAGGCATAAAAATAAATACTTCTTGCTGCTCACTGAAAACATATTGGGCTGAAGGTGAGGATGAATGCAAAGAGAAGTGCCAAAAGGTGCCCTTGTCAGGGTATTCATTTCCTACACAAACCCCAATGGTTTGAGTACTGATATTTACAGTAAGCAACTAAAACTAAAGTTACAACAAAACTCACCTATGCCAGCGCAGGAAGAAGGAAAGCAGAGATTGGGCAGATTTTTTTTTTTTTTTTTGTCAAACCCCTAAATGGGTAAAGGGAGAAATGCCAGTGGCACTACACCGATTTTTACAGCATTTTCGGATCTGTCCCTCAGCTTTGGTTGAGTATTGCCTGCTAGGGCAGAGACCACCATTAGGAAACTTGAAACTGGCCAAGCAGACTTTAAAGCAGGCATTTTCCTCAAGGGTCCATTCAGAAAGCACCATCTGAACTGAGGCAAAGCCCATAACCATCAGTCCTTTAGTGCTACCAAACCACCACTGGAAACCAGCAGAGAAATTCACAGAGCAACTGCTTAAATTTCTCTTATTACCTAGCACAGCAATATATTCCTGTGAATAATGAACCTCAACACTGGTCCTTTACAAGCATGTCCTAACAAAGTCACAATTTACCTCTAGCTGTCCCTAGAAGTTTCTGATAAATGTGCCATGTTGCCAAAAGAGGTGTAAAAATCCAAATAGTTTGAGTTTTTTACAGTAACTACTACCTAGCTGCCTATACTAATTGACAGAGTGAGCACATTATATAAGGAGATTAGACCATGTCATATTTACAACCTCAGAGTCCCCAGTGAGAGAAATTGCTCAGCTGTTACTGTCAGTGCCTTCTTCAAACAGGAACCCTGCTGACAAGATGATGAATTCAGAACATCATTGCCAATTAATGATTTGTAGGCAGAAGGGATTTCAATAGTTCCCATATGTTTGTGAGGATGACTGGGATTTACATCACCTCTAATAAAAGAGTGTAGCGTGCTCTGTCCAGACGTGACACTAGAGATTGGAAAATGTCATCTTTGCAGGAGAAATTTTAATAAACAAAGCCAGGCTCTTCTGGGTTGAAAATGTTTCCCAAAGCACGGTGATGAAAAAGCTGCTACTGAGTGAAAGCAAACTGGGAGACCGCTTGCAAGATGCACCCAAGTGATTTACAAACCAAAGGTCAGAAGTTATTTAGGTGTTTGTGAAAGCTACACAGCAGAGTGCCAAGACCACCATTATGTCAGCCAGGAGCATGGAGTGCATTTCCTTAGCATCAATCAGACTGTGAAAAAAAAGTTGAGCGTTTACAAATACATAGGACCTTTCTTGGTGTTACTTACTCTGCTCAGGGATGCAAAGTTTAACCTCACTGCCTTAGAAGACAGTCTCATCTTTGTGAATGTAACAATAACCAAAGCAGAAAGTGTTTTACTCACATGGGATATCGACATGAACTCCCATGCATGCTGGATACAGACCTCCTGAATTGCCTGAGGCTGAATGCCTCCTATCAACAGAGCATCCTGGAGCCAAGCAGCAGGGAAAGCTTGCCACAATGACCCGGGGTAAACACAGGACATCCAAATGGGGCCCTCAAACAGAACTTGCCATAGGCATTCAAGTCCCATTGATTTGGTGATGGAATTTAGGGCTACCCCACACAAAAAAAAAAAAAAAAGAATTACTGGTTTTAACACCTCTAGAGCAATAAAGTGATAAAAATCGTGTCTGTAGGTGAGATAAAGAGCAGTTTATGTGAATATACCTTAGGAACAGGGCAGGGATAAACTACCACAAAGCATCTTTACACTTCTTAATTATGATCACAGTCCTACCCAACACAGTCATAAATTGAGAGGCCACATACTGCCCTCTTAAGAAAAACAAATTAAAAGAAAAACCAACCTAGACCTAAAAACGGCAAGCACAGCTTTTAATCACTAAGGTCTTCTGAAAGCACACCCCCGATTGCCATCTCAACACTGCAATCCTTCTACAGGCAGCCCAGCTTCTTCAATGATAGTCTCAGGTTTCTGGTTTAAATATGTAGTTTTTTGGGTTTGCTGTTTTGGTTCATAGTTGGGTTTTTTAAGAGTGGGTTTTTTTGGAGGGGGAGGGGGCTATTTTTTTGGTTGGTTTTTTTTTTGGTTTTTGTTTTTTTTGTTATGAGACCTCTAAGTGTGCTTTGAGAAATGTAGCATCAGAGGACAGGACTTGAAGGGTGACTAACAGAGGACTCCTTTCCTCCAAAAATTCTAGACCTAGCACCAGATCTGTGTCTTGTCATTTTGTGATGTGGTATTTTCTGCCATAATTAAGCAAAACCTGGCAGATCTATCAACCAACATCCCTCGTCTGTGGCAGTCTGTATTTCCTCAACTTGGAATAATGTTGATCTTAGCTCCTCCATTGTACAGTATCAAACATGGAGTCAGTCTCTTCTCCCCCCCTCCTAAAAGGAGAAATATCTTTATTAGCACAGGAAAAGCAAAATCAAGACAGCTTTTGCTGCATTGACTACATCTGTAGAAAAAGGATACTATTCTGTTCAAAAATACCACTCCACATGCTGTTTAGTAGAGGTTTCTCCAACACAAACATTTCTCTCAAACATTACATTTTCTCTCCATGTCAACCTTTGAAGAGATTTGAACTATCTTCAGGGTCACAAGCTTGTGGCCAAGGACTAAAGGATCAAGACCACAGTTTGCTGTGGGTATGCACTGATCTATTCTTTGTACTGCACTACAAACAATAATCAGTGTCTGGAGTGAGGTGAAGAGAAAATGCAACACAGACTTCAGCTGAAGTGGAATTCCTCTGCGTTCCCCACAGTATCTATTACAATCCATTATTAAGTGCCTGCAAAGAGAAGCCAATTGAGATGGAACCGATAACCAATACGTATTAATTTTGCAAAGAGCAAACTGTATTGAAATCATTATTTACCTTCTCTTTTGCAAGAAAATTAGTTTTGGGCTACCTGCTACATATTTACAAACGAAGGGCAAATTTTATAAACAAGCATGTAATACAGCAAACCACAAAATAATATTGTACATTCAGAGTACACTGTTGTTCTTTGCAAATATTCTTTTTAGAGTCTTGAGCTTTAGATACCCTAGATCTCTTGCACAAGGCCTCTGATGATTTGGGAGACTATGCTGACCAGCAATCGGGCAACTTCAGCCAGCTACTTGTGGGAAAACTTCAGCACATATGGAAGCATTTTTATCAGTGGGGCTGTAAGTTTAACTCTGAACAGCTGAGCAGCTTTGTATTAAATTATTTACCAGAGAGGAAAATCAATCAACTCACACCACATCAAATACCCAGCCGCCCATAGAGTGAGAAAGACAGAAAAACACACTCCTCCAAATACAAAAACAAAATGCATCTTCTATAGAGAGATTAACTTCAAACATTCCTGGGTACAGTGCAGAAAAAAAAAAGAAACCGGGCTTCTAAGACTCGTAAGGAAAACCTGATACTGAGGAAAAATAACATAAATCTCTAAATGACAGATAAGACTACAATTGCCTCGTGGACCCAATAGTACAGTGCTCCAAAGATCATAGAAGAATGCCAGATTCTCCTTGTTGGCAACACCAGAAGCACCTGCACATGGGGTGTCAAGTGCCACAACATCCAGCCCAGGCCTCTGTCTTCCTGCTGCAACTCTTACTCAAAGGATGTCAGTGGAAGTGAGAACCTGACCCACCACTGCCAACTCAACCAGGCCCAAAAGCCATGGAAGAGAAGAAAGCCCAGCTGCCCGCCCGCTTGGAAGCTCAGCACAGCGCCCTCCCTGCGAACCCTTACCTTGGCAGGTGTTGTTCTTCTCCTCATAGCCTGCCTTGCACAAGCACTTCCCGATGGGCACCAGCCATTCCCCCTCGGCACTGCAGTGCATCTTGGGTGCCTCCTCGGTCACCGAGTGGTTGATGCAGACACCCGACACCTCCAGGAGCTGCGAGGAATCCGCCCCCGTGATGGTGTCGGGGAAGCGCGCCAGGTTGCGGATCACCGACGGGCACTTCTTGTAGTACACGCGCACTGAGACCAGGGCAATGCAGGCGCC
The DNA here is from genome assembly GCF_028769735.1 of Zonotrichia leucophrys gambelii. Lineage (NCBI taxonomy): Eukaryota > Metazoa > Chordata > Aves > Passeriformes > Passerellidae > Zonotrichia > Zonotrichia leucophrys. The sequence continues at coordinate 30,598,947 of NC_088173.1, read as the reverse complement.
CACGTCCTGGAAAGCCAGGTAAAATCCCTTCTTTGTCAGGGGCCCAACGTCCCGCACCTCCGTGTTGAGCTTCATCACTCTGTCGCCGAGGTCTAACTCTGTGAAGCTCTCATCAGCAGCAATGGTGTCAATCTTGATGTACTGGTTTTCTTTGATGTTCCTCCCATCTTCATCATCAGATTCGAAGTAATACATGTTGAAAGTCTCCTTGCAGGTCCCAAGTCCTCCTGGAAGGCTGTTACAGTCCCTCAGGGTGAATTTGAGCTCGATGAAGATGCGGGATGCCCCCTCATTAGAGATCCAGCTGGTCAGAAGCCAGTTGTTCTGATTCTGTTCCATTACCTTGCATACTTGGTATGTGTGTATCGGAGCGTAGTTTTCATCCACCTCGCCAATTTCTTCCCACTGTATAAAAAGGAAAAGTACTTTTTAAAACAGTCACAACTCTCAGCTTTCCCATCTAAAGAGCATCTTGGGCTTCAGAACTCAGGACTTTCAGGGGAAAAAATGTTCTAATTGCCAAGCTTTCTGTACTAGAGGCTTGATACATTCCTGGTAAAGTCAGATAAATGATCCTTTATAAATAGAAAAGGATGCTAGTTAAAACCCTTTGTTTTAGATAGTTCAAAAGTGGGAAAACATATTGCTGGGTTTGTCCACTACTATTAAGTTAGGAAACAAAACAAAAGCATATGGGGCCATTTCTGTGAGCTTTTCCAATGCATCCACGGTTTGTCTGTCCCCATGCCCCCAGGCTCCTTTCTACCACATCCTCAAATCACTGCCCCACATAATGAAAAACACACTTCTACAAGCTATTCTCCCCCACCAAACAGCATGCCAGAAAATCAGTGGAGTGATACACTAAATAAATGAGCCTTTGCTATCCCCAAGTGCACTAGTCAGTGTAGTTCTTGGTCATGCAAAGAGAAGATTACTTCCAATACAGGTTACAGGGATCTGCAAATCTTGAGCTGTTTATGTGCTACACAGGTTTTCAATCAGAGCTTCAGGCAACTTTTTTGCAGTTTTGTGGAAATTGCAGCAACTGTTTGTTCATTTTGTTTTAGCCATAGTGATGCTCTGAAGGGCAGCACTTGGAAGAAATGTTTTTTCCTGGTGCAGCTCAGAGTCAGTAGCATCACAACTGTGCCTACCACAGATACACATTAGAGTTTCCTCTGCTTTTGACAACCTTAGTGTTGCATTACGAGATTAGATTAACCGTCTAAGTGCAGCAAAGAACCCAGGAGAGCCAGTGCTGGTTTCAGTTTTGGTCCATTCTACTTTTGACCCACTCATCTGCCACCCAACACCTGCTCCATCCTCTGCTCAGCATTGCTGCACACACCTGGTCACAGCTGCGGATGCAGCACAAAGGAAATGCACAGAGCATAATTTAAAGGTACTCTTGTTTCAGGCTGCATATCTTCTAAGGGTCAAAGACCAAACTTTTTCTGTGGAAATACATCCTGAGATACTGTTGAGAGTGTTCTCAGCCCAGATGCCATTACTGAAGAGCTGAGATAGAACACCCTCAGAGTCAATGTAACAACAAGATATGTTTTTAAAACGAAATGTTGTTCTCACATTTTAAATTAAAACAGCAGCAAGAAGTGACATGAGAACCTAACCTGATGGTACGGTCAGAAATGAATTACAAACATCACCATCAGAAAAACATTTCTTCTCCTGCCTAGCCAGGGATGTGAAAGTGGGGACTTGTGCAGGAAGACATCCCCATTGTGATGTGCAGAGTCCACATGCACCACCAGTCTTCCAAGTAAGGAACCTAACCCAAAGACATTTTTTCCACGGCAAGCAGTACTTTCATTTGTAAGCCTTTTTTGTATCTCTGGGCTTAAACAGGCCACAACCCTGATTAAGATGCAATTGTCTCTGGGCAGCACCACAGAATTGGACAAAGATGTGTCTGCAGTGAAAGCCACACAGATCTGTGCAGGATTCATGCCTGACTTTAGGAGAGGCAATTAACAATTACCAGGAGAGTGACTGAGAAAAGATAAAAGAAAAGCATGCAACATAGAATAATTCAGCAGCTAGATTTTCTACATTCCAGTAAATAGGAAGGTTTTGATATATGAAATTAAAAGCAGAAAAACACCATCCTTCAACTAGCATGGTTAATTTGAGTAATAAATATACTGTACATATATACTTCCAAGTGAATTTGTCTAACATTGTACTAGTTTCAGCCAGGATAGAGTTAACCCTCTTCATAGTAGCTTGTATGGAGTTACCTTTGGGATTTTGCTAGAAACACTGTTGATGACACAGAGACGTTTCAGTGAGTGCTGAGCAGCACTTACTCCAGTCAAGGCCTTTTCTGCCTCACAGCCCATCCCACCAGCAAGGAGGCGCTGGGGGTGCACAAGAAGCTGGGAGAGGACACACCTGGGACCGCTGATCCACAAGGCCAAGGGATATTCCAGGCCATATGGTGTCATGCTCAGCACATAAAACTGGGGCAAGAAGAAAGAACTGGGGACAGCAAGAATCATGGCATTTGCTTTTGCAAGTCACCATTATATGTGAGGAAGCCCTGCTTTCATTAGGACAGCTGAACACCCGCCAGCCCATGGGAAGTGGTGTTTCCCAGGAATTTCTTGGTTTACTTTGCTTGTGTGTGTAGCTGTTGCTTTACCTATTTTAGTGTCTTTCTCTTAACCCATGAGATTTCTCACTTTCACCCTTCTGATTTCTCCCTCATTCTCTGCAGGAAAAGTGAAGGAGTGGCTGTGTGGTGCTTAGCTGCCAGCTGGGGTTAAACCACAACAGTCCTTTTGATGGCCAGTGTGGGGCTGGAAGGGTTTGAGATAATGACAGGTTTGATCTGAAGGTGCTAGATTGAAGTTATAGCTGTTACTGTTGTTGAGCTATTCATTGACTGGCTCCTGGGCTTGCCATGGGGCCTGATTGCCTCACTGCATGCCAAAGCCTGGTTAGTGCCTGCTCCTTGGTTCTGCTCCTTGCTGAACTGCTGACCATCTTACTCTGCCAGGCCTGGCCACATCCTGATGCCAGCAGTGACAGAGCACCAGGCTGGCAAATGCCCAGGCCATCCCTGATGTGTCTGTGATGCTACACTGGACATGCTGCCACTGCAGTGTGAACTCAAGTTGACAGGAATGTGACCTGGGATTAGTCCACGCGGGAGAGCAGCCCTAAGCAGCTGTGGATCCATTCCTGCTGGAGCAGGTGCATCTCAAAGCATCTGTGTCTGTGGTTATGTTGGTGTTGCAGCATGTACACCCCTGAAGAGACTGAGACACATAGTCAAGGCTCCACTTTGAGCAGGTAAAATCCTAAGGGACTGAAGTCTGTGGCTAAGTCCAAAAAAGGAGCAGGAGCAAAGAGAGGAATTCATTGCAACCCATATGGTCTGGTCCATGAATAGGGACTGTAATGAGAATTCCACCCTGCTTACCTGGAAATGGCTGAACACCAGCCAGCCCATGGGAGAGGTAAATTAATTCTTTGGTTTGCTTTGCTTGTGCATGCAGCTTTTACTTTACCTATTGTAGTATCTTTATCCCAAGTCGTGAGTTCTCACTTTTACCCTTCTGATTTGCTCACTTACTGGGGGGAGTGAGAGAGGGGCTGTGGGTGCTTAGCTGCCAGCTGGGGTTAAAGCATAATACTATATAAAGGTGAAGTCCTATTTTTGCAAAGGTGGTGGTGATTCTCCTTTTGGTGAAAAGGGAGAGTAACCCTCCACTTCCCCCAATCCACAGAGGGGTCCCTGCCAAACCAGCCCAGGGGACAGATGAGCACATCTCAGTATCACCCAGGAAAGACATAACGACTTCAACTTGGCTTTTTTTCTGGCTGAAGGTCAGAGGATCACTCAAACAACTGCTCACACCAACAAGCATACATGAGTAAGTGTTAACTTCCAGCAGGAAGTGGGGCAAAACATCTCAGCACTGGAAATGGCTCAGACCAGTTTCATCACATGAAGATGTTTATGGATGGCTGCAAGGTACACAGTAAAACGCTGTGCACCATCTAAAGAGCATTAACGTGTATTTCTTTAACAGAACTGACATTGACAATGACTGTGATGTTGCAGTAATATCATTAGTGACCTAACTTGAAGGCATGCTGAAAAACATCACTTGACTTTTTTCATACTTGCCAGGTCAGTTTTCAAGGACCCAACCGTGATGCTCCCCAGAGTTATGCACTTAAGCTCACTTCCACTGCTGCTTCAGGAGTTGTGCTTTTGGGAGTGAGTACAAAGTTCATTTGCTGAAAAACGAAGTGCTGTGATTCTAATGGTTGCTTTCATGCACTGAGAGCACTAAACACCATGAGAATAAAGGTCCAAGCATAAATATATCAATGAACTGTGCCAGAGTCTTATCTCAGCTGCAAGAAATGGCACACGGCCTAACATCTCGGGCTTCAAGATGAGCTGCACTTCCAGTACTGCTCCCCAGATCAGAGCAAATCCTGCCATCACCACCTGCCATCAAACCTAAAGCAATCATCAGAGCATGAGAAAGGGGAGGTGCTAATGAGCTAAGGCTGCTTATCTCTGTATAATCCTCAAGGGAAAATCAAGTAGATTTTATCAGAGCAGCCAGTATTATGCAAAATCTCTGCTCTATCATTTAATCTTCTTCTCCCCTATCTGCATGTAGGACTACACCCTTTCTTTCTCTTCAGCTGGATCTGCCTGCCCCCAGAGACTGCAGGCAAGCTGCCACCCTTCTGTTTTTATATCCCTCCACGAGATGGAGCTGCCAGTAAGAGCCCCTGCACCTTCTGCCTGGTCCCAGCCTCCTAGTCACTACAGACCTCAGAGAAATATTTCAGCCAACAAAGAAATACAAACCACAGGACGACATGCAGTGCCTTACAGTTAATGAGAAAGAAATCCCACCACATTAAAGAGACAGCATCTAGATGAAAATTACTGGCATGAAAAAAAATTAAGTACAACTGAAAAATTGTGTAATGTTATAATTCCTCTCTGCAGCACATATTTTTTTTATATATAAATCAACCCCATCTGCAGGATTAAAACAAAAGTGCAACCATTAATTTGGTGGTAAATGTTTTCTCTACATCTTTAATAGCCCTAAGAAGGAAAACACAAATGCATTTCAATGGCCTGATGTTAAATCATTTATAGAAGACCTATTTCTGAATCAGAAATTTCCAGCACACTACTGCTGGCAAGTGAAAATGCAGCTCCATCAATAGGAAACACACAGTTCATACAGGCTGCCTGTCTAGAGAAAGGCCAAAGATATCACACATCTAACTAAAGATATAAGAGTTAAAAAAGCATTCAGTGGAGCAGCCTTGGGTTAAATGGACAATTTTAAAACACATTCACCAGCTGTCTGCTACTCAGGCTTGTTTCTAATCTCGGAGATTCCAGGAGTGCAATTTGCTACCACAGCACAGCGAAAGGCTGCTGCCCCAAAACCAAATACTGACAGCAGGGATGAACATTTCAGAGCTTTTGTTTATTTGGTTTTGAGGGGAGGGGGGGGGCTTGCAGTACTAATTTTTGTTACCGGTCTTCACTGACTCATTCACTTTCTTTAGCATCCACTAAAGGCAGTACAGACATTTCTAGCCTTGTTCCTAGTTCCACACATCCTTGCACTGCTGAAAAAGAAATTAGGCATTTAGCAAAATCCTAGCTAACTTAAGAGGGAAAGGAAGCTTAAGATCATTAAGCAAAGGTGTTCCTAAGACTTACCTGAAACATTCCCATCAGGACTCCCTCACTCCAAGGGTGGTGAATCTGCCTCTCTTCCCACTACATATTTCACAGACTCCATGCTACAAGAAGCCTCATCCTTTCCTATTTCATTTTTCCACCCTGCCACACAGAACTCTGCAACATATGCATGTTAACTCAGGTATCTGCTGGCACAAAGATGTAAAACTAGAAAAGGATTTATGTATTTTATCTTTTCTCTTTTGGCAAAAAGAAAGCCTGGCACGGATCTCTGATCTCAGGCTTTGAATGTGTGAGAGCATCAGAGATACTCTATGTGCTTTGCCCACAGAAGGACAGTTTTACCTCAAAATGCTGCTGTCAAGGCCACCACGAGCACATACTGGTGCTCTGCAATCCCTATGCCAAGTGAAAAGGGGACACCTGATGCCCTTTCAGAAGGGCAAACCAGCCTGGTGTTCAGCTCAGCACCATTTATCCTGCCTTTCATCCTGGTAACATTTGGGCAGACTCTTCGATTTCCTTTTATGCAGCTGATGTTAAGACCTGGCTGCCAATCAATAGCCTCCAGCTTAGCTCCCTCACAAATGCTCCCTCCTGCTACTCAACTTTATCTTGCAACCTGCTTCTTCCCTCCCATCACAAAACCCAAAAACTTGTGGGTTTGTTATTTTTTTTAGCTACCTGCTGGTTTCCACTTGCTATCATATTACACAGCTAAAGCAAACAAGCAGCAGGCTTTCCTCTGCTCAGTTTCAGTGACTTCAGTGAGGTCACATAAGGCTAAATCTCTAGTGAAAGCCAGGCAGAGCCCTACACATCTTTTCTTCTGCACTGCAGAACGTTTTGCAGGGCTGTGCTAGTTGTAAAATAGGGCTGACTTTGTCACTATCTTGCCTATTGCAAAACAGCACTTACAAACAGGCCAGTCCCTGTTTCAGGGACTTCAAATCCTGCCACCAAATATTGCCAGTGTTATCAACAGAAGCTGATATGTGGCATTGCTCAGATTTTCAGCTCGGGAGCTGTAGGATTAAGCAAGAGCCTGATTTTGCTGGAGGTGTTTCAGTCTTCATTAAATGGGTTTTGCTTGCTCAAAGAACAAGAACAGAAAAGACACCGCACCCAAAAAAGTCACGTTACTTTTAGCTCCCTCTACAACAATGACCGGCAGGAGCAAGAGCTCTGTCTTGAACACTGGCATTGGCAAGAGGTGCAGGCATAACCTCCATGGCAGAGTCCACCAGCACCTGGATGAAGAGCTTGAGAAGCCTGGTGGTACCTCTCACAGCAAGGCACAGTGATCCAAACCATCTCAAGCAGCAGAAAAATGCAGTAACCTGCAACAATGCTGCATGTTTGTTTGCAACCCCGCTCTTTGCAATGGGTGAGCAGTGCAGAGACATCAAAATAACATTGTCCAGCTTTTTTCACCAGCACCAGTGCTTAAAACAGCACTCTTGGGCAACAGTTGTTAAGCATTTCTGCAAGGGTAACCACACAGGTTTAAAACCCAAATTCTGGTTTGGGGCAGGGTGCCTACTCACTGGGACAGCTCAGCGGCTTCTGCTCTGCTGCCCTGCACCAAATGGTGGAAGGACACCAACTAGAGCCACATCACTTTTTCCTGTAAATCACAAACTTGAAATACAAATAATCAGGAAACCAGAGCAATTCACGTACTTGGATCAAGTCAGGAAAGAAGGGGAGGGAGCAAAAGAAATTTAGTAAAAGAGAAATCAGTTTTTTTGAGAGCCTCACAAACCATGTCTTTACCATCTTCTCTTCTTGACTTTAAACAAAATAGAGGCCAGATTAAAAAATTATGAAAATACTCTTCTGGAGTAATACAAAGTACTTCTTTCAGCCTCAAACACAATTTTAAATTTTGGCTACCAAACCACAAAAAATTTATTACTTGTGCAAACTTTTCCAATACCAAAATCCACTTTTATAATGCAAAAGGTGAAGTTTTTTTTACACTTCCTCAGCCTGGTTTTAGGGGCTTTGGAGCTCCTCACGAGCAGGAGCCCGTGTCAAAAAGAAACCGCATTGAGTTCAATGCAAACAACATTTGGCAAGAGTTTACTAAAACCTTTAAATACCAGAAGCAGTTGCAACTGTCTGGGATCTTGCTATTTCCATACATCTGACAGTGCCCCCACCCGAGGCTCAAGCCTCATTTGGATGGCAATTTTACAACTGAGACATTTATACATACAGATATATATTCCTACTGACAGCAGTTACCAGTCAAGCAAAAAGCATAATGGATAACAGAGGACAGAAAGCATCTGATTAATCTCCCTACTCAGGCGGAAATCTGGCCTAATGAAAGCGGAGTCTCTGAAGAAGGATCTTAAACATTTTCTGGTGGCTTGGCACACTCCCAATTTTTCCAACCAGGAAAATAAAACAAAAAGTAAGAATGATATGGGCTACTTTTGGGCTACTCTTCTTATTTTACTACTGGATTGCAGTTTCCTGCTGTTTCTTACAATGCCACTCTGGTCACTAAGCTGCATAGTCTGGTTAACACACAGCTTCAGAATATCCTGAGGTTAATTAGCTGAAGTAAATATGAGTTTCCTCACTCATTACTGGAGATTTCCCAGCAAGAAGCTAAGGATCATTTTTCATACACTAAAACATAAGTGGAGGAAGCAAATAGCAAAGAGGTATGAACTGGAAATTTAAAGCATGATTTTGAGATGTGCCACATCAGACTAGTGAATTATTTTTTTTCCATTTCTATATCAGCCAAACACATATTCCCTAGCCCACGTGTTATAATTCCCTAGCAGAAAGCAAACTTAGAAAGTCACTTCCATTCCCACCCCCTCCAACTACCTCCCACTGAAAGGGCAAATCCTCACCTCAGCAGAGTTACAGGAACTGCCAGATGTGCTTCTGGATGACCCCTTGCAATGTGTGGGCAGCAAAAATGCCAAGAGGAGAAAAAGGGCCTTGCTTCATGTTAAAGGCTACCCCCCACTGCATCAAGAGTTAATAAGACTCAATTTCACTTGGTGCCAAGGTTTCACATTTGGCTTTGCACTCTGACAAAGGGCAGGAGAGTGAATAGCAAAGATGGGGAGATAATTGATGCTTCATCTCCACTGTAAAAAAAAAAACTACACTGAAAATGAGCTGGGTGAATGTTCACAGCACCACCACGCTCCATCCTAACTCCACTGCTGCCAACTGCACATTCCAATACTCAGAACAGCTCATCAGCAGACATCAGCTTTCAAAAAATGCAATTTTTAGAACTGAGAGCTTTAGCATCTGGGTGCACACTTCGGTATCTTATAGTGTTTTGGATATTTTTAATTCCATCCAGGTCAACCTTTCATCATCCTGTGTGCAATCAGGACTGCTAGAAATCCTCCTCCTGCATTGAGTAATGCCAAGAAAGGTCCTCACACCATCACACTGCTCAGAGCTGAGGGAAAACACCACACAGGAGAGCCCCACACTGAAAACACAAAGCAAAGCATGACTGCTCCTCCCAAGAAGAGCTACATGTGAAGACATTATCAGTCACCTAAATTTACATGGAGAACTCCATAATCATCAACTCCTGTTGTGTAAACATTTGAGTTTACTGCTTGAACAAATTTTTCAACGTTATTTTTTATTTGTCGTATACACACAAGGTTTGCTGCCACACCTTCCATTTCTGCAGCAGTCTGTGCAGGAGACTTCTCAGTGAAACTCCCTATAAGGCAAAAGTGTTGACAATTCCTGGATTGCTCTGCACCACTAACTAGCTGAGAAACAATGGAGATTTCTGGAAAGTTGTGATAGCATCTCAAAACATAAGCAGCAATTTGTTACACAAAGTACCACCCAAGAAAATGGATAAGAAAGAACAATTAAAACCTTAAAAATTACTTTCAGTACATGCTTATGAAACATGTTTTCTGTTCAGAAACCTGCTCAATTCAAGCTGTTGAAAAATGGAGAAACATCAGGACAAAGTCACCTAGACTTTTCAGTCTGCACGCCAAGATACATGGGGGGAAAAAAAAGAAAATGGGACTGAAGTTTAGCTCAGACTTTGACAATTTGCATGATCAATGAAAGATGTCAGCACCAGAATCCAAATGGAATGAGAACCCAGCTGGAGGCTAGCGGAACTGAAATGAAAAGGAGCACCAGCCCCTCCTCAGCATGCCTAATCAGGCCCTGCGCCGACCCCCTTCCCAGAACAAAGCAGCGTGCTGGCTGGACACTCCCCTCCCCTCACACAGGTTTATTTTTTTAAAGGTTTGAAATCCTCTGTACATCTGAATTAAAACATCCATTTCACATCTCAGACCGACAAATGAGGGGAATACAATGGAGACGAGCGTGAAAGAAGCAATGAAGAAACACAATACCATTAAATCATTTTTCACTGCCTAACGTTACACTCATTGCAGAGCAATTTAACAAAGGCCAGAACAAACAGTATTGACACCACATGGTTTAACACTGGGAGGCTGACAAAGCCAGATTTTCAGAAGGATTCAGAGCAGGACATAAATTTTAGGTTTATGACCAAATGCTTGGATTTTCAAAGCTTTTGGGATATTATTCACATTACTCATCATCTGATGATACCAAGAGGTTTACAGAACAACTTTGAAAAGCAGGAAGAAAGGAAGTTTTCCTTATTACTTTAATGTTGACCTAGTATTTAAATAAATCAAAATCTATGTGGTGACTCTTGTTTACTGCAACTGAAATAACACAAACCATTTGGTTTCTTCTTAATGCACAGAACAGCAGAACTTAGCAAAAACTAAACTAAAATCTTAATCTTTATGATGGTCATCGGCTTTTTCTAATTCCTTGCAAGTGCATACACATTTAAGAGTTTCCAGTAAAAGAGAAAAAATACTTGATCTAAAAGTGCATTTAATGAAAGAAAAACAGATTAAACTTCCTGGTTTTCTAGTATTTCAGGAAAGTGATACAATTATCCACGTGCTGCACTGGCAAAGCCTAACCTCTCAGGCATACACAAATTTGACCAGACTACAGAGGGCCCATACACAGTATCAGACCCTCCAGCAAATGCATTATTTTGCCACTGCTCCCTGGTCTCTAATCTACCCAAAGCTTTTCAGAGTGATAATATTACATTCATGGCTTAGGCCTTGACAACTGCACCCATAAATCAATTTTAAACCTCACATTAATCATCTTTCTGTAATCAGTGGCTATTCAGCACAAATTTACATCTCATTTCTGTTGGCCAAACAGCCACATTAGAGCTTTGAAGCTTATTCAGGCTTAAATGATTATATTCCCCTAATAAACACTGAAGTCCTCTCAGTCCAGCTGCTGTGAGCTGCATTAATGACATGCCGTGGCAGCAGGGGCCATCTGAAGCCAGCCCTGTGCAATGCTATGAGCAGCAGCCCCCTTGCCAAACAGATTCCCTGCATTTCCAATACTCTCAGAAGGAACGAGGAGGCTGCTCTGCCTGTGCAGACCCTCCTATGGGAACTGGCATGTGCAGCAGACACACACAACACGAAATTTACTGTACTTCCCCTTAGCATCTTCATTTGCCACCTCTTGAATACAGGGGGCTATTTTACAGAGTAAAATACCTGAAACCAGATTTCCTGATTCCCCACATGCTGAGCACCTTCGCTTACTTTGAGTTCGGTGACAGTTCTTTTGAATCTGAACCATCTACAAAACCCACTTTTCCCACTTGTCAGACAGTTCTAACTTTATTCACAGCACCACCAAACTGTACCTTAGCGTGCTTTTCTTTGATCACCTCAGAATTAGATATTACATTTTTAATATCTGACTGCGACTTTCTTCCCTGTTTTATTGTGTGGCAGATTATCACTCAGGATTACAGTAAGCAGCTAAAACATGATCAGTTCAGGGTAGATCTTGCATGTACTTGCCTGCAATCCCTATAGTGAAACAATCTATTCTGATTGAACAATGAATAATTATTTAATTAAAGAACCTTGGCAGGCCTACATTATTAAACCTGCATAAAAAGCCTGACATTGATTGTATATTCACTTTCAGTTAAGGTCTGAATCAGTATGCTAAGGTCTAAAAATGAATGAACAGAATGGGTTTATTATAACTGTTGTTAAGTACTTACCCCACTATAGGTAATAAATTATACATGTGGATGCCTGGTATGCTTATTCCACAACATAATGAAACTTTTAGTTACTTTTTATTCTATGGGATTTAATTCCCATTGTGTCAGGTTTATGTTACTATTCAAATAAGGCACCAGAATTACACGGGTGTAAATCTGCAGGACAAAGATGCAACCCAGACCTCAATGTTCCTTTTAATCTGGAATTGAAGAAACACAGATGTGCTCAACTGTTTGTGACAGATGTCCTGTGTCCTAACCATTTCACAAAGAACGTGCTTCATGTAACACAACATACAATGCAACCTCCACACTCTCCTGGTGTCTGGCTACCACTGAAGAAGCACTTGAACATCAGCATGCCATGGCTAGGAAAGCAAATACAATCATGTGCTAAATCCCCAGCTGAGACCTCTGCAATGCAAAAATAAATGCTGTTTCAGCAATCAGCTGTGATAATGCAAAGTCTAGGAAAGCTGCTGAAGTTTTCAGAAGAAACTGAAAAAACTCAGATTTGTTCTTAAGCAAGAGGTAAACCATAGCTTAACTAGATGGTAATACTGCAACACATACACAGAGAAAAAAGTTCTGTTATCAGCTTGCTTTTGCTTAACCTACAAAAGCTCCCAGAATTTAAATTGAATGCTTTTGAAGAGAAGGGAAGATATCTTGTTGGGGGGCAGGGCATAATCAGCCACAATGAGAACTTGCCACGGGAGTCAAACCATCATTCATCATCATAAGGGGGATCCAAGGAAGTTTCAGAAGAAAGTATCTGATCAGGTAGCCAAGGCCACGATGAGCCACATATATTCATCACAGGAGTACGGTGGGTTAAAGCTAGCACCAACATGCCTGTGCCATGTGGGAGTAGAGAGTGGGTACATAGATAATTAAGATTCATGTATATTGCCCTCACCAGGTTACAGTAAGAGTCTCTTCCAGACCCAGGTCCCTGAGGCACAGAAGTGAAGAACACCGAAATGCTGAAGACATGCAGTTCCTCAAAGAACAAACTATCAAAAATAGTTTAAATAAAAAATTAATTAATTGGTCTATTGCTACATCTCTGGCTGCTCAGTTAAGCTACAAGCTCTTAGTACTGCTATTTCCTGTCCAGGGTACACTGGGATTAATGGCAGGTTAGAAGTTGGAGAGGCAGAGTAGAAAGAGGAAGAAAAAATACGGACATGGGAAGGGACTACATTTCCTTATGAGAACCCAGATTGCCACCAACCACCCCTTCCTCCAGCAGGTTTGGGCTGAGGCGGGAGATTGCAGTTTGTAAACACCTGGTGGCAATGGACCTGCTGGATTTTGGCCACCTTGAACGTTCTGATCTGCCATCCTGCACAGCTCCAGGCTTTGGTGCTTCCTTTCAGCGCTTCTTCTCCCCTGCCAGCCCAGCAGGCCAGTCAGAAAGGCACAGGCAAGGGCCTTGGCTTTGGACTTGCTTATCAAAGAGACATTCTCACAGTGGGCTCATCCTTGAAAGAAACCATCTCAATTTTGCCCAGCTTATGGACAGAACTCAAGTTAAATTGCAGCAACAGCATTTTACTGCTAAGCAAGATAATTCTTGTCTTGAGCCTGACTTTTTGGTAAAAAGTTTTACATAATCTTCAGGAGTCCCTGAAAGGCACCACTTGACACAGAAACTACAGATGTTTATTTATCCAGCCCTGTCCTAGGCCTTGCTCTCACTCTACAAAATGGGTTGATTGGCCATTTCACAGTAACAGGAAATTACAGCCACAGTTTCATCATTATTTAGCAATTAAACCACTGAATCACTCCCATTTTAATTTTTGTCTCGTCAGCTTCAGCGCCTTTCAGCAAACCTGGATGCATATTTCACCAAGTGTTGAAGTTTGAAAGGAAAAGGATGAGTGAATGTACTTTGAAAAATAAATTGAAAGTACAGTTCTCAGAGGAAGAGCTAATTACCACAGGAAACAGCACTTTTACAGGTTATGTGGTTAATTGACATAATTCTTCTTACCAATACACACACTCACTGCAAAGAAGACTGCTGAAGAAATGGTACTCTGATGCTGAAATGTTGTCCCCATAGTGCACAACACATAAAGCTTTCTAATAATGTTTGCTCTCATCCATAAATTATTGCGCACAAAGAAACTTAAAACAGTAAGCAGTGAAAGAAATTTTGGACCAAGTAAAGGGATTAGCCATTTAGGGGAAGGACACAAAAACCTCTTATTGCTTCTCAATAGCTTCCTCTTGCCTTGTGAGCAAGTGACATTGGACCTGGCCCAAAAGAACTCTTCCACTCATACACACAAAAGGGGAATTTTCATATTTGTGTCTACTGAAGCAATCAGACAGGCCATCCAAGCACTCAGGTGATTTTGGTTCTGTCTTCTCTGCTCAGGGAGGCACAGTCCTGAGATACTGCAAAGTATTTGGCTTTACTTGCACAGCAGCTGGTGCTGAGCCAGGACTGAATCCCACCTTTCCTAGGGCTTTAAGAGGCTACAAGGTTATATCTTCCACTGTAGCAGGAACCTGTCTTCCTACCACAACCTGGTAGGATGTCCTATTAAATGGGTGTAGGTGCACACATTTAATAGGACATCCACCTCCTAGGGACTCCCCTTACCACATATCCATCCCACAGGTTCTCTAATGACAGTCTTCAGCACAGCTCACATTTTCATGTCATAGAGCATCTTGCACTGTTCTGCAATTCCTACTTGCCACAGCAACCAGCTGAGCAGGCACTAAGATTTCCTTTTCACTTTTACCTGGTTTCCATCACCAGGATGATTTTCTTCCCAATTGCCTCACAGATCAAACAAGATACTAATTTACTAATTTACTTTCAGAATTAATTTCAGCAACAATTTGCTAATATCACTTTCAGAAAGCCATTTTCTTTTCAAATGGCATCACTTCAGCTAGAATAAATTGCAAAGATCCCACAAGAGAGTCCACAGCTACTCAAGAGATCAAAGCCCTACTTCACAGCACAAAAACCCATTAAAAAATTAGAGAAGGCTGGGAGGCAGCTAACTTGCCTGTGGCCTTTTTGCCTGAAAAGAGTTGTTGGGAGAAGAGTGTCCGGTTTATCTCGGCTGTTTGAGGGGCCTGGAAAGGCCCGAGGTGGCCTTGGGGCAGCCCGCGTATCGAAGGACGAGAAGAGGCTTCAGTTCTTCTTTCGGTTTTTATGTTTATTAATTGTTTATCTAAAAGATGTTCTTTCAGCCGAACAGAGATCTGCTCAGCAGTCAGCCATGAGCACACTGTCTGCCCTCCGGGGCAGCCACGTATCTTTATACCCATTGTTACGTGTACAATATTTATCATTTTTCCCCAATACCATTTATTCTTATAACTCGGTGCACTCTCAGTAATAACCAATCCAAAGGTGCCACCATCACCAAAGAAGATGGAGGAGAAGAAGAAGAAGAAGGAGGACAGGACACACCCCAATTCCTCCATCTTACTTCTCTAAACCCCCCTGTACATAAATCCTAAACCCTGTGTCTCACCCTCTAATTAACTAATCCCTTCACCATTCACCCCGGTGAAGCCCTCCTATCCTCATCCTGTGTAGGGTCAAAGTGCAGCCACCAGACACTTCTGGCAACATTCCAGGAGTCCCGAGCCCCCCAAGGGTGGTCTCGGTGGCTCAGCACCTCAGGACTGAGATCCTGAGATCCGACAGAAGAGAGAGAGGAGTGGGATGTACCAGTAAAGTCAGCAAGAGGTGTCATAGAAAGACCCATTGACTGAGAACTGAAGTTTGACCAATTTGAGCTAACAAGATTCATTTGTCATACATTAAGGACAGATGGATGTTGGTACAAGCTACAAAGGGATATGGACTTACCACAAGAGGATAACTCACTCAAAGAAATCTCTCTTCAGAAGATGCACTGTGGGCCAGATCAAGGTGCTGCAAGGACTCCTGAACAAGTTTCTACACCGTATGTGCCACAAGAGATTCAACTATGTAATGTTAACAGAGCCAGTGGCCTTAAATCCTATGAAGGTACACCACCATTACCTTCAGCCCACACACTCATGAATCTGCTCTTCTTTTTAAATAGTAAGGACTAGCAAATACTATAACCTTGTGCTTTCTCCCAATTGTTTTACCCCACCAGCACTGAAACTGTGACTCGCTAACAGAAATAGCATGTCTAGAATGTCAATGATTTGCAATCAACATATTTGAACAGCAGGGTGTTGCCCAACTTTCTTCCTTAATACCATTTTGATTCCTTATGTATTTACTGTAATACAGGAAAAACAACAGTTCTCAGTTTTAAAACTCTGCAGCGGAAAGAAGGAAGGAAATTTGCCAAGTAGTATCTTTGGTCGCAGCACTGTGTGTAAAAAAAATTGTTCACACTCTATTTTGTCTCTTTGCTGCTTTATTTTAAAA
Organism: Zonotrichia leucophrys gambelii; assembly: GCF_028769735.1. Lineage (NCBI taxonomy): Eukaryota > Metazoa > Chordata > Aves > Passeriformes > Passerellidae > Zonotrichia > Zonotrichia leucophrys. Next base: position 30,582,684 of record NC_088173.1, on the reverse strand, counting down.
TAAACAAAACAAAGGTTGAAAAAAAGGAAGGGGACAATCTGTTTTTTAAAGGCAGTTTAAATCAAGACTTTGGTAACTAAAGTCATTCCCAGTTCAGTAAAACACAGGACACCTACAGCACTAGACCCCGTTTTGGATTTAGTCGCTTTCTTTACCCTTGACCAATGGGGTCTCTATGGAGTCTTCCACCAGGGTCAGAAGCACCAGGGAACTCATTTGGGAAAAGTTCCCCACATACAAAAAAGCTCAGCATAGATTCTGGCTTCTGACAAGGACCCTCTGCAACACCTGGAGAGATGCACTTCTGCATATCCAGCTTCGGCAAGGTCAGCCTCTGCAAACTGCAGTGCTGAGAAACACCCCAAGTTAGCACTGGAGCAGACAGCCCTGCAAGCAAAAATCAACTCTCCGAAGTGCTTTGCTCAAAAGGGGCAGAGAACAGAGAAGTCCAAAAGGTTTACCTGGGCTATTGGTATCAAAGAAAACAGCTTTGCAAACACCAAGCAAGGGCTGCTTAAGATTCCCTACTTTCTCTTCAACACCTTCACAGCAAAAGCCTTTTACAAATATTACACAGGCAGCATCATAACCAAATCCCCTGGGGGCTAGAAACATTTGCCAGGTCAATACACTTATGCAGCTCTGAGAAACAGGCTCTGCCAGACTGACTTACTGAGACTCCAAAGCACACAGACTCCTGCCTATCTCTACTGCCTGTCCACACTGAGAACACCCCTCTGACTTAAATACACCAGACTCTGAAGAAGCAGTGCTTTGAAATTGAATACACAGGGCTCGGGAAGCTGAGCTTACAGCCTGAGTAATCAACATGGATATTCAATTATCATTAAAATTAATAAGTAGGACAACAACCAAATCCCTGGATGGGTTTTGATTATCTCAGTCTGGGTATTTATCAGAATTACTCTGACATACTGAGCCATTGGGCTCTGGCTGACAGGCACAAGTCTCTCCTTAGCCCACTGGAGTTTCCTCTGCACTGGAAGCATCAGGACATCCAACAGCAGGAACAGACAAGTACCACACGGGAAATGAGATGGGTATCTGAAACTGTACAAACAGTTTTGATTTGGTCTGAAGTCAATTCCCAAGTGAACTATTCATTTTGTTCCTGTTCAGCAGCTGTCCTCTGCCTCACTATAATTCTGCAGACTGACAGCAGTCACTTCTTTTGCAGGAAAGCACCAACCTCCTTCTAGTCACCTACCCAACAATGTACCAGTGATCACAAACCACTTATTTCCTGATCATGTGACAAGACTGATCTAGTGATGGACATAACTAGCAATTCTTTTCTAAAACTTCATCATTTTAAAGTTGGTTTTCCCATTACTAGAGTGAAAATCATGGCTTTGGCTAATTACTGTCTTAATCAATATCAATAAATTTAAGAACGCAAAGTTAACTCCAGAATTGGCAGACATATTAAAAGTATGTGTGTTGCCATTTAAGTTAACTACACAGAAAAATTCAGTTACTCAATCTGTCATCAAAATAAAAAGCAAACAGTAAACCAGACAGAGATTGTGTAATGAAGTAACTTTATCTTACAGGATTGTATTTGTGGTTATGACTTTAATTGTGTAGTCTAGAAGGATTTGTGACAAACTGAATAATCTTGCATTATTGTAATGATTTGTAATCACAACACTGGCTACAATTTATAGGCTGACTTTACATTCGCACTGCAATCAACTAAGAAAGTCAGCACATGCCCTACAGTTCTAACCACTTAAAATTATGTCTTGCAAGGAGCCCCAACAGCCCCCCAGTTTGGAGGTCTGAGGCCAAGGCAAAGCTCTCAAGTGTATCTTTCAATTTCTGAAGCAAATAAAGCTAAAATAAAACAAACCTCAACACCCCCAAGGCTCCTGAACAGAAGACCAAAGGTTATATTTTTGCTGTCCTTTACTGTTGACTGAACTGGGAGCAAGCCACGCCGAGCAGGCATCATACAGAGCATAAGTTATTTTGATGACCCTCAGCTTTAAGTGACAAACTGTGAGGACCTCCAGGCTCCAGCAGGAAACCAGGAGAATCACATCAGTGCTGTACCCAGAGTCTGCAGGCTGACCCCCTGCCCTTGTCCCATCCTCACTCCCCCAAATTAAAACATCAGGTCCCAATGAAAAAAGCAGCCAACACAGACAGAAAGTGCTAGTTTTCCTGAACAGTTGGAGGAAAAAACCCCAAAATTCTTAAATCCTCTTTTTCAAAACCAGACAATTTCACCCCCACACTTGGTATCTGCTGAGTACAACTAGGTCTTGGGGTAATCATCCAAGAAGGAGTGGTACCTGCGCATCACAGAAAAACTCAAACACCTCAAAAAATTATTTCTAAAGAGCACTTTCAATAAATAAATATTTTAAGAAGTCCTGTCATCACCTCCTCTCCCACCCTGCGCTCACTCACCTGTTCTTGGTCTAGCTCACAGCCTAAGTGAGGCACTGACTTGAACTAGAGGAGCAAATAGCTCTTTCTCACAACTGATACCAAACTGAAAATGGATTAATGACACCTCAAATCATAGCAAGAAACACCCAGTGCCATCTTCTCCTGATAACTGTCAATATCATGGTAAGAATCACTGGGGTTATAGGAAGATCTCTGAAGGCAAGGATCAGGTCACTTGTCCCAAAATATTTTTGCTGAATTCAAGTGCAAAATTCAGCAGCATGAATGCTCAGTCCTCCCCCCACTTCAGAGCCAGAAGTTCTTATCTTTGCAAGAAAGCATCCCAAAGAGAGCAATTATCCACAGAAAACACACATCTTTACATGATTCTGGCTTATCTTAGTGCAGCAAAAGTAACAGATCTACAGGACACTATATGCTCCAATATATAGGTAGCTCATGTACATGGAAAACAATGAGATTCAGGCCTTAGTAATGGGGAACCTCTCTAAAAATTTAAATGCATCTACTTTTTTGACAAGGTTTTTTGAACTTGATGTTTTTTTTTGAATCCTCATTTTGTAAAGTCAAGAATTAAATATAATCAAAGGAGTTGCCTGGCACTTGCTTGAATAACGATGACAAAGAGAAAGAAGTAAGAGTACATTAAGCTAAATGCTTATCAAAGCATTTTGGCAAGAACCAAGTACCTGATAATACTTTCCTTGGAAAGCAGCAAAAAAGCAAATAAAGGACTGTGTGGAGGTTTCAGCCTGATCTGACAGATCCAGGCTTTAGAAAGCCACCAGCAATTTTACTCTTTGCCATCATCAGCCTTCTCTGAGCTGTCCTAGGCATGCCCAGCTCAGCAGGCAATTTCTTCTACACCTCTTCCATCACACCATGCTGATCCACAGTTCCCACTCTTCCCAGGGGAGCTTTCATCCTTACCAACCCCAGGGCTCAATCCTGCCTCCTCCCTGCAGCCTACTGGCAACTCATCCATGGATTGTTCCTTGCTAAGGCCACTAAGATCGTACAGGGGCAGGTGAGGGTCAAACTAACATGCAAGATGTCATTCACTCCTAAATATACATCACTTCTACATCACAGATGTGTCTTCATTAAATCATCTTGAAATAGAATTAAAAATCAGTGGTGTCCCACTACACATGGAAGAAATAATTGCTCTCTACCCTAAATACTCACAACTCCCCTCAGTATGGCACAATCTTTATATTTTGAGACTATTTCAGTAGATTCCCCCCCCCCCCCCCCCCAAAATCCTCTGCCCTGGCAGAGGAAGCAGCAGCCAAACCATGTTCTGCAATTGTTTTCTACTCACTGTTCATCCCATGGGGTGCAGACCATCAATCACAGTGGCCTGACAGCATACAATATCACAGTGGTATCTCAGAGATGACTGATAGCCAGGTGTCACCCACACTCTCCTCAACAGGGCTTCATCACTCATGTTAAAGAGCCTAAAGGCTGGAGAGAAGGAGCTACCACTTTTATTTGGAGCAGAGTTAACACAAAAGCCTCCAAAGCATGATTTGCATCCATGTGTACTGCTCATACCTAATCTCCAACCTGTTTTGCTGCAGTACTTTCAGTATTAAGCTGACAGACCTCATGGTTACTGTTTTACTTGCACACACTAAGTCATAGAGTTCAGTATGCCTTTTCCCTCAAAATGCAGATGCCTGAAGATAAATTAAGACTATCAACCCAAAATATACTGGGACAAGAAGAGCTTTGAAATAAAACAACGTCATTTTCTTTCAGTAGCCAAGAACCCAGTCCCACCTTCCACTTTCTTATGAGCATGTAGCCTTCAGCAACTGAAAAACACCCTGTTTTTCTGATCAGGACAAGGAAACAGAAAATACTGAATGACTTCCATTAATAACTTGAAAAATGGAGGGAAGTTTGTTCTAACAATCCCAGATGTTCAGCTGCTGAACTGTTTCTTAATAGTAGGGTAACCACATTGCAGGACTTTGCACAACACAACATTCAATTGGAAAGCTCTTCTTTCAGGTTTCCAGCAAGGTGAAGGGTCTTCAAATTAGCTCTCTATTTTTATTGTCCTCATTCACTGTGTATACACAAGGCAATGGCTTGCCATGAAGACAAAATACCAGCTTCCATCTTAACACTATTTTCAGGAATTTTGCATTTCAAATGTTCTCCTTCTGAACACACCTACTAGGTGTTTACCTTTTTGAAGCTAGCATTCTTTCTTTTCAATGTTTTTTTTTTTGGGGGCTGGCTTTACTGAATAAGTAGCATTAAAAAAAAAAAATAATCAAACAGGACTGCATTCTTGAATTTAGTTACCAAAAAAAGTGCCATTAACCTGAGGAAAAATATATGCTGTCAAATGGGGCCAGAGCATTTGAAGTCTTATAAAATGATTATGCAATTAAGTGATAAGTAACCCACTGATATAGATATCTGGCACATGAACCAGTAAGAAACATAATTCAAAAATTCATAAAATAAGCTATAAAATCCTAATGCATATTTTGAAAACCCTGGGCTGTTGCATATGCATTCTGTAATGGCAATATTTTATTCTGTATAGTTTCAGATTTTCCATGAATGCACCATATTAATACATTTTAATTGTATGGTTACTAACTGTTGGATACCAGTATTTCTGAAATTGGCACAAAAGCAACAAAGAAAACAACGGTTTTAGAAGATAAAGCTCTTCAAAGCTCTTTTATCCCCCAATGTAATTCCTAGACACTAGAGAAAAAATAAGACATTTTAGCATGAAAGGAGATTATTGTTTGCCCAATGAGCCTGTGTGGAGGAATCTAATGCTGACAACAGTATTTACAAAATGATATACTGAAGGATCAACCTTTATTTTTTTCCCATGCAGAATATATTATTCCAGTAATACAGTTCCAGCCAAGATAAAGATTTGCTTTATTCCTAATCTCACTAGTATTAATTTATTTTACAATACCTTAGAGTACTCTAGGCATTTTAGATCTCCTTTAATAAGACCTACACCTCACCAGATGCTGCTCCCAAATAAATGCTGATTTATGTCAACAGCACACAAACCAAAGGGCAGCCAGCTGAGAGGACAGGACAACAAGAGTAGTCTCAAATGGAGTGAAAAGATTAGACTTCAGATACAAAAGGAGATATGAGAAAGGACATGAATTAAATGGTAAGGCTATATGATGAGAACTCCTGTCTAGCATGAGTATCTTTAAAAGCAGATACATATTGCAGCGCATATGTTGCAGGTATCCAGAGTGGATCTTAAATGCAGGTTAATGGATGAGTAGCAGTAACCTGATTTTAGTCAGGCCAAGATTAAAAAAATAAGAAAAGACAAACAAATAATAACAAAAAACAACAACACCCAACACTCACCAATACCCAAATCTCACCTGAATCAGTCTAGATAAAACAAATACTGCTTCTCTTGTCCTACCCATTGCAAGCCTGGATGAAAGCTTTTCCCCTTCCTCTCTGGTGGCTGTGGGCCAGTCCAAGACTCTGTGCTACACCCAACTCCATCAGCCTTCTCACACAGGATGCAATTCCCCATTGCAAAACTGATCTCTTTAGATTTGGATTGTTATAATAAAGCTTTGTGAAACAAATGCAGCTCTATGAGCATCACCAACTCATCAGGGAAACCCACCCATGTGGACAGTAGTCTGCTGGCCAAATTCACCTCTCATGGCAGTGCCCTACTCCCACTGAACGCCAGCATCTTCATTCTCCCTCTGGGGCTTTCAGAGTTGGAAACGTGAAGCCAGTTCTACTTTAAACACAGTTTAGTTAAATACCACAGGGTATCATACAGTTGCATTATTAACCTCTGGTTAATGACCTCCTTCCCAACCCAAAGCTCAAGCTCTTTTGTTGGAATTATGCTATACACAAAAAGCATGCATGACTCTGGCACACTAAGCAGGCAGCACAACCAAAAGAAGACACATCATCATGGTCCCATTGGATGACTAAAAATGACCATGGACACAAAGTACCAGAAAGAGAGTCACAGAGGACAGATCTGTAACTATATATATATACACACACATATATCTAGAGATACTGCATATTACCTTAATAAATCCTAGTGGGCAAAAAACACCCCACATGTTTCAATTCTTGAGCTCAACATCACCCCACACATGGTTTGTGTACAATTCCTTTATTTGGTATATAAGACAAAACATTAGGTACTACTGCTCAGGCTTGGATTACACAGTTTACTTCAAACCCTTACACATGCAGTATTGTTTCTTACTAAAGTGTGCATGTACAAAAATGTGTACATATAAACAAAGCAGCCAAATTGCAGGCTTTTAGGGTGCCATTTACAGTTTTTCAGCTGCTCAGTATTACTTACTTCCATCATGCTTCCTGCTAACGTTTAAATTGCATTCTTGTATGTTAGCATATGTGTTGGTTTTGGCTGGAATAGAGTTAATTTTCTTGGTGGTAGCTGGTGTGGGCTATGTTTTGGATTTGTGCTGGAAAGAGTGCTGGTAATTCAGGGATGTTTTCCTCAGGGAGGTTACACAGAGTCATGGCCTTTTGTGGCTCTCACCTCACCCTACAGCAGGAAGGCTGAGGGTGCACAAGGAGTTAGGAGGGGACACGGCTGGGACAGCAGATCCCAGCTGACCCCAGGGATATGCCACACCATATGGAGCATAGAGAGCTGGGGAGAAGAAGGAAGGGAGGGACATTCAGAGTGATGGCATTTGAGTTCCCAAGTCACAGTTATGTGTGATGGAGCCCTGCTTTCCTGGAGATGACTGAACACCTGCTGGCCCTCGGGAAGAGGGGAAGGAATTCCTTGTTTTGCTTTGCTTGCACACATGGCTTTTGCTGTACTGATTAAACTGCCTTGATCTCAGCCCATGAATTTTCCCACTTTTACCCTTCTGATTGTCTCCCCCATCCCACTGAGGAGAGGGACAGGAACAAGCAGCTGTGTGGGACTTAGCTGCTGGCAGGGGTTAAACCACAGATCCTCTGAATTCCTCTTCTACGCTGGTCACAGACGAGCAGCAGCATTTGCAGGAAAAAAAACCACAGGCTGCCAAAAGTGCTGCCCTGAAAATGCCAATTATAATCATAACTACATGACACAGCTCAATGGTGCCAAGAATCCTCCTTCTCCTTTCACTAACCCTCATCCCTCCCCCTTTATTTTATTTCTATCCCTGAGGGCAAGCACTGCCTCCAATCCAGGATTCCTGTGTTAAATCTCTATCTGAACTAGGATTGACAGAGAGAAACAGAATCTATTCCCAAATCATGCTGAGTAATCTAAAACTGCTGTTATTTTTAACTTTAAAGAGGCACCCTAGGGTACCTATCCTCAAAAAAATAAGCCAGAAATGCTGCTTGGGAAAAAAAAAAAAAAAAACACCTATCCAAACCAAACAGAAAAAAAAAACCCCAAACCAACCAAAAAAAAAAAAAAATCAAGACCATCAATATCCTACATAAATTAGAAACAACTTGTGGAATCAGTATAGCTCCAATTTACCCAACTTTCAGTATTTGGCCTTACTAACCCCCCAAAGGAGGGGCAATTGCTTTCCTTCTTGCTGTCCACATGCAAGAAATCACCTAGCTCCCTCACAACTCTTTATTCATTGCAGAAAATTAACATCTCCTCAGGACCAGGTTCTTCAGTACGTGTTTATTTTCCAGTTTGAGCCTAAAGAAAAAAAAAGCCATCACATGGAGCTGTTCAGTGAGCCACAGCACAGAAGCAATGCCCCAAGGACCACAGAGACTTTCCTGTTCTGTGCTGCAGGAAGTTCAGGGAAATCAATGTGAGGTGGAGGAGATGGAAGAGAACCCTTTGTGCAAAAGCAAAGCAGGTGTGCAGCATTCTGATTTGGACAGAAAAAGAGTACTTCTAATCTATAAATAAAGAAGTTTTAAAGTAACAGTGAAAGGAGGGAGGGTCAAACAAGTAAATCAGCCCTATAAGGGCCGCTGGAACAAAAATCAGATATAATTGCTGAATAAATCAAACCAGTAAAAAAAAAATATTTTAATCACCAACTTGTTTTTTTACTTGGCCAGAACAAGTAAAACTGCACAGCATGCGTTTGCTCTGTAGCCCCTGCTATGGCTTTGCAGCAAGCTGAAATGCACGACGCAGCCTCCTGCCCAGTCAAGGGAGGAAGAGGATGCAATACAGCCCACAAACACTGCCTGACCTCACCTGACTATTTATGTCACAGCACTCACTCTTGTTCCTACCACTGTGAGTTTGCATAGGACAAAAATGTATGTTTAGCACAGAGAAGCACAGGCCCTTCAGTCAGAGCTGTCCAGGATCACAGCCATGTGCAATGCACACACAAACCTCTCATGTGCCCACTTTGGGCAATCCCAAGCACTGCCCCAGGAGTCGGTCCAGAGGGAAAAGACTTTGCAGACCTGCTGTACAAGCCTTTAATAGAAAACCTGACTGGTTTTGTTCATGCGCTTGGAGGGCTTCCTACTGCACAAGAGGGACCAGACTTTCCTGATATAGCCTCTGGTAATTACAATAACCACCTTCAAGTTCAAACAAACTTACAAGAGCTGCAGAAATAAATCAAAATTGTCCCTTTTGCATGTAATAAGAGGATCAATTCCTAACCTGAGCACAAAACGGACAGCATTTTCCATGCTGACCATGCTGTTTTGTCAGGAAGAGAGTCCCTTTTCTGAGCTCCATGGCCATGAGGGCCTCACAGGAATCTGCTCATGCTTTTAACAGATAAAATGCAAGTTTAAGAGCTGACTACACAACTGCTGCAAGCTGCTGGACCCACACAGGGCAGCCAGGATTCCAGACTATTGCAATTTACTTATCCTTCGGGGAAAAGCAGCAGAAATAAGGAAGCCCTTTCTCCTGCTCAGCAGCTGGTTCTTCACACCAGAAGGCACTGTTTCAAAGCCCAATTTGGCCATAGCACATTTCAGTCATCTCATTCCCATGCATCCCTCAGTACTCCAAGGAAGAGGGGGATTTTTCCTACCTTCTAAGTGCATGGGAAATATGAAGGCCAACCAGGCTGCAAGGATAATGGCCATCACCCAAATTAAAGTGGGTGGTGGCTTTAATTTGGGTGGTACCAAGTAAGTGCCTCATCAGACACAGAGCTTCAGAGGACAGCCTTGGCTGAAGTACTCATCTCCCTTTCCATACAATCTTCTCACAAGGTGAGCCAGCACACACTGCTCAGCAGTGCATCAAGGTCTGATTTTGTGGGGACTGCAGCTGCTACAGTGCTTCTTCATTTGAGATGAGAGCACAAAACAGGCCTACCTTTATTCCTGATTTGTTTCCAGGCTGGAGAGTCAGCCTCCTTCCCATACAATGCTGCTTTCATTTCCCACGTTAGATCACATTTTCCCGTTGTGTTCAGAAAAAATAAGGTGAACAAGAGACTAAACAAGGGCAACTGGACCTTTCTGGAGCATGAAATGTTTTAAACATTCAATATACAAAAATTACACAGCACACAGCTGTAATAGAAGTTTAGACTATGATATCTACAAAGGATCTGCCAAAAGCAAGTTCATTTGGCTTGCCTGGACCTCTTATCCCAATTGTCTCAGTAGGGGCTTTTTGTGGGATTTTGTTTGTTTGTTTTACATGTGGAAATCTGTTTTCAAAACCTACCAGCTTGAGCCTTTGTGGTACAAAGATAATTTCTCGCAAGCACTCCCATACAATGCCAAAGACTAAACACTTGTTTTCTTTAACAGCAACTGTGCCCCGCTACAGTCTCCTACTTCTAGCACTTATAGTTCTAAGAAAAGTATTTATGTTCTGTTAAGATTATAATAAAAATCAAGTGGAGAAGTGGCAACACTGGAAGAGAACCAATGTATCTTCAGCTGGAACTGCACCACTGTTGAATAGTGACTGCACTCCACAGGATATTGTTCACAGCAACAGCGAAACACCATGCCTCAAAAAGCTTACTTCAGAACGTGGTTTGTATCTACACACTCTGGCACAGCAAAGTGTGACACATCCTGACATTCTTGCTCCTTTTCTTTGGGGGGACTGTGCAGACAGATACAGGGACCTTGAAAATTTGCCCTAGGAGAACATCCTGAGGTAACGAATTTGTATGAGAATGCCCCAAAACACACAAGAATGCCCATATCGGATGACAGTTAAAGCTCCCTCCTTTTCCAAATTCAAATCATGAAGAAAGAGTGACTTGAAATACTAATATTTGGTAGATACTGTAAAAAAATTAAGCAAAGAGTGTGTAACTGCAGTGGCTGACTGCAGAGCAGAAATAGCAATTAGAGAAGTAACTCTGGAAAGACCTTTTTCAGTGCTCATAAAATACTGCAAATATATTAGACAAAAAAATAAAGACAGTTGGACTAACCTCCTGGATTTTTATAATGTCCCATGAAAACAAAGAAGATTAAGATAAGATTTCTGGAAATTTGAAAACCAACTGCCTAATTCACTTTTAAACATAAAGCAGAAGTTAATTAAGGTAAAAAAAAAAAAAATCTCCCTATTGAGTCAGTAACCTTTAATTTGGCATTCCTGAGTGTACTTTGATGTGCTCTTTGGAAACTGAGCTTGTAAATATAGAAAGGTTTCCCTAAATAATGAAAAGATACCGTTGTGGCTTATGTATAGGATAGTTAGCTTTTGATTTACTCATCTACACATACAGACTCAGAAGTATTCTGAACTTCTCAGCCCTGTTTTCCTACGGATATTCTTTTAGGGGCATTGGGATACACCAGAACTGGGCTTTATACCACAGGAAAAATACCAGAAGATGTTAAAAAAGTTTAAAAACAAATAAAACCATCCCTTAAGAATACTGGGTACTGGATATTGGGATCCTTATGGTGCACCATGGCACCAAAATATTGCTCTGCCAGCATATCTGGCACCAGCCATTCTGATGGCCACACAAGCAAGTGGAGTAAGTTTTATTCTCAGCTTTAAATCAATAGATTAAAAGAAAAAAAAATGCTATAAACTAACCCTAACAGGATTAGATCTTGGAATGAATTGAAAATAAAATCAGATCCTTGTGTAGCTTTCACATTCCTGCTGTAACCAGTGCCTGTAAACATGCAGCTTGTCCAAGTGAGGCTGCCATTTCCACAACCTTTCATCCACACAGAATATATGGAAAGCCAGACTTTAATTTACTGTCTAATATATAATTTTTTTCCAAGGTTGGCTGAATTTTATACAAATACCATCTAAATAACAATCCAACTGGAATCCAAGACAATTATGCAGTCTGTTTCATCTGGTGACTAAAACTCTGGAATAACACATTCCTGAGACTTGCTCTGTTGGAGGGTTCAGTCATGCAGCATTTCCAACTTAGGATGCTTTCTACCCTCACACAGTGCTCATGGCTTTCAGGAACTGACAGGAATACCCAGCATGGTGCAGAAATCAACCTTTGAAGACTGCACCAAATCTCTGTCACAGTACAGCATTGCAGATGCCCCAAACCAGAGACCGAAAGTCACAGCCAAGACTGCTCGTGTGATGCAGTCAGGTCAAGCAGATACACTGGAGGGTATTAATGCATTTAAATTCCACTATTTACTTCAAGTATAAAATTAGGCCAGATTCTTTCCGCTACAGAATCACAAGAATGGGTAAGGTTGGAAAGGACCACAGTGGGTCATCTGGTCCCACCTCCCTACTCAAGCAGAGCCACCCCACAGCACATGGCACAGGTTTGTGTTTAGAGGGTTCTTGAGTATCTTCAGTGAGGGAGATTCCACAACTTTTCTGGGCAACCTGTTACTCACACAATAACTCATGATCACCCACACAATAACCAACTTGTTCCTCATATTCAGGTGAAGCTTCCTGTGCATCAGTTTCTGCCCTCTGCCTCTTGTTCTATCGCTTGGCAGCAGTGAGTGGAGCCTGGCTCCATCCTCTTGGCACCCTCCCTGCACTCACAGACATTGTTGTTTCAGTTGTCTCCTCTTGAGGCTGAACAGCTCTTAATATAGGAAATGGTAAGGGACAGAGGCTCTTCAAGGTGCTTAGAACTCAGCTCCTGTTCCAGTGTTATCAGGTCCCAGAACTTTACCATGAATCTGAGATGCATTTGTGAACAGCCTTGTTCATTTAAAGCTAACAATGATCTTCCACATCTTGCTCTTCAGAAGCTAACTTCCAAAAAATTTTCTTCCACATTTACCGCAAAGGCTCAAGAAAAAACCCAAGAATTTATAATTGAAGAGAAATTTAAATAACCTCATGGATTTTCTTGGCGAGGAGGGAGGAGTGAGGAGGCTGACTCATGATTATTTTTTTAATACTTGTGGTTGGCTCTGCTGCATAAATAAATCAATTCCCTAGCCATACAGCTCCATTTCTTCAGTCACAGCTTGTTGTTTTATTTATTTTTTTCCCTCCATTGCCCGACAAATCACTCTAGAGAGTTTTTAAACCCAGTAGTCTATCTTTCCGAATGGAAACGATTAGTATAATCTGGGAGAGAGAAAGAAAACAACAGCAGAGACTTACCCCATTTTTTGGGTAGGCTATCCATCCTAGGTCCCCCATTACTGTACGTGAGTCCAGCAAATTCACTGAAAATAAAAGAAAAAAACTGTTAAAGAACATGGACTGATTACAAACTTCAGCAGATATTTCAAGGTATGGATGGCTCTGGTAAACAAATTGTTTATAATTAACCAAGAAAGTTGAATTTCTGTAAAGCAAAATAACAGTGCAATAACTCCTCTAACAATGAGGTCATACAATGAAAACAATTCTCTCTATCCATTAGCTTATTCCTTTGAGATCTGCCACAGAAACCAAGTTGCAAATGCACTGAACTTCTGCAAAATCCAGATCCTGCACATTCTTAGGACCTTGACCTGCCAGGGGAATAAGTACATCATGCACACTCTGTGTTTACATGTATATGTCAGATATACAGTATATAGGTAAAAATATACACTCACAAACATCTTTGCAAGTTTATACACACATTTCTTCTAAGGTGGCATGTATTTTTGGCATAATCAGGCCCTTAGGACAAAAACGAAACAAGAATTTTTTAAGTATTAAATGTGTAAGTATTCATTTCATCAGCAATATATAATTTTCTTCCTCTTCCACATTTCCTCCAAGTCTTTGACATCTTCATTATAAGCTATGCACGGGATCTTTTGTCTTCTACACACAAAAACCAACAATTTACCTTAAAGAGCAAAAAAACCCTATTCCCAAGTTTGTAACATTTTTTCCTCTCTTATTACCTGAAATATTGGGTAAAAAGTGAGAAGTTACTATATCCACACAAACTTAATTCAGCTAAGAAAAACAGTGGCAGCTTCTGGTGCTGAGCTTTCACCTACTGCCCCCAGGGCTCTAAATCTCCTAGGCAGAAGATTGAATCATCAATTGTCATCCAAAATCTCAATTTCAGAGCAACTTTTGTCTACTTTAATAGCACACTTCATCAAATTACAACACTCACTTCTCTCAGTATAATTGTTTGCATAAGACCTCACTTTTTGTACTTATGTTCTTCCTGAAAAGGAAGGGACTTCCCTGGGTCTTCAATTCCTGACCTCCACCCTGTGTGCTCTTTAAAAATCTCACTGGAAGTTTTGGTAATTGGACTTTCAAGACTATCCAGCATGTGATTATCTAGACCAAGAACAAGCTTGAAATGAGTGCTGAGGTTTTGTGCTCTTTTCTTTAGAATTGCAACAATGTAGGTACTTAAAGATTGCTACAGAGAAAAAACCAAACAGGTTGTAAGCACAAATTTGAAGAAGGCATGTATCATAACTAACCCTCAGGGTTACACCATTTATGGAGGCATAGTAAGAAAATCCAGAAGTACTATACTGCAAAGCTTGCTCCTCTAAAATATTAAGGAATATTTAAAAACAAAGGAAGGCTAAGCAACTGATTTCATTTGGAAAAAGAAAAAAGTTCTCTAAATCAATTTGGTCTTGATTATTGTACTGCACTGAAGGCTGACTGCTGTAGTCCCTTGTACACAAAATCAGGCCAAAACACAAAAAATAAAACAGTTCTCAGATTGGGCAAACACTTATCTTAAAAGTGATTTGCCTATCTAGGTATTTTCACAATATATGCAAGTATTAATGCAGGACACTTCCACAAGGCATAACATGTTCTGCCTGGTCAAGTATATTTTTGTGATGTTGAGCAAAGAACACATTTGGTGTCTCAGGGTTTTCATTTCTGGCTTGCTTTTTCCTGCCAAAAGCAGAAACAGTTGGAAGCTGTCAGTGCTACCAAACTACAGGACATGTGGTGGAAGCAATACTCAGAGACTACACTGGACTGTATGCACAGTAAGTAAACATACAATCAGGTGGCTTTCCACCCCAGAGTCCGTGCAAAATAAAGCTACTGCTATCACCTAGCACTAGATACGTCACCCAGTTATGCCCCAGCCTTTCCCCTTATGAAGTCTCCAGGTAAAATGGTCATTAATTTCTCCTGCTTCAGCTGAAGCCAAGCACTGCCATCCAAGTGCTTCTGAACTACACTGTATTTTCTTGGGATAAAAAGAATAACCTCAAAATATTCTTCAAAATAAGACACACATAAACAACACGTCTCATATTATAACTGTATACTATTTTAAAAAGCAAGAGACAGCAGTGAAGTTGCTAAAATGGCAGGTTTGCTCAAATTCCTTCTATTACAATCACTGTAATTAAACTGTGCAGAACAGTATATTCCTGTCGTTAAGTTGCAATGGATGCAAAACAAGTATTGATCTACATTGTACAACTTAATTAAAAGTTGTCCTGGAGATGCTACTAATGAATGTAATTAGATGCTGTGTTTGATGTCACAAGCTTCTTCATGACACGCTAATTAAGGAAAAAGCAGAAAAAGTGCTTTATTCGAACATCAGATCATAAAAAGAACATGATACAACTAAATATTGTATTATCTATCAATGACAATTTTTAAATTGCTGTTATTAACTTCCAATTCAAAATAATTTTCTGCATATGAAAAGATAATACAGCCCATTCAACTCTAAGTCAAGTCAGTGGGAATTTTCTGACTAGTGAGTCAGCTAGCAGAGACGAATACCAAATCCCCAGCTAGAAAAGACTCAATTCCTCTTGTATCCTCCTGCATTCTGCATAAATAAATAGAATGGAATACACCTTTTGATGGGCACCATGCAGTAACTCAAAACTCATGTGCCAGGAAGGCAAAAGTGACAAGCGACTTGAAGCTGTCCGTGGCTCTGGGCTGCTGTGGAGAGCAGAGGGGCTCCCAGCACGGCTCAGAAAGGCTCTGAGGGGCTGTAAGACACAGCAGGCACTGACTGCCCCATGAGCAGCTATCACCTACCCTGCTCAGGGCTGCTTCCACACTGCAGCATCTGAACCACGGCACTGCATCCATCTGCTCTGATGAATATATGTAGCCAGTAACCTAAACCACCTCCAAGGACAGAGATGTCTTGCTTTGAGAAGCCCCAAAATTCTAGTATATAAACACAAATTGTCACTTCCTCTGTTGAGATACAAGGTGTCTGCACCTTCCCCATCAGCAGCCTCCCAAAATGTCACTGGGAATTGTCTGTCCTTCACTTGCACCATTTGCAGGTCACTACCCCACCCCAATGCAGCCTCAAAACAGGGCCCCAGCATCCCCCCCTTCAAGGGAGGGGTGTTTTCTCCAAGAGCCCAGGTGCAGGAGTTCCCCATGGCAGTGATGCTATGCACACTTTGGGGATGCTCTCTCAGGCACCCTTCCTGTCCTGCCCTGCCCAGAGGTCACTGGAACGCATACACTGGTCCCACTGCACGAGCCCAGACAGGCTCAGCACACCTCTCTTCCCACCACCTTCCAGCCTGGCAGGAACATGATTTTTGCTGAAATTGTTTTTATCAAAAAAAATGCTACTTGGCCAGGCTGGGGGAAAAAATCAGTGAGCAAGCAGCAGGTAAAATAGATACCTGGAAGAGAGGAAAACAGGAACAGAACCATTCCTCACTATTCAACCTGTGATGACTGTCAGCATGTATTTGGCTGTGGCTGTTTAATAACCAAGTAATCCAAACACTCCGGACACCAAAGGAGGTAATTCAGGAACACCATCAGCTATGTGTGCAAGGCTTGTACACTTCAAAAGGTCTAGGGCCAGCTCCTGTGTGAGTCCTGGACTTGCCCCAGCACTGCCTACTCCATGGGCATAACCCAGAGCTGTATCCAGGAGCACTTGGGATCCTGCAGAGCTAACCATGCTCAAGAAAAAAAAAATCTCTTCAGAAATTAGTAACAATTCTGATTGGCCCATAACTGTAAAAGGCTCCAAAATAACCAAAGTCCTTTATACCTACTTCCTTTCTATCAGCACCAGCTAGCTTTACCTCAACAAAAAAGCAAGAGACCTCAGACCCCATAAGCACACACTTAGCACCTGTATCTTTGCCAGCAAACTTGGAAGTTAATATATATTATTTTTTGCTCATCTCCACCATCAGTGCATCCATCCCACAAGCCCTAATTATTTCTAATGCTCAGTCAAGGGGAACACAAAACCACACAGATCTATATCATCATTAACTTCCATGCCTTCAGGGTAGGATAAATGATGATTAAGTCTAAAGTCATACCACAGCCCCTTTTTTTTTTTTTTTTTAATACAGAATAATAGCCTGGGGAGTTTGCATACACTCTTGTTTTCTGACAGGCTGGTTACTACAGGTGAGCAATCAAGTTAGAGTAAAAACAGACGTGATCTAAACCTTTGCCCTGAACTCTAGCTGGTGAATTAATAGTGGTTTTTCACTTGGGAATCTCTGTCAGGGAGCCTGGATATAGCTTTTTACTCAGATGTCCTTGTCATGGTCATACAACTGGCATTGAGCAGCTTAACCATGGCTACACAGGGACTGGGTCTGAGAGGAAGCACATGAAATTCAACACTGACCTAAACCAACGCTCCCCAGCACAGCAGAGCTCCCCAGTGGCACAGCCACCTAAAACATGTGGCAGCAGTAGTTTGCCCAGGAGAAAGCAGGACAGGCTTAAAATGATGGTACAATGCCTGAAGTAGGAGCCACCAATTCATGGACCACTGAAGTCACATGGCTCTTTGGCTCTGGGCTGGAGCAGGATCATCTGGAGTGTTGGTATTTTTTTCATTCACTCCAATTTCAAGTGGGAAAAAAACCCCCAAGCTAAAAACCAAAAATGCCCCACCAACAGTCTAGAACATTGAGTATTTCTGATCCTACCAGCTACACATCCTCCTGCCATTTCAGAATCTAAAGATCTTCCAGGAAATCCTTCACTGCTCACCCTGGGGCAAAGTCTCTGTAGGCATACAAAAACTGAACTCTTCAGAGTTGCCATGGTCTTTGGGCTAATTTCCAATATATCATACACTAGAATAATCCTGCTCTTCAGTAGCACCATTTGCAAGCTAAAGTTTCCCACAAGGCATCCTCTACCAAAGTACACATTAAAAGCTCTAGAATAGGCAAAATGGTCAGGATAGCAAAAGCTGATGGAATTTTTATCATGATAAAGCTGTATGTAAAGCCATAAGAATCTCTTTTTATTTCATCCCACTGACATATACCTAAAACAGGAGGGAAATAAAATCCTCTTTGACCCTAAAAACCACCTTCCATCACAAAACAAACACGAGTAAAGAAACCTTCCTGAAAGCCTGCATAGATATTTCAAGGCATCACATGACTTCTAAAGTAGCACATTTCTAAACAACTAACACTAACTAAACTGAAACAAAAGTTAACATTTAAATAAAAATGTTTTGTTTTTAACAACTGAAGGAAAACTCTTCTTTAATAAAATTGTTACAAATTGAACAGGAATGTGAATGTTATTTTCGGTAGCCTGAAGCTGAAGTCCGCTGTGAAAGGCGGCCATGCTCCTACATGCTCACTCCTCCAGGCTCCTGGCCCCTTGGCACACACGCTGCAGGACACAATGTACCTCCAACCTTTCTGTGGGCGGTCAAGGCAGCCCCAGCTCTGACCCAACGCTCACAGCTCGTGGGAACAACTGCATTTAAGGAAACCTCTCACAGGAACACTCACTGACAATTAAGCACGAGGTGAAACCTGCGGGATGGAGGCCAAGGTGCAGGACAAGATGTGACAGCAGCGCTTTGCATGTCTCAGAAGACCCCTTCTGAGGTCTTCATCTGACCTGAGACTTCATCTCAGGTCATCAGAAGAACAGCATCACAGACTTTCCACCAAGCTTCATGCCTTTACTCCCCTCCACCCAAAGGAGGGAGCACAGCTGCCAACATCATCATTAACAGGGCTCGTTTCCCTTACAATGCATACACCCCCGTCCTTCCTCCGGTACTTCCAGGGCTCACAGCACTAGCAAGACTGAACTCAGAGACAGCAGAGGACTCTTCCATCATCATCATAATGGGTCAAAGTTTTCCTGCTTCATAAATCTTCACTGATTTTATTGCAGTTCATTGCTGCAGTTGGTTCACTGTCCAACAGTTTTCCCTGTTGTGCCAAGTGTTTCTCTAAAGTATTCGTCTAAAGTGTTTCTCTAAGTATATATCCAAGGTACTCCAAGAAGTGAAAGTCGAAAATAACCCATGAAAGCAAAAACAAATTAAAAAAATCTAACTCTTGAAAGAAATCAAGGTCATCAGGGAGTAGATGCCTTGAATTAATTAGCTACATTGAGTAGGGACAAAACACACAGAAGCAAGAGCCTCTGAAATATTTCCATCAGTGGAAACAAGCTACATCAGAGTACAAGCTGTAGCAGAACCTATTATTTATAGCCCACTGGAGGAGGAAAGTATACACTACTTAATGAACTTGCAAACTAATATTAACTGCAGATTTATATTTTATTATGTTGGCTTCATTCTGATCCAAGTTATCATGATTCCCTTTTATAGCAAGAGCCAAAATGAATCTGCATCACAGATTCATAGATTTTTAAGGCCAGATGGACAATTGCAATCATAACACCAACTAGAGAATTAATCCAGTAATTTCTGCATTACATCTGTAATTTGCTTGAACACACTGTTTACAAGGAAATGATATTGCCCTTTGACAAAGTTCTTCAGGTTGGCTGCATTTTTTCCCCATGTGCATAGAACCAACTGTAGCACCAGGGAGGGAGACCCAAAGCTCACTTTGATAACCTGACCCAATAAAACAACCAGAAAACTGCAGCATTTTTCCTTACAAAAATTTCCAGTCAAAACAAGAGGCAGTCATTTGTTCTTCCCACCATACATTACTTAATGGAAGAAAGTGGTTGGATTAGCCTGACACCAAAGTGCCTGGAAACTTAAAAACTTCAGGAATGTTTTGCTTTTCTTTAATGGTAAACACTCCTATTCCCACCAAAATCACCATTTAACTGAAAAGGGTTTATTCACTGTGAAGAAAGCCAGGAATATGCTTCCATTCTCACTCATCAAATTCACTGGAAACAACACTGTACCAACACAAGAGCAGATTTCTGAGCTGGCTGCAGCACCACTTTTTTGGGTAACCATCTGGGCAAGTATCACTTTACTACGAAGAAAGAAAAAGAAGCTTCCACTGAAAGCAACATGCAACCAGCACCTGCAACCTGACAACCAGCCTGCATGGAGAAACAAAATACCAGCGCTGTCCTGCAGATCAGGGCCTCCAACCACTGTCAAAGCATCTGCAGCCATTGAAGGAGGCAATTTCTTCAAGACCCTGCTTAAAGCTAGCACCTCATCAAGCACACACAGAGTCAAGCTGAATGTTAGCACCCCAACACCTTCTCAGTGCAATCAAAACACCTGCTAGCAGGGCTGAGATGGAATCTCACCTTCTTCCCTAAATTAACAACTAAAAGCCATACAGTCTCTGCGGTCTCTGTTCCTAAAAGGTGTCCTAAAAGACATTGAGATCAATTCCTGTTATGCATATATCTAAACAGAAGAAATTTGGCACAGGTACATCCAGGCCTGGCAAGGCTGTCAGCTTTCAGCACCAGTGGACTTGCAAGGCATCACTGTCCACCACCAATAAAGCCTTCCTGTTAAAAATAATGACTACTCTGCTGCCACTGAATTCATTCAAGTAGAAAATAAGAGGAACTGACATAATGCTTAGCAAGCATTTGGGAGGAAAAAAAATGTTAAAATGATCTACTGGCTTTGCAGGGGGGTTGACAGTTTATCCCTTCTATTTCTGTGGAGGGAAGAGGGTGGAGGTAGCTAGTGGGAACAGCACATTGTCAACACATTTTAGTAAGAATTTGCTTTTGAGTATTAGTAAAGCAAGGATAGATAAGCCAAAATGACTGGGTTATTTTTAGAAATTATCTTAAAAAAGCAGGTATGTAGATAATATCCCCAAGTAGTTCACTGTTTTGGGACAAACAGTTTAATAAGTGATACAAGTCCACTCAGAAGCATGAAGAAATGCTCATTACTGATGATGAATAATTGATTTTCTCTCAGGTGTTCCTCTATCCCCTCTGGGAATTACTAAGTTCAGATTGGTTGTTCTGATCCCTTTCTAACTTGAAGTGATCCAAGTTAGAGAACCCAGTAGTTAACACCTTGGCAAAACACTTCAATACTGCCCCCTGCACCAAAATGACATGAAAACCTGCATGACCAGGGTTCTATCCCCTCTCCTACAGGTTCAATACCTGCTACAGAGCCACCTACACCGAGGAGCTCTCAGCTTCTGAGGGTGCTGTTTGCTGTCCATGCACAGTTTGCTGAACAGATTCTCAGGAGCTTGCCAGCCAGAAGACAAGGAGCAGGGATCCCCTTCCTCCTCAGGGATGCCAGATCAGCTCACAGGGGAATTCCCAGATCTGTTGTCATAGCATCACCTTCTCCAGGAGGCATCACTCATCCTTCCAGCCAGTGGTCACCTGAGCACCCCTACCTGGTCAGAGTGCTCCTAACACACCTGCTGCACCACTCAAATGCCAGGCAAGAGGGAGAGAAAAGGAGCGTGTTTTCATACCAACACCACTCCCAGTGAAACAGCACCCACTGAAATGTTCCCATGGCAATTATTCTGGCCCAAAGCATCTTCAGCCCTCTCTGCAAGGCAGAAGCAGCATCCTTGTCCACAGCAGGCAATATGCTCAGCATCTCTGCAAACAGCCACTCACCCATCACCTACTACACCCAGCAGCAGCCAGGTGCCATGGATCACAGTGCTTGCATCTCCTCCTCCTGATTGCCTGCTCTGGAGCAGCTTCCTTGCAGGAGACAGGGATAATTGCTTTCCACCTCCAAGAGGATATGTGCATTAAACCTTCGGAGAGGTTCAGATAATGCACTGACCAAAGAGATAGCAAATACCAAAACTGAGACTGTGAGAGATATAATAGGTCAAAGAGACAACTCAAAGGGTAACAAATCCCTGGAGAGAGCTTAAGCTACTGAAGGCCAGTGCTCAGGTTTGCCAATACAGCTGGCTGTGAAAGCAGCTGGGGCAGGAAATGCTTTCACCTATCACCTCAATGTCCAGCTAGTCACAGAGCCGAGTGAGGGACAGGCACAACAAAGGACAATCCAGCTCTCCATTCTGCCTGTGCCAAAAAACAGGCACATCTTAAAAATAAAATATATTTTCAGAGGAAAGAGAATTCTCTACAAGCTTTTTAAATACACATCAGTTTTTCTAGCAGAGATCAAAGAAAACCAATTTAGTGAAGAGAAAGTTGAAAAAAATCTTTTTCGTTCCAATGCAATAATTAACACAGTATTTCTGCACCATTCTCTGAGTAAAGAAAAATACCCAGCTCAAGTCCATCGGGTTGAAATGAGGCCTCATCTCTCAGCAGCACTTACTCAGTTAGTTACTCAGAAAGGTGCATTTGTGACAGATTTCAATTCTGCGTTTACATGTTTTACTAGAAGAACAACATTCTTTTTTAAACATTTTTAATGGACAGTAATAGGCTGAGTACCTACTGAAGAGCTGAGTGAGTACTTTTTCCTCCATAAAAGCAAGCACTTAACTAAGAAATTCAGTGCTTCTACAAAGTGACCAATCTGTGTGTGTTTGGGGTTTCTCTCATTTCGCCCTTATTCCATATACAGACTTCAATTTATTCCTGAAGAGGAAGTGAGAATATTTTTTTAAATTGCAAAAAGAGCTTGTTTTCTTCTTATTTTGGGGCAGGGCCTAATTTCCCTGACATCCCTGAGCAATGCTTAAAGCTCATCTCCACTTGAGTACATGCACACTGACAGGAAGGGACCTCTAGAAATGCAGCTCCAAGTCAGAAAGACTGGGGGATCTAACAGACCCGTGTCTGCTCGAGACCCTAAAGCCAACAGGGTCCAACACCATCACTGAGATGAGCTAATTCAGCTGGACTTTCCCAGGTCAAGGGCTCTGAGCTTGCTCAGCACATGCTGGACACCAGGATTCATGCAGAAGCAGCATGGAAATCCTTTGAACAATAAAGGATAAAACCAGCAAGAACAGAGCGCAGGGCACCACGTCAAAACCTGTCCCATCTTTTCAACTTCTGCCAGATTTTATGAAATCCTGCTCTTACCTCACCACCTGTGCGTCCCTCAAGCCTGCTGCAAAAAGCTTTGTAATTTTTAGCGTAAAAAATAAACATTTCACCATGGGCAAGATTTTGTTTTCTTATTTAGCAGAAAAAGAGCAGCAGACATGGAACCGGACTGTATACTGGAGCTAAAAAGTGAGGCAATGGTGGGAGAGTTAACAGTGGAGGGGGAAGAATCTGTCACACAAGCCAAATAAATTCCCTTCCTTCCATGGAATTAACCCCTCTGCATATTGATGTTCAAATAGCTGCTTTATACATCAAATTATAGTATCAAAATTTACTACATTATAAGCAGTCAGTTACTGTTTGAGACAGTTGACTGTTTTCTACTATTTATCACAATTTTAAAGATGAGCTTTGAAAGGAAGCAGGCACTATCTTGGAGTCAATCTTTGCCATTGTTTATTTCCATTTTTAAAACGTGTCATTAGGCAGCAATGCTTTTAGTCATATACTTAAAAGTGCTGAGTTTCAAATGTTGTTTTACTGTCAAAAGGATAGTAGTTCCATTTTAAAGCCACGACTGAGTCATTCTAAACCCCTTGAAAAGCCATAAATCACACATCAGACAGATCCCAAAAAGACCATTAGACATGAGCTGTCCTTCCTCATACCAGTAATTCCACTGCAGTAAATTTAAAAGTTAATGGGACTACTCCAGTGAGTAAAATAAACACATGGCACTGAGGCTATGCTCTGCTCTCATGGCAAGCACACAGGGAACCATTGCAATACACCAAATACAGAGCTGATAACTCCTTACAGCCTCCTTAAGGCACTGTGAGCACACTGAAATGTGTCCACACCTACCTGCTCTGCATGCACAAGGCAAATGCATGCCAGCAGCACTCAACACCTACAGAATGACACAAAATCCTATAGTTGTGTGAATGCACGACATACTAAGCCAAGCAGTACAACCTAATAAGCAGAATGTTCTCATAATGTGTATTTTTATCTGAAGCATTAGACTAATTTATATACATTGATATGAAAATTAAGACTATTTTCCCACCTGCTTTTACTACACCAAAAAAAAAAAACCTCCTGAAAAAGACTTAATTCACTAATTAAAGATAAATATTGTGATGTTATAGCTAAATATGCATTTATCTGTGTGCCATGAGACAGAAATTATATACCACTATGAGACAACACATACACACACAAATCAACACACTGAGAACAGGTAGGCTCATTTCAGGCTCTGGCACGAATAATTTGCAAATTACAACCTTCCTTTATTTTTGCCAGCACCAGACCCACCCCTTTAATTGTACTAATTTATTCATTCATTCAAATAACAAATGATACATTGAGATAAAGCAAGCTTCAAAAAGCCCTGAAACAATTAAGAGGGAAAGGAGCAAAGCAGGAGTTCATAAAAAATAATAATATCCTTCTAGTCTTAAAACAAACACAACACACTCCAAAGATCCATTTTGCCTTTCTCACCTCTGTCTATTTAAGTCAATGTTATTCTTGCAAACTGCATTTCTTTTGATTTGCTTAACAGTACACTTCATTGTTAAGCACTGCCTCATCAGCACTTATGCTGAAAAGCCCAAAAATGAAATATACTTTGTATTTAATTACAATTATGCAAATATCTTGTGGAATTACTTTGTTACAAGCAATCAGATATAACACACTCCATTATTTTAATAATTTGCGCACATGACACTTTTTAAGGTCATCTAAGTGACAACCAAATGTGATCTGCAAACCTCTTCAAATCCATGGGGGATGTGTAACAAATCATATAGTTTAGGGTGAAAGGGGGGAGTCTTCAACCAAATCAGTCATTCATTGTGTTTCACATAAATAATTTATACAAGCCACTTCCCAAACCCTAGTACTTACAACAGAAAGATTTAAAACACATGCATTTTTAAACCAAAGGCAGTGCAGGAAGCCCAGTGGCATATTGCAGGGCTGCCCCTCGGACCCTGTGGTCATAGGGAGTGCATTTTACAGCAATCATGCACTTCTGGAATACCAGCACTTCACAAAATTGCACTATGCTTTCAGGGCACTCTTTGGAATATTTTCATCAGGACTAATTTCTGAATTTTAAACATTACTCAAAGCAAGTATCTGGTTTTAACAATGAGCTCTGCTAAAGAGTTAAAAATAATGGCTAAACAACACTTGAAAATGCATGAAATGGTATTGAGCCTTCTTCTTTCACTACATGTTTTGCTTTTAACATATAAACTGAGGAAAGGTGATTAAAATAAAAATCTGTTTTATTTTGCTATTACAGGAAAGGCTGGAGAAAAATGAATTCATTTTTCCCAATTATATCCTTCAATCCATTTTTGGATATATCTATGAAAGTGACTAGATTTGTGATAGAGGTTGGGCACTCACTACTTCTCCATAAAAATGGCAGGAGCTTCTGAAACTCATGGGAAAAGCTACTTCCATGATAAGGAACTAAACCAATGAATTTACTTTTTTCCCCCCTCTGAATCATAACTTAGATTTTTTAAAGCATTTTCCCCTAACTTCCCTCCACTAGAGGGTAAAATAGAGCATCACATACTGTGAATTGTTAACTGCATGTATTTTATTCCACAAAGTCATTGTGACTTACAGTCAGATTTAGAGAAACAAAAACACAAGGCAGGGGTAAAGAAAGAAATTATCCTGATAATTTGTCATCATCTATGCAACTACTGATGTGGTCCATGCCTACACAGCACAGGTTATTGGCTAGCTGTTTACCCACGCTGAGTAGGATGAGTGATAATAAATCAAAAATAAACATAGAAAATCCAATACCACCAACTTTTGAAAACATTTTTCACTGGTCTAAGATGGCTACCTCCATCTCAGCAAAGGTAAAGTTCTGAGCCAGCAGAAGGGAGAAGCTCTCCCATCAGAGCCCAGAAGCAGCCAAGTCCAAACCCAAACTGGGGACAAGAGTCAGCTCGCACAGGAGGGCTTCCCTGCCCGAGGCTGCTCATGCCCTGGGCTCCAGGCACTGCAGGCAGTATGGAATGGCAGGGCGAGCCATTCCCAGGCACCGAGCTGCTCCCTGGCAATTGGCAAAGGAGGCTCGCTGCGAGAGGCACTTGTCAAATAACGCTTGTTTACAAATACATCTCCTCGCAGCGAAGGACAGCGCTCCCTGAAAAAAAGTTCAGGTCCACAGCCAGACCCCTCCTAGCAGCAGCTTTTTAGCTTTGCATTTACTGAGGAGGTGGAAATTAGAGAGCAGCAGTGAGAAAAGTAGCAGCAGAGACACCGTGAAGCAAGCGCTCACGCTGCTCGTCATTACCGTAATATTCCCTCGCAACCTCCCTGTAAAGATGCCACTAAGCCATTTGCAGGGAGCTTCATTAATTCTTTCCAGTAGTTTCCTATCGTGTAAAAGTCCTATTCTGCAGCTGCCTGTTCACGCAGAGGCACCTCTGTGCTCGGCAAATGGTCCCGTTGACTCAGTCAGTAATATCCAGCTTTTCCGAGAGCTGGCAGGGATGCCTGAGAGGGGCTCGGAGCATCTGTTGGTCTCTCAGCACGGTATCATGGCAGACGGGCTCACACAGGACAGCATGCTTCCTAAAACGAAGGTGAGGAACAGGGAAAGCCCCTCTCAATCAGCCACGCCATCTCAGCAGCATTGCTCCCATGGGTGAAATCATCTGAAATTGCATGGGGGCAGAAGGATTGGGCCCACTGTTATCTAACCAAGGCAAAGCCAAACCAATTCAATCATCTCCCAAACCAATGCACTTCCTGAACATTAGATATCTTTGTACACAGAGGAACAGCATCTCCCCCTTCCTCTGCACTTTTTTTTTTTTTTTTAAGAAAACTGCAATTCACATTATTCTCGCTCTCGAAAATAAATTACAGTTAGCTGGTTACCTCAGGCCACATCTTTGAAATTCTGGTACGGTTTTCCTTTACAAACCCCTGCATACCTCCTCCTCCTTCTAAAGGAGTTTCACAAATAATTACGGTGCATCACGACGCCAGCCTGCTTCGAGCCGCTGGCATCCCCTGCAGATGCTGAACTTCTCCACCCATTGCTTTCACATTACAGCCTGCCCGCGGATCCAAAAATATAAGAAAGCCCCAAGCAGTGTCCACACCACGCACGGAGAAAAAAATTCCAGTCAATTTCAAAGACTGGAAGCATCCTGCTAGACAAGAAGCCCGGACGCGTTTTTGGCCATTGGCCTCACAGAGATCAAAGGCATAAAAAAATCCGTCCCCAGCGGCCGCGCTCCGCTGCGGGTTACACACCGCCACCGCCGCGGCTTCATCTCCTTTTTATACGTGTGTTTTAAGCCACGAAGTAAGCGCACTGCGGCCAGCGCTCGCAGGGCTCAGCACCGGGAGCCTCCCCTGCCCCGTGCGAACTCCCCGGTGCCAGCCCCGGCTCCGATGCACCTGTGCGACTCCCGGGGCACACGGCGAGCCGGCACCGCCGTGCGCACCGCCCGCACACATCCATCCCCGCAGAGGGCAACACCCGCTGCCGTGCCAGGCATCTGTGCACACCCACCCGTGCCAGCCTGCCCGCCGGGAGCCCCCTGCCCCACCGGCATCCCCGCCGCGGCACCCGCCTCCCAGGGGCACAGCCCATCTCCACTTCCCCCAGAATGTCCCAGAATTGAATCCGCCGAGTCCGAAGCCGCGCACGGCCGGGCGGCCGCCCTCCCGGGTGGGCGCTGCCCCGACGGCCCGGCCGCCCGTGTCCGCTCACCCTCGCTGCCGGGGCTGGCCCGCAGGCTCCGGAGCGCGGCGCACAGCAGCAGCAGCAGCAGCGGCAGGAGGCACGTCCGAGCGGGAGCCGGCGCCCCGGCGCGGCCGGCCCAGCCCCGCGGCCCCATCCCGCCGCCGCTCAGCGCATGGGGCGGCGGCTCCCCCAGCGCTGCCCGCTCGGGCCGGCTCCGGACGGGACGGGGCGGGCTGGCAGCGCGATGCACTCGCTCCCTCCGCTCCCGTCCAGCCGCCGCCGCGACTGGGGAGGCAGGGGGCGGGGATGGGGAGGTGGCCCCGCGCCGCCGCGGAGACGCCCCCGACGGGGCGGACCCGCCGCCGCTGCCGTGTGCGGGGGACGGCGCCCCCCGAGCCTCCGGAGCCGGGGAGCAGCGGGGACCACCCCACCGATGTCCGCTCTGGCAGCCCGCGGTGCCCGTGCGAGGCAGCGGCGGCAGCGCTGTCCCTGCCCGGCGCCCCTGGAGCCCGCTCGGGGGACGGGGAACACCAGAGCTCCCCGCAGCAGCCACGGGTTACGGTGCCAAAACTACACACCCAGCCCAGCACACCACAGCCCAGAGCCGGGAAAGCCGCGATCTCACAAGGTGGCGAGCCCGAGAGGAAGGCTAACCCCTGGCCAGGTAAGCAAAAATGCCACAAACTCCGTAATGGAGCCGACAGAAAGATGAGTTTCAGGTGTATTTTACCCCAAGCTACCACCAGAGCACAGCTCTGAATCCAGCACAGCTAGTTTTAGAGAATCACAGAATGTGCTGAATTGGAAGAGATCCGCAAGGATAATCAAATCCAACTCCTAGCCCTGCTCAGGACCATTCCCAAGAATTACACTATGTGCCCATAAGTATTGTTCAAACACTTCTACACTGACATGTTTTTTACCTTTCAGAACCCTAGTTGTCAGCCAGGCCATCTCTCTAAAAAAAAAAAAAAAAAATCCTCCAAAGAAATTAATTCTGGGAGGTTTATTCACTCATATTGGTTCCTTGCTTGAGGAAACTTTTTCCAGATGAGCCAATAAAGACCAAACTCAGCTTTGCAGGTGCATAAGCAGCAAGACAAGGTTAACCTTGTGCTCACCTCGTGCTTCCTCCTCCATTTAACTCCTGTTGATTTATATTATAAAAAGCTTAACCAAAAGTTGAGCACCTGCAAAATGCTCCCTCTCTCTCCAAGGTGCAACGTTCAAGACTAGGGTTCCGAGCAAGTTGTAATTGAAATATACAATCCCCAAAGCTAGTTTGAAGAGGACAAGTAGTTTTCAACTGGGGAATTTCAGATAACATAGCTCTCTACACTGACATTACTCATCTTTCATTCCTTATTAGCCAAACAGCGTGTTTCTCTGTGTCTTTACACCACATATGCACCTCTGCTACTTCCATAAACATATGGAATATGTTCATGCCTATTATTTTCACAAGTGTTGGCTCCTGTTGCAAGAGGATTCTCTACCTCAGGCTATTCAACATTTTTACTGCCACCAGGAGGACAAGGCAAGGACTGTTACTTTACGCAAGGTATGACAGTAGAGTTACCAGCCAGATGAAGAGTGTGGCATGCATCTCTTCACAGCACTGCCTCAAATCTTCACTATTTGAATACCTTCCGAGTCCAAAGTTTAAAAGGAGGTTTGCTATCACACAGCCCCTCTAAATAGAACACGACTGGATCCTCAGCTGGAATAAATCACAGCTGAGAATGTCTGACCCCAGGCCTGCGTCAGGTTAAGGAGGGGAGTAGCACCATGGGGTGTAGTTATTTCTAGGGATTTGCCATCTGCAAAAGCAATGGTTAAGTTTTGCCATCCAGAAATTGGGACAATGCAGGAAAAAAAAGACATCAGAAAAAACACTTTGCTAGCACAGTAAAAAAGATCAGATGACAAAGAGCAAGTAAAATGGCAAGCTGGATGGGCACCTCTGCTGGACGAGGGGCAAGGCTGCTGTAGCTAGACAAGTTTCTTAACAGAATCTCATGTCAAATTGCTGTGTGCTCCCGATTTTCGGTGCTGTTTGACAGTCACTAACTGCTGTTTGGACTGCCAGACTTATAATTTAGAGGCATTTCAGATGATATGTTAGTGACATCTTAATTTTCTAGGAAACAGTGAGATGAGCTTCATATGATTCATAAGCTATTTAAGAATAGCCGCCATGCTTTAGATTTCATTCTAGCTGCCTCTTTTCTTCCTACAGGAAACAAGCTCCTAGTCCACGACATTTGTTTTGTTCCCCACCCTGCTTGTCACACAGCAAGAGCATCCCACCCATCTCACTGGATCATGGAACGCCGATAAAAAAGGAAATGCTGCCTTACAAAGGGGGTATTGCCTCGTTCCCAAATGCAGGGTATTGAAATTTTATGCACCTTATAGTGAATCCTGTCTGCTGGGGGCTGTCTTCTCAAACTCTCCGCCTGGTTTTGCCACCATCTTATTAGTAATCTGCAGCAGGCAACTCTCCCCCCCATCCCCGAAGATTTTGCCTCATCAGTGCACCTAGCAGGCTCTTAAAGACAGGAAAGAAATTCCAGCAAAATGCTGCAGCATCCCAGGTAGCCTTGATGGGTAATCAGAGAGAAGCTGGACAATCACATGGGATTCCTTCCTATTTCACATTGAAGGGTTTATCTTCTATTGCTTTGAGCAAATTTTCTGTGGAAATCACAAGGGATTGGTCACCTTGCAAACTATTCAGGAACCTAAGCCATTGCAGAATCATGCCTTTTCTCCCATATCTAGCCTATATTTTGTCTTAGTTTCAATTTTTTCTTTCTGCATCTCTAACTTTTTCCTGCCCCTTTCATTTGTGCTTTTACATCTATGTAAACAGCATTTCCTCTTAATCATCACTCAGTTAAGATCTATATTTAATCCTTTATGTCTTTTTCTCATGAGTCATTCCTGTAGTGATAGTAATGCTGTTATACTACAAAGTCCCTCCAGTTTTACCAACATCTCCATCACAACATTTTGCTCAGAAGTGTAATCATACTAGTGCCATAATAAACAACTGTCTCTAAAATGCTCTTGAACATAGTGTCTGAAACTGAAATGACAGCTTTGCCCTGTGTAACTTGCCACTTCACATGCAATCTGCTGTCAGCTATTACATGTGTTTTAAACTATTTATTAAATCAGACATCTTTGAAGTTAGTGCATTTCTGGTTATTTCCTCTTAGATATGCAAAAGCTCATTTTTCCCAAGTTTATTTTCTCTCCTGTGTAGGTAGTTCCCTTCATGTAATTTCTGTATTCTGACTGGCTTCTAATTCTGTATTGCCAATTCATTTCATTAGCGTGCTGTTTATCCTATCATCAACAGGATACACTTGAAAAATAAATGAGTCTACCCTTCAGATTATTTCAGCAACCAAAAACTGCCAGCGAAATGTATTCCCTATATCATTATCCTTTACTGAAGTGTAAGGGCAAAATACTTATTACATCTCCATATTCAACATGGCCTTCATCTGAGAAAAGATTCAATTTCATACTTTAAATTTAAGTGTAAACAGTCCCTCTAAAGCCATGTCTTCATTGCAATAATGGAATAGAAGACACACTGTAATGCAGCAAACTGTTTAATTAGTTAGGCGTATAAGCATTTCCATTTTCCTTTGAAAAGTCCTTTTCTTTCAAGAGTCAGAGAAGATGACACCTTTAAGAAATACCCTAATGAAATTTAGTAATTTGGTTTTTTTTGTTTTTCCCCACAAGCCCTTTGAAACAGAAGAATTACCTTCTGTTCAAAAACTAGATGCATGTTAAAAGAAAAAAAGCAATCCTGGAGCAGCTAAGCAGCTTTGCATAGTAGATATATTTGGATTAGTACCATGACTGCAACTACAATTTGAGCACAAAATGGCTGTTGTTCAACTCCCACCACAGCAGCCTTTTCGGGCTGCAGAAAGCAATCGCCCGGGCCCCAGTGGACAGCAGACAAATCAGTGCCAGAGCCAGCGGGGACAGGAGTGTTGCAGAGCCAGTGCAGGTGGGCCACCGCTTGGCCAGAGGAGGTATGTCCATCCCTGTGCCCCTCGGGCTGCTGGAATCTTCACTCTGCACTGCAGAGAAAGATGCTCACCAAAGAACTCGTAATTTGCATGAAGAAAAATGAGCAAGTGGTAAATAAAGCAAGTGCAAGTTCACAACCCAGTCACTTGCATGGTCTCAGCACCAATTTATCTTTTGCCACCCCCACAAGACACAGGAGCTATTGGCAACTGTGCACTAAGGAAAATCTGCTCACTTCATTTACAGCCTGAAAACCCGTGAAAATACATGGGAAAAACATGTGAATATTTGTTTCACTCAGAAAAGGCTTGGAGAAAGCATGACATTTCAGCCTGGCATTTTCTTTTGGAGTGCTTCATCACCAGTCCTCGGTCCTGATAAGAGTCCTTGCAAAAGCCCATGACCTGGCAGCACACTCTCCCCTTGCAAATGCTGTGTCACTGCTTCCCTCCCACTGCCTTACAGTGACCCCCATGGAGCCAGACCCCAGGTGTTAGCAGGCCACTGCAGGCAGAGCAATGTTCCCTGGCCCCGAGGGGACAGTGTGCCAGTGTGGATTAGACTGATCAGCAAAATAATCCAGGTCAGATGTGGAAGTGCACACTTGTGAGCACCAGAGCTGGCACCACTTGCAGCCCACTCACTGCTTAGTGAGTATTGAGGTGTTTCTTTGCATCACACCAAAGGAGAGCATTACAGGGAACAAATGAAATGGCTTTGCAGAGATTTATGGAGATTTTCTAATGCAGAAAGTGGAGCACAGGAGAAAGTGCAAAGGCTAATTTGATTACACTGTTAGCCCTGTATAAATTTAATAATGGACTTGCTTCCACATTTCTCATCATAACCTATTTACATGCATCCACTAACTGCAGTAGCTCTGCACCTCACACTCCTGAGCCAGTCTTCCAACCCACTCCTGTGAGGAAGAGGAACATTACTACTCCTGCACAGATAGACAGAAACAAAGGAGAGGTTAAAGATTCAGATAAACATTACTGAATTGATTATGGCTTCTCTAGATCTGGGACTATGTTCTCCAAATACTAATGAAGTTATCTTATTCTTCTATCAGAATAAGAATCAGCAGATATTAAAGGGAACAGGGCTGTCTCCTCAGGACACTCAGCCATGAGCTATAGCAGACGCTGCACAAGCCTGTGCCAGTGACTTGGGTGCATTTACAAGTACCAAAGTGCTCTGTGAAAGTCTAGCCCTTCAATAACTTGCTCAAGGTCACACAGAAGGTGTGTGGCAGTCCTCAGTCAAGTTGAAAGGTATTAAAACATCCATTTGCTTTTCATTCTCACTTTTCCTTTTCCAGCATGGCATTTTTGATCGGGATCTATGCTATCAAATGTAGACGTTACTGTAGGGCTCACATTCAGCACTTCATTCATTAAATGCACATTCTTTCAAGCTATAAATACAATAATGGATATAATGATGAAATTCAGTATATCATTTAATAGTGAACTACATTAATCTCCTGCATACAGTACTGTCCAGAACTCAGTTCCTTTTGGAACTATGTTTCATAAGGTCAGTAATGCCTTCCTTAATTTCTAATAGCAGGCTGGATAGGTACCCTGAATTTTTTTATTATAGGCAGACTAATTTCATTAGCTTGAGCCACTGCCATGCATTCCACATTGAGGCCAACTATATCTATTTTCCTCTTGTTTGAGGAAAGCAAATCCTTTTCATCTCATATCACCTCACTCTTCTAAGCAGAACTGATACTGACTTCTTTATTTCAATCTAACCCTAATAATTTCCAAAATAAATCACATCATTGTCAATCACATCATATCTCAAATACTTGCAAATGCTTAACAATTTCAGCTGCCAACACACTAATTTATGTTCTTTGGAGATGCCATCTGAATCACAGCTATCGTCTTTGAGTCCTTTCCATCATTTAATTGCAACTGTTTGTGAAATGCAGGAGCATATTTATTTTTCTCCTTCCTCTGCAGTGCTCAAGTTGTGCCTTTAGGTAAGTCTTCCATTCCAAACTCAGAAATACTTCACTTGCAAAACTCCAGTGTCTCCTCAGAGAACTACTTCAGTAAGTATAAATAATTTTCTGGCATGTGGTCTGATAAGTAGTTTTTAAACAGCAGAATGATAAAGTAGGATCAATGCCACCTTTCTGGGACAGACTGCTTCATGTGACAAATTCTGACACAAATATTGCACAGTGACATACCACGTGTTTCCTACTGTCACTCTTAGCTTTCAGTGTTTCTCTCTTTATCCCACCCAAGAATCATGAACAAAATACTGCTGAAAAGAGCTAGATGTTTAAAAATGGAAATAAAAAGGAAGAAATCAGCCATCAGCTCCAGACATGAAGTTCCCAAACTGAGGGTTTATCTACCATAAAGGACCAAGTCTTCCAGACAGACTTCTGCTCATTATGAGATAAAGTGTCCACATCAGAACTGGAGCAATTAGGTGGTATTGCAGTCAAGATATAAGACTCTGGTGCATTGATATAAGTTTTGCTTCCAACACAGACACCCTGCATAACCCCAAGGAAGCTATTTCTCAGCTGAGAAAAACCCTTTCCTCAGTGCTCAGTGCCATGGTGTCAAGATGCAAATAATACCCTGTTAAAAGACATGTGCTTTAAAGGGTCATTAGACTCGAGGTGAGGCTGAAGGGGATCATCAGCCAGCCAGGCTCTTGGACCATGACTATTCCAGCAGCATTTTTTCATTAATGTTTGTTGTCAATGTGGTTTAACAAGCCAGGCAGTGGTCTCTCCTCTCTGGTGACCAGTGACAGGACACAAGGGAATGGCCTGAAGTTGTGTCAGGGGAGATTTAGGTTAGATGTTAAGCAAACATTCTTCACCCAGAGGGTGGTTGGACACTGGAACATCTCCCCAGAGATGTGATCACGGCACCAAGCCTAGAGAACTCTGTCAGGCACATTGTGTGATTCTTGGGATTGTCCTCTGCAGGGTATTAAGGAAACTTTCCTGCCTGACTATTCATGGGACTCTGGCAGTCACACGCCTACTACCAGCCATTTTAAATGCTTTTTAAAGGAACAAAGCCTTTTCATGGTGGGTGGCTCCAGTGACCCACCAGGTGCCCCTGTGACTCCCTGCACACCCCACTCACACACAGTCAGACCAGGTTTCCTTACTGGCTCCATCCCAGGTTTCCCACAGCAATCCCAAATGTCCTATTCCATAAAGCCATTTACTCATGGCACAGTAACACAGAGACACCTGGAGCTGGTGCCTTTGAGGAGGACCCCCAACAGTGGAATCCCTGGGCTTCTATACCCTCACAGTCTCTGCTCTTCCTGCTCAGACACCAGCTCCTGCTGTCTCTTTGAGTGTTGGTCACCTGGCTGAGCCACAGGTCCCTGTGCCCTTTGTTATCCAAAGGGTTGGCAGCAGCACAGGACCTCTTTCCTGGGGCTCCTGCCCACCCTGAACTCAATCTGCAGCTGGTACTGTAGCTTACAAACCAAGCTTTCTGGACCAAAAGTATGCTTCAATAAGGGCCAGGAGTTGGACTTGAATGATCCTTCTGGCCCCTTTAGCTCAGGATATTCTATGATTCTAAGCAGCATCCTGACAAGCCAAATCCAATGCTTGCTATCACTGGTGTGCCTCAAATACCTCCCCCATTCTTCTGA
This sequence comes from Zonotrichia leucophrys gambelii, assembly GCF_028769735.1. Lineage (NCBI taxonomy): Eukaryota > Metazoa > Chordata > Aves > Passeriformes > Passerellidae > Zonotrichia > Zonotrichia leucophrys. The sequence goes on along the minus strand of NC_088173.1, from coordinate 30,547,255 downwards.
GTACACCATTCCCTTGCCACACACCCTTTGCCTCCCCTTTCATTCACAACTGCCCTTCAAGATAACCATTGTCCATCCCTACTTGTCACCCAGGTCCTCAGAGAAGCCAGCCCTTCTCATGACCTGTGATATCCCTTGCTAGATCAAATTCGAGTGGGACATTGGTTTTTCTCACATCATCTCTGTGTGCTCAGACAATGTTTGTATTCCTCACAGATTTCACTGAGGTATTACTGGACAGTACACTGAGGTGTAAATACACCATCCATCATGACATGCCTATAAATGAGAACTGGCAACTTATTTCCTGTTATTTCTCTTTTATAGCCACTTCTCCTTGCTCTCTAAACATTACTCCCCTTTCTGTCTCTGGTGAGATCTGGGCTGTGGCACCTTTGCTCAGCCTCCACTCAGCTCACCCTGCATGTGCTGTCCCAGACAATTCTGGCTGCCTCCATTTTCTGCCTCTAATTCTGCCCCCAGCTAAACAGAAGAGTCGGTGATTACAATTTCATTCAATCAGGAGGTGAAGGAGATGGGACACATGCACAGCAAGCCGAGAAAGGAGTGGCAATCAGATTACAGCTGTAGCCTAAAGCACAATTCTTCATAATGTGAATTTATAATGGGTCTCTGGTCTAGGGCACATAATAGACATTTTACCCAGAGTGCCATAGTCACCCAAAGACATTTACTTCAGAAAATACTAAGCCTGGTATAAACATTTAAACTTTAATAAAACAATTACAGATGCACTGATTGCATAGCTCCCTTAGACAGTGAAGACTTTAGACATAGGGAAGTGAGCAGAAGACAGTATCAGGCCACTTACATAAAGATTTACTGAGATCTCACCCTTGGTCAATGCCTTATCCGTATCCAAGAACTACTCACTGAGCAAAAGCCATCTCAAAACATATCCCATCTCAGACACGCATTGTCCTTTGCAGGATCAGTGTATTTAAAGATGTTAAATCAAGAACCAGTGTATTCACTGCCATTTTGTATTCACAGTATCCACACTCCTTACACATCGCAATATAACATTAAATTTAAAAAATAACATGATATCTTTGGGGGCTTCTTGCTGTTTCTGCTCAGAAACACTTAGACAGTAACAAACAAGTTGTGCTTAAGTATGACAAGTTAGCTTGTCATATTTCAAGTGACAAGTGTTACTCTGTCCACAGAATAGAAAGATAAATAAGCATTTACAGGAAAGAGAAGAGTCCAATCAGAAGGAGATGCAAATCTACCTCTCTGTCTTGTTAACCTAACTAGTTGACCATTTGCGTTTCATGTTTCTGAACCATGTTTCTGAACCAATTCAAATTATTCCAAACAAACATTTCAATACTAAATAAGCTTTTTCTGTGTTTTGAGGGAAGCATCAAATCCACAGCCCCTCCTTTCTGGTCAAGTCCCCCTAACCAAATGACAATTATTCAGAAAATAGGAGCATCTCAGAACTACAGGGATTTGCACCAGTCATTATCCCCTGGCCAGCACAAGCATCTGCACAAAGGCTGAGTATATGCTAAAATTCTGTGCACAGAACAGCAGATAAACCTCTGTTCTCTTCTGCTTTGTTGCTGGTGGGTGTTGCATATTAATTTCCTCCATACCAGGCTCTCCCCATTTTGTTTACAGCAGACTCCATCCCATTAACTCTCTGCACAACCACGTCCCCAGGAGCTGGGCACCTCTGTGTTGGGTACCCACTCTGTGTCTGAGCTAGCCCCCAGTCCAGAAGGTGGGAGCACATTCACGTCGTGTCACATAGACAGAGAGGAGGATGCTGCAGGGATGCCCACACCTCCAGGAGAATGGAACAGGCTTAGTGTATTTTTGGATTAGTAGCTAATTTTTCAGTATTTGGGTTTTACCATTTCACACACCCTGGAGGCAGAAAAAGGCACTGAGTGGTACAGGAGAGCTATACCAGCCATAAGATCTCACTTGGGCACTGTTGAACACAAGAGTGTTCCTAGGCCACATTTATACATCAATACAGCTCTCTCCATTCTGCAACTGACCTTTTTCCTAGGACTGATTCAAAACCTTACATGAGCTTCTAAACCCAAAAGCCCTCAACACCTCAAAAAAATAAAAATTCAATGCTGATTCCCTTATTTCTTTCTCTAACACCTCTATCTGGATCATCCCTTAGTGCTCTGCTAGAAAAAAAGCTAATGGTGACAAGCACAAAAAAAAAAAATCCAAGACACTCAAAGGAACTGTGTTTACACTAGAAAAACAGTAAAAGATGCCAAGGTCACTTAACATGGTAACATCATAACTTACTGTATTGCATTCAACTATTCAGCTTTTACCTAGGTCTCTTCTTTGTCCTAAGACCCAAGCAAGCTGGACTTCCTGTGGCATTGCTACTGATTTGTCATGGTCTTAAATCATACCTTGCTATAACCAGATAGCTTGAGAATCTATTGGCAAACTGCAGGTCATAGTTATGTTTTATTATCTCCATTGAGAACAAAGGTTTGTATTTATGTATATATCCAGCTCCTGGCACAAGTGTCCCTGCTTTCACTGTGATCTGTTCTCTCCTGATACTCATACCCAACTAGGTTATAGCCGGGTTCCACAATATCAATCTTAGTTCAATTGCATTCAGCTGGCAATTCAGTCATGTCATCTCAGTCAAGTTTTATTCACAAAAAACTTCATCTTTCATTCAGAACAGAAATCCACTGTTCTGATAGCTATCATATTTCCCGGCCTTCTATTAGGAGAGCGTGTGCTTGCTCACAATGCTGAGCAGGGCTGGGCTCAGAGCGAAGGTTTCAAAGACATTCAGAAAACAGTGTCCTTGAATTGACTCAAGTAGCCCATTTCTAGAAACTCTGTCCCAGGAGAAAATCTTATTCAGCCCCTGTTTCCCACCACATACCTCCTTTTAGAAGGGGTATCAGCTTTATCACTCCCTCCCCAGCTCCATGCAAGCACTAAGGTAAGGGCAACATGCAGCAGAACAGATGCTGTGGCAGGAGTGTGTTTACATGAAGCTGCTGACAGCAGATGCCAGCTTGTAAAATTAGCCAATAAAAATACCAGCATCACTGTTTACAGCCACTCTGAGCAAGACAGGCTGCCAGCAAACTGGAAAGCGCATTGCACAGGCATACCAGGTTAAAGTTACACAATGTGGAAAAGCATCACCATTTCTAGGCTAGCAGAAGTGTGATTCTCATTCAAGTACAGGGAGTAAACCACGAGCTGCCAAACAGTTTCAGTCTTTCTCCCTTTTGCATTCAAAGAAAGTCCTATTTAGTGTTAAAATGTCAAAGAACTAGAAACACTGTAAATACAAAAGCCCGTGTATTGCTCACTGTTGAAAGTTTTTGTGTGCTATTGATGCCTTTTCCTGATCTTAAAAGTTGAGAGCCAGACATGGTTAAGGGATAAGGGGTTTCTACCTTGTCATTTTCATAAGGATCCTTGTGGTGCACTGTTTTGCCAAGGTGGGATGCACCACAATGCACAGACGCGATAAATCGTGTACAATTCATAGTCCTTACAAATTACCATATCTAACAAGGATGCCCCGATGAGAGGCTTGAATGAATAGAGTCATATCCTCCCATCCCAAGGCATTCCTCCTGGATGGGCCAAATCTCCAGTTTACAGGATATGTAAACTAGAAGGAAGGACCTTGGTTTCTCAAGGTAGCATAGGGCTTTCCCGCCTCCAGCTGTGAGGCCTTTAGGGTGTTTGGTCTCCTGGCCTAACACAATGCTAGGACAATTAAGTTGTCAGATTTAAGGAATTACAAGTATGCATGCTAGGACTACTGAGGACACATAAAAGGTGTGTAAAAGAACAGGGAAAAAATCATCTTGGCATCAATATGACTCTGGTCAAACCTGAAATTTAGTGACACGTGCGCTGCAAATGTGTTATAGAGCAGAAAGCTGTTACTTGAACTTAAACCTTCTCTAGTACTCTTTGCAGTACTAGAGTACTAGAGTACAATTTTAAAAAAGTCCTGATTTTTGTACAAAATTGTTGTCTGCATCTTACCCATGTAGATCTGGAGATACTCAGACTGATCCTTTAAGAATGTTAAAACAGTACTAAAATTTTTCACCAGTTAATTATCACTAATTCTTCTGAGTAATTTAAAATACCTCTAAGACTAGAATCTAGACTAAAATAAAATTAAGACCCTCAAGAAAATTACTAAAATTATGTTTTTGAAAATAACAGTCTGCCAGATAAGTTTTAGAACATTTTTTTTCCTGTTCATTGATTTTCCTACTTTGGAAAATATCAACCTTCATTAAAATTTCAATTAATACATTCTGTAATACTCTTAATTAGAAAACTAGAGCTATAAAAGGAAACGTTAAAGTAACTGAGCTATTTCAGAGATTAAATTTGAGAACAAATTTTGACAGCTTTTACTTTCTTTTAAACAAACACTCAGTCCTCTGAAAAAAATTTCACTTTATGAATGTTTAATAAGCTATTAATGAATTCTGTAAGCCTGTTGGAGGTATAAGCAAGAAGTTTAAAAAAAGGTAAGTAAAAATGAGAGAAGAATTAAACATATTATATATAACTCATAATCAAAAGTAGCTTCTGTTCCTCTATAATCAAAAGCTAATATCAGTTAATAACATAACATACCTTTGGGATGCACCCATGAAGTTGCAGCACTGGATGAACCATATGCCTGCAAAGCCTTTTCCACAAGAAACAGTCAACAGCTTTGGTCTTCTGCCTTATGGAGAAATACATTGAGATTAAATGAAAGGAATGAAATCAAAGTGCTGAAATCCTGTTGTCAACAGAATTCAAAGACTTGAATTTAAACCAGCACTTTTCTTCCAGACACTGTAAAAGCTAACAAATGCAATCTATCCCAACATTAAATAAAATAAAAAGGCAACAAATCACCTACTACTACTCCCTTGCAAAAATAAGAAATAAATAGTAGGCTATATCTATTTTATGATTCTAGGCAGTAGGGAGACCTTTGCAAGAGGTCTGTAGTTGGTGGCAATGGTGTTAATAAGCCCTTTGGTTTCTTTGTCAACAAAATAATTGGGCTTTCTCCATAAGCAGCTGTTGTTCATGACTAGCCTGGGGCTTCTCACCTGCGTAGGTGGGCTCTGATACTAGAGCATGTTTAAAACATAAAGTGGACAATAAGGATTCTCAGTTTTGGGAGCTGAAGAAATCTTTCTTTCATGTTCTAGTAAGTAGAGATGTTTTTTCTCTCTTCAGTTTATTCTTCAAAAGTAGCACAGTACCTTTTTCTTCTTAAGGCCCTCTTTATCCTATATATGTATTTTTCTAATAAGTAACAGGATTGGGGGTTTTTTTGCTTTTTTTTTTTTTTTTTCCCTGGGAAAGTAGAGGGGGAGGGGGTGGTTGCTGCAATTGTTGTTTCAAAAAATTATTTAAAACTTTGTGTCTTCCTTGGGCAGCCTGATTGTTACCCTAATTGTTAGTTAAGCTTTGCCTGCTAGGCACAGCAATCTTTGCCTGCTCAATGCAGGGAGCTTCTATCCAGAGCTGCTAATATATAGATCAAGGTTTGTTTCTCTACCTAAGCATACACAGAACTTCATGCTGAGGAGAATTTTAGAGATGTATTGGTGCTGGTTCAGCTGCGTAAAATGAGGATTTGTGCAAGAAGCCACAGGAAAGAGACTTACTTCTTGGTGAGTGCAGAAGAAATGTGGTCTGTTGATAATGCTTGATGTGATTAGCTTAATTGATGTATATTTTTGTTCCTGTAAAGTTCCAGAGATTTGATTCAGACTGCTTCTCATATTGTGATATGACCTAGGGACTTCATTCACGCTCTGTGTTTGTGAGCTGATGTTTTATAGCAGAACTAAAGAGTCTTAAGATGCATGTGGTCATACCTATAAGCCTGAAAGGATTGTTTGAATCTTGGATGGTCTGTATATCAACTTTCACTTTCCTGGGGTTTATTATGTGTAAAGCAGGGGCTGCCACCAAGACTTCATATATGGTCTTCCCTAAATAAAATTTTGGAAATGGTTTCTCACAGATGCTGTTGCACAGAACTGAATGCCTTTCCTTTTGCTATTAGTGTGCTATTTTTGTAACCCTGTTCAATAACACTTAACCCTTTCACTTAATTTTATTCTGGTTTAGATCTGTTTATAGCAAGTTCTCCGTCTAGATGTGTGTAGAGGCATTTGACAAAGTCTCTGGTGATTGATTCCTTGCTCCTGTTATATGGTATGTGTGATAAGGTGCTTTCTTGCCAGGATCCCTAAGTACTTGTGCTGTGCTAACAATAATTGATAAGTGCTTTAAACTGCTCCATGAGTTATATTCTCCTGGATAAGGAGGGTGAGTGGTATATATGTGGGACGGATAGGTCTCATAATTCCCCAGCAAGGAAAACTTTTTCTTAGCCAAATGTGAGGTTTATGAGTCTGTCTGTCCCAGCAGTGGTAAATAGGATTATATGCAGGTTGTAGGATAGTAAGGATGAACTCTTTCTGCTTAACTGCACATATTCATGTTAAATGAGACCAAAGAGCACAAAAAGCAACTGTCATGCACTTCTGAAGAGTTATTGTCTCTTTAGCTGTTGAGTCTAAAATTAAAATTAGGTGAAATTAAGTCCTCCCAAATGGGAAACTTCTCTGAAACTTGCAAAAGACAAACATGGATCTACCTGAAGGATTTTAAAAGGTAACACATAGAAGCTACATTGGACATCTTAAAAGTGATTTTTCGTGCCTTTGTCTCTGTAATATGCGGCATCTGAGGAAAGTTTCACTTCACTAGAAGTGCTTGTTCTTGCTGTAAAACTCAACCCCTTCACAGGTTTAACTTTAAGAAACTAAGCTCGTGCCTGGGTTTTTCTTTGACAATTTTACTTTCTCTGTTGCTAATGTTTCCATAGTATTTCTTAAATTAGTAATTAATACCTGAAAAAATTCTCTTACATAGAAGCTACTGTAATGAAAAAAATAATTGATTGAATAATGTTCCTTTAGAACATAGCTGTAATGGCCAGTTGATTTTTATGATCTCATCATTTTGTACTGGTCCTAGGGGTTCAACATTTTTTCTTCCTCATACTAATGCTGTATCTCCTAGAATAAATGTGGCATGTCAACAGGCAAATAATTAAAAAATAAGCATTTAATTCCTGTAGTGTGCTGATAAGGTCTACCTTATGTCTTATTAATCAAAGTAAGGAATACTGATTTGGGAGTTAGCTCATCACATCAGGCACAGCACAGACCATGGAAATGCCTCATAGCCTGTAAAGGTGAAGTCTGAGCTTGGATGTAAATTACCACTTAAGTCAATATCTTCTATTTAGACCTGAGTGTATAAAAGGGCAAAGGAGTAGGACATCTAGGATTTCCATCTCAGATGTCTAGTAAATTAAAAAAATCATCAGGTGATACTTGTCAAGCAAACTTGGTACATCCACCTGTCATATGTGGGTGGGAAACTGCATCCTTCAGCTGAAGTCCTGCTCTTCATTTTAATATGACTGTTTGGCTCTACTTCATCTACTTTTATGTTATATTTAACTGTCCTTCAAGGGACCAAGGTGGTGTGACTGCAGCTAGGAAGGGAGCAGGTTGTTAAGCAGCAGCATGATTGAGGTTGGTGTAGATGTCCGGGTATGATAGGGGTTTTCAATTGCTTTGTGGAAGTGGGATGAATATTTAGGTAGTATTGGCTTCCCTGTTTTATGACTAAGAAGAACAGAAGTTGCTGTCGTGGTATCTGTGATGTACAGGGTTCTTTTTAAAAGAACTAGCTGCAAGTATTTTCTCCTGTCAAGTTTCTGATTTTTCTCTTGCTTCTATAGCACTTTGCAGTCTGGCTTCAGGGCAAAATATTCAGCAACTTTCATCTCAGATGGTGAGAATGCTCATGGGTGTTCCCCAAACTATATGCTCCAGCATGAGGGAAATTGCAGTGCTAGTGGCTAACTGTACAGTATATTTCTTGGTGAAGTGGGGAGGTTAGCCCTGGCTTAGGAGGCTTGTCTGATGTAAACATTAGCTTGGCAAGTCATTGCACTGACACTCTTACTCTGATTGGTCAATGGTTAACCCAAACACCCATGGGGTTTTCCAGAATGAAGACTGACTGAAACTGCTTGTAGTGAAATGTATGACTTAAACCAAAGCCAAAATATCTTCTTCCAGGTTTAATTGAAGTGACTTCTTTTTTATCTCTTTGGAATTCTAGATATGGTGAACTAAAAGTTTTTTTGAGCTTTACTCACAGCAGGAAGCCCGAGTCATGTGTGCGGTAGTAGGCAGTTCAGGGACATCCAGAGTGCAGGACCTGGGTTTATAATTAGAGTAAGTGAGTGGCCTTTGGTTTAGCCAGAAGGCTGTTTCAGAGGTGGGAGGTGGCTTGGGTTGTGTAGTAGAGGGTGGCTTCTGTGATAAGGGAGTATCAGCTTCCCCCATATCTGATAGGGCCAATGCCAGCTGGCTCCAAGATGGGACTGCTGCTCTCCAAGGCCGAGCCCATCCGTGCTGGTGGTAGCACCTCTGGGATAACAGAGTTAAGAATGGGGAAATAGCTGTGCAAGAGCAAGTGCAGCCAGAGAGAGCAGTGAGAACACAGGAGAGGAACAGCCCTGCAGACACACAGGTCAAGGAAGGTGGGGCAGGAGGTGCTCTGGGCATCGGAGCAGGATTCCCCTGCAGCCCATGGGGAAGACAATGGTGAGGCAGCTGTGCCCCTGGAGGTCCACAGTGGAGCAGGTGGATGCCCAAAGGAGATTGTTACCCCACTGGAAGCAGCCTCCTTGGCAGGAGAGAGGAGGCTCCTGTGGCTCTGAGGAGAGAGAGCCTCACACTGGAGCTGGTTTGCTGCCAGGACTGGTGACCCTCACAAGAGTCATGGCAGGGCAGCCTGCTCTTGAAGGATTGCATCCCATGGAAGGGACTCATGCTGGAGCAGTAACTTTCTTTGAATTTCATTGTATGAATGAGGTGCCAGACACAGAGTCTTCTTCTATGGTAGTTTCTCTGGTAGTTTGCAAGCAGGTGCTCTATAAAAGCAGTATCTACAGTACCCAGAAACTTTAAAAAAACCCCTTCTTAAATGTACTTCTGGCTTGCTGTGCTGTTCATTCAGACCTTGGTCATAGAAGGTGAGTTAAGGTTAGTGCAAGGGTCTAGCTCTTAGCTGGGAACTGTAGAAGGCATTCAAATCTTGTATGCAAAAAACTACTTTGCAGAGTGCAAGATAAATGTGGTTAGAGTGCAGGCAAGCTGCCAGCAGCCTGCCACAGGCTGTTGCGTAACTGCAGGATAGTTATAAATAAAATCAAATCAAGTCCTTTGTATGCTTTTTCTCATTCAAGGTAGATGTTAATCCCTTAATATCTTAAGGCAATGACTCATCAGGTGTTAGGGACTGTATGTGGGTTATCAAAAAGCATCTTGAGCAACTTTGTTGTTAACTATTCTCAAACATGCAATGTTGCTCAACTTTGATTTTACTCCAAGATATCCAGCTACTGTAGCTTATGAAAAACCTTGTGTTGTATTAGTAGTGATCCTGTTCCTCATCTTAAACATATTGGAAGCATCTATAACATATGATATAATCAGAACAGATTGTGACCCTCATACCCCCTGATTTGAATTGGATTCTGGAAAAACTCAGTTCTATTCAGGGTCTTATAATTGTGTTCTTAGCAATCATGTGTACTAATTATCTATAATCATGCTGTGTAGAAAAAAATTTTGTGCAATATGTAACTTTCCTCAAATGTATGGCTCTCCTAGCCACTTGGTAATGTTCCTTTTTTGATGGTGGCTGGAGAGAAATCTTGCTGACTTTTCTCCTACTAGTTTATTTCTCTTCTGAAAATGAATTGTAAGATATCTGTGTTTCATTGGAAAGCTACTGAGCTGACAGCTGAAGAAATTCAAGAGGATGATGAGAAAGTTTTGTGCCTTGGGCATTTGATAGCTTAATCTGTTTGTTCATGAGTGAATAGGTCTGTCTTGTAGGAATTTATCTGTGGAGGCCTGTGTCTTTGGTAGTATATGGAGACAGGATAATTCACCTTTGTTCATTAAATCAGTGTGAGAATGTATTCAAAATAGATTATCATGGCAAACACTGTGACCTGGGTAGTTTTATTCAGTAATGGAATAACTGTAGAATTGTTAAGGCTGGAAAAGACCTCTAAAGTAGAGTTCAACCATTAACATTAGCACTGCTGATTCCACCTCTAAACCTTGTCCCCAAGTGCCACATCCGCACTCTTCTGACTAGAGATTGGGATTTCAGTGCTTCCCTGGGCACCCGTTCCAATGCCTCACCGCCCTTTCCTTGAAGAAATTTTCCCTAATTTCCAATCTAAATGCTCACTGCTGCAACTTGGGTCCATTTCCTGTTGTCCTACCGTTTCTAACTGGTGAGAAAGGGCTGAGCACACCTTGATACAAGCTGCTTTCAGATAGTTGTAGACAATGAGAAAATCTCCCCTGACCCTTCTTTTCTCCAGGCTAAACAACCCCAGGCCTCTCAGCTGCTCCTCATCAGACTTATGTTCCAGACCCTTCTGGGGCTCTGTTGCCCTTCTCTTGATAAGTTCCAGCCCCTCAATGTCCTTCTTGTTGTGAGACACCCAGAACTGAGCACACACAGGATTAGAGGTGCAGCCTCACCAGTGCTGAAGAACAGGGAGACAATCCCTGCCCTGGTCCTGCTGGCCACACCATTGCTGATCCAGGCCAGGATCCATTGGCTTTCTTGGCCACCTGGTCACTGCTGGCTCATGTTCACCTGCTGTCGACCCAGGTCCTTTTCTGCTGGGCAGCTTTTCAGCCACTCTGCCCAAGCCTGTAGCAATACCTGGGGTAGCTCTGGCCAAAGGCCAGGACCTGGCACTTGGGCTTGTTGAAACTCCCTACAATTACAGGACCAAATTCAAATGTTGTGTCTGGTCTTGTGTTTTGCTGGGAATGCTATGTGAGCTTATTGGCATTAAAAATCACATGGAAGTCATTGTGGGACAGATGGAGATTGATTGTGGCTCAGTGTTTTTTTCTACAGAATATTCGGGAACTACCACAATTCCTTCTCTGACAACATAACTTTTATTTTAGACCTTTGTCCCTATAAATAAATGTAATTTATCCGTCTCTCCTGATGATTTATTCTGTATTTCATCTGATTGGCACCATTAGAAGCTGAAAGTAAACTGTGGTAGCTTTCCTTGCTCATTCTTTTCAGCTGTTCAAGAAGATCTAAACTCTGAAAACAACCCTTTTTGATTAAAAATTTGAGATTGAAAAAATAAACAAGACAAATAACTGGGAAAGCGTGCTCTGCTTTTTCAATAAGACAATAGTTAAGTCTCCCCAGACCCTTTCCTTTGGCTAATTTTTGCAAATGAAGTTTGCCCAATTATCTAAATGCAGGCTGGTTTTTGCAGTGAGGTCCGAAGTGTACCAAGATAAGAAGAGGACTCTCTCTGGGGCTTGATCAAGAGAAGACAGCTGGGAGTACTTTTACTTCGCTGGCCTGGAAACAGGTTCCTCATTTTCTTTATTCTGTACTGGAGGTCTGTGTGTTTCACTCTCGTGTTGAGGTTGAAGTCGATGGGAGTTATCTTAATTAGACTATATCATCATATACGCACAGACTAAGTGCTCACTTTTGTGCCTCTAGTCAATCTAGTCTTCTGAAAGCAAACCAGATTGAGTCAGTGGCATTTGGATGTGAGGTTTTGATCAGTCTGGAATTTGACTGCAGCAGTTCATTGTCCAGTTCCTGGCAGTAGTGTTATTGCCTGTGGTATGTCTTGGCCCCGAAGAGCGATGGGCCTTTTGGCCTGGCTGAAGGTCTCACAGGAGGTTACTGAGAGTGACCTGAAGGGTGACCTGATCTTTCCATTCCAGGCCCAGAAACAAAATGGTTTTCCCATGGTAAACTATTTTACTGTAAACTTGGGCACGTTAGGTTTGAGTGGTCAAGCTCTGCTGTGTCCTGGCCAGCCCTTTTTCAGGATGATCAGTCCTGTTCTTGCTGGCAGGCAATTATTCTAACATCACTTGCTTCTGCAGAGACTCCTTTAGTCGGGTCCAGCCTATTTGACAATTTTGATTACAATAATGCCTGATTTAAAACTATTTTCAGCCTGTAATTACTACAATGAAAATACCAAAGAAATTGATTTCTTATATTCCTCCCGTTATATTACTCTGGATTCCTGTCTAAGTGCCGAGGGGTTAAATATGATTCATGTAATCTACTTTCCCACTAATCATTTATTCAATTACCTATTAGAACTCAGGCAAGAAAGACCAAAAAAGGAAAGGGGAGAGACCAACCTGGAGTATGTATTCAATAAAATGCTACAAAAAACAACCAATCATTAATTATCTAATCAGCATTCTGCGAGTCTTTTAGCCATGATCTCATTACTGTAATTAATTGCAAGAATCATTTTGTAAACAGAGCACAATAAAAGTATATGCAACATAACAGCATCCAAATTAAATCTAAATCCCAGAATGAATAACAGAGAAAGCTGGAAGATATTACTAAGGGAGGGCATCATTAAAGGAGATCATATTTCAATGTCAAAATCTGGTGGGCTACTAGTGCTGCAAGAGTAAATCAATAGTGTTGCATTGAAAGGACTGGGCCAGATCCACTTTGGTGCAATTAATCACTACTCCATTAAAGCTTGGAGAAGTAGGGGTGGCTTCTTAGCCAGTAAAATTGGATTTTCTTGTTGTAGCTTCTGGGACAGGCATGTTGGCAAAGCTTCTGTGCTTGGCTACTGTTTTTGCACCGACTGGTAAGATTGTTCACGGACTTGAAGGATTTAGGAAATCTGGTCCCTTTCTTTTTAGAAGTGGAGAGGTTCTTGAAGGACTTCACATGTCAAATGTCTTCCCTTTGGCTAACTTTCTGTAGTCCTTCACTTCTGATAGTGGTAGCCCTACTCTATTTTTTAAGACTGTTTCTACAATAAATAATTAAAGTATGCAGACAGATCCCACAAACACCTGCTGGGCTTCCAGCAAAGTTATTTTATGATACTTTCAGGATTCTACATTTAACATTCCAGCAGTGTAATATGTTATTGTCTTTGGCCTTACTAGCCTTTTGGCTGCAGTATTTTGTCATCTTTTTCTCCTTTTCATTTAATTTTTCATTATTTTTTTCTGAGGATCAATGTCAGGATTCATTTAAAAGCTATAAAGCAATATATATAAAACAGTCCCAACAACCATAGGCTTGGTTATGCCATTGATTTCTTTTCTGAGTAGAATTCCCTGCTGTCTGCAGTGGTGAGTTGCTCAAAGATATTGATAGTGTGTATCCCTCTACAGGGAATTTAGATTTAAAACATGATACCTTCTAGCTGAAAAGGTCTGTGAGGAGTGCATTAACTTTGGGGTAAAAGCTGTATTGTACAAAACCCCCCACCAATCCCCCCACCTCCACCCCAGCAGACTCTAAACTTTCCCTGGCAGTAGAAATGAGTGCTCCAGCTGTAATGTCAGGGAAACCCCTCGTTAATGCTTCCCCCTCTCCCTGCTGAGACCTGACAAAGAACTGGGCTGTGCTCCAATCTGAGCTTCTTGGGATGGGGTGGGAGGCAAACGTGCCTGATGGTTTTCTGTGTGGAGGTTTCCCCTTGTCTGTTGCTCCAGGCCATGTTTGTTTTATCCAGACAGATTGACCAAGGTCCAGATTTTGAGGAACTTTAGGACCTTGTCTTGCATTGTCCTGCTCCTTGCTATCAAGTGCTACCTGCCTGTCTTGGAGTGATGCCGTGCCAATGTGTGGGTCAGGATGTGCTTTGGAAGGTTTGCCGTGACACTGCAATGTATTTATTGAGCTACTGCGTTCAGAGCACCCCTTAAATCCTCCCTCAAAGAAAATTCTTCAGAGGAAATGCAGAATGCCTTGTTAATTCAGTTTTTAATGGTGAATGCCCCATGGATTTCCCTTTGATAATCACAGTTTGCTTCCATGGGCAGGCGAGCAGGTCATACCTTCTTAAGTCTGAAAATTCCTTCAGGTAAAACTGAATGTTAGCCCATTCTGTAGATGAGGGGAATAATAAAAAGTGCAACTTTGGCCTCTGCCTATTTTGCAGGTATATAAATAGTGGAAATACAGCTGAGCCAGAGAACTGCATTTTTTTGTGACAAAGAGAACACATTTTGAGTCACTGACTAATTTTGTTTTTAAAGACTTAAATGTCCTTAAAGCATTTTTTGCTTTGGAAGGGTGATTCTGATGTTTTATAGAGTCAGCCTCATGTTTAAATTCATTTGTCCTCAACAATGCACTGCTGCTGCATTTAACAAGTGTATTTTAATGGTAGGGTTAAAATGAATGCCTTTTTTTTTTCCCAGTAAAAATAAAAGTGCACCATCTATATGAATTAATAATTTCCAAAGTAATAAATATTATGAACCTATTCTAAGACACACTGGGATAATATTTTTCTGGTTTTAGACCATTAGCCAATTTTTACATATGCTCTGGCATGCTGGAGAGATGCCATAGAGGGGTCTGCATTTTTTTCTAGTGCAGTTGTTAGATCAGTTGCATTGCTTGATTGATGCATCATGTCAGCAAGCCCAGGGGAATATGTCCCCTTCTCTGGCTAGATTCAGGATGCCAGGACCCTTCACAGGACACAGGCACTCCACCTGTGCTGAGTCCTTGTGAAGGCTGGGCACAGAAGGTGTTTGGTTTCTTGCCCTGGGAAAGCTTTGGCCTGTGCAGAAGTTCTTCATTCACTTCTGAGTTTTGGCAGACTGGGCGTCCAAGTCCTGCTTTAGGTGCTGAGGCACTTGGGATTTGAAAGAGAGGTAATGCCCTTCATGTAAGGGCATCTGTTTATTTGGATTATATTGCATGGAAAGTATTTGTGGTTATATTGACCTTTACTTGTTTGCTGCTTCTGTGCAGTGTCTGAAATTAGATTATTTTTTAAAGTTTAGCTGCTTAGGAAGGTTTGGGAAAATGTTAGCTGTCATAAAATGTGGAGTGTTTTGTATTGGAAATAGATATTACCTTCCAGGTAGCAGTAATAGCTATTTTTCCTCAAAGAATTACATGGTACTTTCCATTGGCTTTAATCCTGACCCTCAAAGAATAGATTTTACCATCTGCATGATAACCAAGTTTGGGAAATAAGCTTCTGAGAGAATAGGAGATGCATCGTCTGTCCATGTGGGATTATTAAACTGGAACAGCTACATGGTATTTTGTCAGTTGTCTCCCATCTTCAATTTGAAACACAGACAGCTCAGTTTCTCCATTTACAGCTTTGAATATACTTGAGAAACTAATAAACTGAAATGACAGATACAGAGGGATTACAGGATATCAAGCAGTATTTTCCAAATGGGGTAACAACTGCTATGAAAAAGCATTCTATTGTAATAATGAAAGTTATCTTCTTACATCTTCTGCTTGCTGGTCTGGAATCACCAAAGAGATGGAAATTTCTCTGGCAGCAGAATACTCGGCAAGCCTGCTGTGGGTGGTTTGCCAGTGGTGACTGCTTTGAATGACTAATGTAAATAAGCCCCTCACCATTACACTGGGAAATATCAGATGAAGCACTCTCTGCTGCTTAGGCTGACATGAATCTTTCAATTCTCTGAAACCTCTCTTTTGCTGCACCTCTGTGAAACTAGTGGGAGTGATTCTGGGGGCATCTCACCAGGCTCTGGGACAGTGATGAAAACCATTGGAATCACTGTCCCAATTCTTTCAAACCATGTGTCCCTCTGAGGTTTGTGCAAAAACTAGAGAGTAGATTTGATGGCTGTGCAGTACAGTCCCTTCCAAAGCTTCCATGGGATCTGGGAACACTGCCTCTCTGACTGATGGGGCCTTACTGAAAACAAGTGAATACTGAGGCCAGGGCTGCCTGAACTGAGTTGCTGTGAGTCCAAGGATCTTGGTGCAAAAGGTGCTAGCAATAGCCCTGTGCCAAGTGTGCAAAAATGAACGTCTTAGCAGTGAATTGTATTTGGAGGAAGTACTCTAAATTGACACTAGAAAGTTTTCCCTTGTAAGACACTTTAAACTTTGCTGGGTCTTGCTATACTTAGAATCTCAGGACAAGAATGCTGTTTTTTTCTTTTTTGATTGGATTTCAATCTAGAAAATGATTATTTGAAGGGAATCTTCAGATGTAACTGTAAGTACTTGCTTAGCAACCTTGTATTTATGGCCTTTCTGAATAAAGGTGACCCTGAGTACATGAGTATTTTTCTTTCCCCATTGTGTCTAGTTTTATGACTCAGCTAGGGATGAAATTTAACCCAGTTTGCATAGAATTGCATAAGTGCATTACAGGGACACTCCATAATACATAAAAAAAAAATTAAATTTAACAAGGGCTAGTGCTGGATTCTGCACTGGGATGGGGAAACTCTGGAAGTGTGTACAGACTGGGGAACGAGATGATGGAGAGTAGTACTGGGAAAAGGGACCTGGGGGTCCTGGCCAATGGTAAGTTGAATATGAGAATTTTCAGGGCAATCATATTCCTTTATATTTCTCCATTGCCCATGCTACCTGCCCTGTAGCTTCTCTTCCTCCTGAGGAAGCAGACGTAAGCAAGAAGGAGATACCCCAACTTGCTGGAGCAAATGGGTTTTGGAGTTTCTTAGGGCTCTAAATTTTTGGTAGAGTTATTGAGGAACTGGGTGTGGGGGCGAGATTTGTGCCCTGGCAGTGGAGAAGGCCACTGGCATCTTGAGCTGTTGTGACTGCAGGCAAGGAAAGGTGGTCAGGTCTTCTTTTGTATCCTGCCCCACATATTCATATTCACACTCCCCCTCTCCCTTTCCTGCCCCTGATGGGCAGGGTGCATAAATAATAAATGCATTGCAGAGATGGGGAAGCTGTGGGGGTTGCAATCGACTGTGGTACACATCACCCTTCCAAAGGGTATAAAATGCTGCTGCAGACTGGGCTAACTGTGCAAACTGGCCTTTCAAGGTCGCAGGCAGCTTCCAGGTGTATTCCCCACGCTGATAGGGATGCCTGCAGGGTACATCCAGATGGCAGATGGGTAACATTCATGAGGATGAGGAACATTCACCTTTGGGTGCATGAGTAAGTTTGATCACACACAGAGATCAAATTCTAAAGTCGCTCCGTAGGTGCTTTGTTATTGTGACTTCTTCAGGGCCAAAGACTGTGGATGCCAGCCTGGCCAGGGAGAGAGAAATGGCAATTTTTTCTCACAGTAGCTTGTGAGAATTTTAGGGAGTTGTAGGAATGTGATAACTTGTTAGTATAAACAATCTGCAAGAGGTGTTTTTCCACTTTGTTTTCTTGTTCTTCTCAAGGACAGTGTGTGAGAAAGATGTTTTTTATTAACTAGCCAATCAAGTAGAATGTATCGTATGGGTTTATATTAACCAGAGAATCCTTTGTAATAAAGTTTCTTTTTCTCCTCTTGCAGTTGGGTCTCTTGTCTGTTCTTGTGTCATTCTTGGCTCAAGGGTGACGAAAGACTGCAAATCTGTACATTTCTAGCCAAACCTACTTTATAATATAAGCCTTTAGAGTATTATATACAGCACTGGAACTATTTAGATACTGTTATTAGCCATAAGTCTTGTCATAATCCTCCTCCCAATCAGTGTCATATTTCTTGCACCCTGACTGAGAGCCTCCTCTCTATTTCTCTGCCTGTCACTGTGTAAGAGCAGGTGAAGTGAGGTGATATCCCTCTCTCCTACCTGATGGACCATAGGACCTGTGATAAAGTTATTTGGAACTTTCCTGTTTAATCCTGTTCTTCATGTCAAGTCTTCAGAGGCAGCTATCCTGGAGGAGAAAATTCACTTCCAGATCAAGTCATTGTGACTTGTTCCCATTGCTGCCCTTAAATTAATATTTTCAGGGATACATGTAACAAATTGGAGAATTACTAATATTACGCTGGTGGCAAATATATTCATTTCCATTTTGTCATTTCAGTATCTCTCTCCCCCCCCCCCCCAACAGTGCCAGCATGAAGTTGAAGCTGTTTCTGTCATTCAGCTTTATTTAATGCACTCCTGCAATAAAGCTTTTAGAGCATAGTGTCAATGCATTTATGGTGGCTCCTCAGACACCTCTTATCCATCAGTTTTAGTAGTATGGCACAGTCTGTGCTATAAAGCACATGTAACAAACATGTACATTTCAGCTCTGCTACAAAAAAAAATCTTAAGCAATATCCATAGGTTTTTAATGCATTGCAGATCTGAAAATGTTAAATTCAAATATAAGGAAAGGGTCTGCTGGTTTGATTTTTTATTTTTAGGGAAAGTTGTTCATTACTTGACTCTGAATATCAGATAAGACTAATTTCTGGCACAGGACTTTTTGAAGGTTTTGTATTGCAGAAAATCTTGCAATCCCCAACACACTCTCCATTCTCTGCAAACATTTAGAACAGCTATTTTCTCCTTCAGATGACAATTTTCATTTCAAGCAGGCTACAAGAGGTCATTTAGCTAATTTATGTGGAGATGAGGGAGGGTTGGTGGCACAAGCTTGAGAAATCAGGGAGATATGCAGCAAATAAGACTGCAAAAATAGTTGATGAAGTGCCATTGCTGTCAGCATTTGCAACTGTAGATTAAGGTGTTCACATCCTAATTTAGCCTTGTGCTTGAGGCACACCATTAACCTCCTGACAGCTAGCAAAGTGCATGCACTATGGATCACCTGATCCATTTTTTTCTTCCAAATGTTGACTGTTTAAGTGCTGCAGAAGTGTTAAAACTCTCTGGCCACAGGCTCCTGTTCTAATTTTAAACTGGAGTGATTATATGGAGATATGGAGCTGATGCTATTGAAGGGGACAGCATGTTGTCTCTGAAATACAGACAATGTTCCCAACTATTGTCACACATATCAACAGCCTGGCTTCTCCTCTCCAAGCTGTGTGTTTCAGCAAATTCCAGAATAATAAAAATTCAGACCATGTTATCTTCTATGAGTAATTCTCCTGCTTATGCAATGTTATTCCAGGAACTGTACTTTGCCAATGCCAACAATTGGCAGAGATTTTTGTTCCAACTCTTGCCCTGCTTTTAAGCAGATTTTAGCTATCGCAGTAGATTATGCTGTGTGGGCTATTTGTTTTTCTGTGACAGTTATGTGTTAAATTTGATATTTGAAAGATAGCTCCTGTTACAAACCTTACAAGCATTCATCTTGATATGGGGTGAATAAGAATAGAATAATTTTCTCATGCTGTGCATCAGTCACACAGATTCCCTGAAATGTTTTAGGTATGTCCAAATCCAGCCAATAAATTGCTTTCATAAAAGTTAGCCTAAATCCTTGGATTTGAAGGGAAGTCAGTGATAGATCCCAAAATCTGGTTCAGTAAGGCACAATGGAGGAATAGCAGCTCTGGGCTGTTCTACACCCAGGTGGCCATAGCAGCACCTTCCCTCCTCTTCAGCTTGTTACAAGTTGATCCCAGAACAGGTGTATAGTTTAAAATGGCCAGAAAAACACTTCCAGTGAGATTTGCTATATGAACAGGTTAGGTTCAAACTGTTCTGGATTTTCTTGTTTTCCCCTCTAAGATGCAGAGGTTTTCATTATACTTTGATCCTGTCAGTATTTTTCTCGGTGGGAAGAAAATATCGTCTTGAACTTGCTGAAGTTTTTAGCAGCCTCCTGCTGTGGAAGAGGTTTTTTGTGGAGGTGCAAACCGGTACAGATCTGTTAAGTGTAACATTGCTTCCTGCACTTCTGGCAGCCCTTTTCCCTGTGCTCCAGATGATACATGTTTGCAAGTGCATAAAACTTTTCACTTCCATGAAGCTTCTGCTTTTTTTATTTGGGAACATGCTTTCTCTAAAAGAGAACAAGCTAACGGGTGTATGCCTTGGATTCCTTGATCCTTGGTGTTTGAGTAGTGACTAGTGAGTTCCAGGAGGGTGGATGAAAATCAAAGTACCCGTGCTGCTGAGTTTTTTTCACTTTGTGAGTTGTGTTCAGGATGGATGCAGCTGCTAAAGGCTTGCTGTAGATTTTGGGGTCCGTGAGGGAGTTAAATCTCTGCCCTCATGGAATGAGTCAGCCCCTAACTGTGTGAGTCACCCAAAACCAGTGAGTGTTTGAGTCATCCCCCAAATGGTACTGACTACCTTACCATGAGGAGATGGTCCCTGCCAGAATACCAGTGCTGCAGTTCACAGGCTGAACCTCTTAGAGCCTTAGAAATATCCAGGCTCCCAGGGTCCTTTGTAAAAAAAACAAAGGACACTGGGAGCCTGGATATTTCTCCATGTGAAAGAAGTATGGTTACATTTCAGTTCTTGGAAATGTGTGTGTAAAGACATGGAAAAAGAAGAAAAACCTTCCACAGGTTCCACTCTTGGAGAATGACTCAGGAGCTGCTAGCATAATGGAATGACTCTTCCATAACAGGGAACAGTGGGAAACGGTGTTATCACTGCCTTTCCAATATTTTTTCTTTACCATGATCCTCTCCTTCAGACATCTGGGCTGTTAAGGATGCTTGAGAATAGACTGGCAGTTTCTGAGTGTGCTTTGGCTCATTCTCAAGCTGCGCTATTCACAGTGCCCTTATCCTGAGCTGGGCTAGGGTCATGCCTTACTTTGCAATAAAGTATTATTTCTGGTGATCTCTGCACAGAGATGGCCTCAAGGCAAGATTTTTCTTCCAGTCCTTTACAAGACTACAGTGGCCTGATGAAGGACCAAGTCAATATTCTAATATCACATGTTTGTGTCTCTGCTTTCTACAGTGGAAGGGTTTTGTGCTTTAAGAAACATGAAGATAAAGGGAAGGGATACATCTATTTGAGTGTTCCTTGATATTGAACCATCACTTAAAGCCACTTTGAATAAAAATGCAAATAAATAGCATTGTTAGAGCATGATCCAGAGTGTGAGAGAGTGCTAGTCTTTTACTATTGCAGTGACTTTTGGCTTGAGATGGAGATCAAAAAGCCCCAAACTCTTGTACTAACTTAACTGATTGTAACAGATGGCTTCTAATGGCTGGGCACAAAGGGTTAGAGTGAATGGGGAAACATCAGGCTGGTGACCAGTCACTAGTCAGGTTCTGCAGGGCTCCAACCTCACCATGGTTCTCTTCCACACCTTCACTGATAACTTGGATGCAGTCCCACAGACAGGGACGGGAGTTCCTGGTCAATGGCAACTTAATATAAATCATTGTGCCTGGCAGCCAGGAGGGCCAAGCATGTCCTGGGGAGCATCAGGCACAGCATCACTGATGCCTTGAGAAGGCTGACCTAGAAGAGAAGCTAGATGGAATAAAGGAATAAAGTAGGTGTTTATTCAAAGGCCTCAATGGATCCACCTTGGGCAGTGCCAGAGCCCAGCCAGGGCTGCACCCGAGACGAACCAAAAATGGTCACAAGGTGGATGACCAGTCACGAGGCCTCTCATTTCTGTAAGTTTTGATCCATTAGCATATTGGAGTTAATTGTCCAGGTACAGCTTCAGATTATGAAGTACCATCCTTCTTTTTTCTCTCTTCAGTCCACTGTTTATGCTCTTGTGTCTGACACTTGTATCAGTTGTCCTTGGTCCCAAGCTAGAAAAGGAATTGTTTGTCTACCTGCTTTATGAAGAGAGCTTACCAACACTTAATATGAAGCTCAGAACTACACACTAAAGCAGCATAGAATCTGAAAAGTATAAAAGCTAAAATTGGGCAAGGGAGGGGATTGTCCTGCTCTGCTCTGCACTGGGGCAACCTCACCTACAGTGCTGGGGCCACTTCTGGCTACCACAATATAAAAAGGAAATTGAGCTGTTAGAGAGTGTCCAGAGGAGGGCTGTGAGGATGATGAAGGGTCTGGAGAAGAAGATTTATGGGTACTAAAATGTATTATTTAAGAAACTGTCTATGCATAGACAACTCATTCTCAGTCCCACCTGTGGGCCAGCATTTCTTATTAAAACTTCATGCACAGTCTCTTTCAGGATGACAACCTCTTCTTAGAAGTAACAGACATTACTGTGAGTTTCTGCAAGCACTTGTTCAGGAGAGTTCCTACCTTGCACATTCTACCTTGGAAAACAAAACTGTGCAAGAACAGTTCCAAAGAAGCATGGCCATGGCTGAGATTGTAGACTAGAAGGAAGATTTCTGTCAGTATTTCCCAATGGATCCTTTCTGAGAAAAAAAAAAAAAAAGATAAATTCTAGAATGCTGTGACTTTATTATGCTTCTAGCTGCTCTGTCACATAGATTTCTGTTCTGCTTTTGTGGAGCACTGTTGGAGGTGTTTACTGAGGAGTTGGTGTTAGGAATTCTTCAGGCTGTGATGTGTCAGGTAACAGTTTCTATAGTGGTTTTGAGCCACTGTCCAGAATTGTTTTTTCTGATCATGGAGGCAAACAGAATCTTAGATTACAATTAGGTAACTGTAAAGAGAGTATTGCTAAGTTTTTGAACAGCAGGGTTTGTTAGTCTTCCCTTTAGTGATCCTCTCATAAATCCATAAGGCTAATGGGGATGTTCTTAGTCCCCATTAACTTGTCAATGCATCAGTTTCAAGCTAAGAAAAGCCTCTCCACTATTTCTGACCCTACTGTATAGTGCTGCCTCTCTCAAGCCTTTATGGTCTTGTGTCACTGTCATATTTTCTGACAAATCCCTTTGCCAGGATTTCTTCTCCAGAAGCTGAGAAGCCTCAGAGAAAAATGAAAACAATCATTATCTGATCCACTTGCCCTGTTTTGTTGCTTTGGAATGTGGTTTGGACATTGTTTACCAACTGGTCGTTTTTTTTTGGTTTCATGTGAATTAATGACCAATCATGCGCAGTCCAGCTGTGTCGGGACTCTGGACAGTCAAGAGTTTTTAATTAAGATCTTGTTTAGCCTTCTGCATATATCCTTTCTCTATTCTTTAGTATAGTTTTAGTATAGCATTCTTTAATATAATATTTATCATAAAATAATAAATTAGCCTTCAAAGAACATGGAGTCAGATTCATCATTTCCTTCCTGCCATGGGGGACCCTGAAAATACCACAGTCTTGCATTAAGAAGCAGTGCAGAAAGATGTTTTTTAATAAGGATTTTGTCCAGCCTACATGGTACAAAATACTGCTGTCTGTACATATGCCAGTTATGTGTGCATGTGTATTTAGTGTAGCTGACCTGAAACATCTCAATGGCAAAAGCCATTTCCATGCCACTTTACAAAATATGCTTGTGTCCTTTCCTTCACTTATCATCAACTTAATGTTCGTTTTAGCATACCTGAAAACCCACAACTACAAGTGTTTATTCTCTTTAAATGCCTATCTAGCCCTGTTTTACCTATTTGAGCTATTTATTAACTATTTGTTTGAACAACACCCCTGTTGAGACAAGTGTAAATATGTGGTAAAAATCCCTGCATTGAAGAGTTTCAATATAAACTCTATAAACTCTATTCCTTTGATCAACAGTGCACAATAGACTGCTGTGCCAATCTTGGTCCCCTCCAAAACTCTCAGGCTTCTAATTTATCCTCTATTTGATCCTGTAAATTGCAGAATGGAGGCTGAGATTGACAAAATGGCTGAGGTGGGAGGAAATGGAGAAGTAGAATGGAAATAAGAGAAACAAAAATGATGGTGTAGTTTTTGTAGCTTAGCAATGGTTAAACATTTGAGAAATGACTGGAGATGTGACAGGTATGTAGTAATGAATTATATAGTAAATGAAAATAAGGGTGGGATGTTGCCTGTTCTAGCATTAGAGCTTCAAGGCATTGTGGTAACCTAGCAGGTGGCTAGTAGGTAAAAGTTAAGGGAGAGTTAAAGGAGATAATAATCTCTCATGCAATGGATAGTTAAGCTGTTGATATATTTACCGCAGGGTACTGGACATGCAGAAAGCTTCTGTGGGCTCAAAGTGTCACTGGACAAATTATTGCAATAAAATGACATTGCAGGAGATTAAACAAAGATGTTCCCTCTGGCACAGGACTGAGAAACAAATTTCCAGTGGGCCAGGAAGTAACAACATTGCTGTCCAGATTTAACCCCTTATGTTTGCAGATATCCATGCCTACCACTGTCTGTCATGGAACATTAGTCCTTGCTGTGAGACAGCACATCTCAGTATTATCGTTCTGTGCTTTGTTATTTGTCATCATCTTCTTGGGGAAGTCTGGTATGCTAATGTAATGCTAGCCACTAGACTTTATTTCTGTTAAATTTGCCAAATTTTTTTTGCTTTGTGGACAAACACTGGCCTTTATTGCCCTTTCCTCAACACACAGTTGGTAATTTCTGTAAATGAGCCATTGCTCTTGGGCAGCTTGTCGTGGCCAAACTCTTAAAGTAAATGGGCATGTCCCTGCTGTGCCAATCAGTTGGACCTGATCCCTCAACTATTTCCAAATGCTATACCCTGCTGACATTCCTGATGTCTACTGGTCCAGGGAGGTGCTGTTACTCCTACACTGAATTCAATGTAACTACTTCAGAGGTCTAGAAAGTCCTATAACAAGGCTGGAAACAAACAAATGAAGCTTAAAAAGGACTAAAAGCAGATGTAGATACAAATTCTAATTGTGCATAAACGTGCAGATATCATTGGCAATGGATGGTTTATAGTGGTACATGCATCACAGGCATGGAAGGTCAGAATAAAGGAAGTTTGCATGGATGAAGATGGATTCATGGCCTGTCTCCTTTGGGCCCACAGAGATAAAATAAGGGACCACAGGCATACTTCATTCCCAGGCCAAAAAGCTAGGTATTTGGATGCTTCAGCTAAAGGAGAGGCTATTTCAGTTGACACAGCAAGCCCATGAATTCTTCTTACTGCTGTGCTCCTCACTTGTGGACTTGCCATGCTTGCTGCTTGTTTCTAATTTCCATTTATTTTTGAGAAGTTATCACTATTTTTGTACAAAGTGCAGATTAGGAGGAGTACATAGAAATCAGATAATAAGCTAGAGAAAGATGCAGGAATAATAGTAACATAACAGTAATACCAACACTGTTCATGAAAGCAATGTTGGTATTGTGCACTGAAGAATATTCTGCATACTGAATACCTTTTCTTCTTTGAGACCCAATGGGTAACTTGGATGAGCAACAGTACCTGTAGAGACACTAAAATCATCACAGCTGTCAGATAGGCCTACGTTAATGTATCTTGAAAGAGTGATTAATGGGTTTTGACAATATCATTGCATTTCATATTTAATCAGATTATGCATCTGTTAGGAATGGTGCACTCCTAACATCTGCAGTCAAAGCCCCTGATCTGCATCCAGATCATCATTTTGGCAGGAGCATGAAGCATGGTCTATGGCAGATTTTTAATAAGTTAAAGCTATGTGATATCTAGTGTGCTTTTAAAATCATCTCTGTTTACCTGTACAACTCCTGTATGTGTGTGTGTGTATGCTCATAGGCTCCTTTCCTGGTGAAAATCCTCCTATGGGAAAGCAGAGAGCCTGAAGACAAGGTGAATGGAATATTTCACTGAAGGGGAGGGGTGGTGCAATACAGTGTTAGCACACATGTATCAGTATGTGTGTGCCTAATGCTTGCTTCCCAGCTCTGCTGGTGCTTCCAGTGTGACTTCTCTCAAGCTGGCTGCACTCCAGCCATAATGGGTTGCCCTGGTTTCCTCTGAACCTCATCTTCATCTCTAATTTGGTTGGTAGTGCTTTTTGGTATTGTGGGGCTGCGGAAGGATGGGGGCAACAGCAGGTACTACACTAGTGGGGGTTTATCTGGCCTATAGAAATTTAAAGGCTCATGATTTGAAGATGATTATATATCTATTTGAGAAGATCTTAAAATACATGGGAGCCTCTGCCTGGAAATACATCAGGCTGTCCCAACACTTGGCTTTATTATCTTTTAAAATAATTCTGCATTGAATTCTTTCTGAAACAAGACAAACTCCTTGGCTGTCAAAACACTCCTCAAGTAGAAAACCTGAGCATAGTATCACAAATACATATGGTCCAAGAATTAAAAAAATATTCCATATGGACCATTTTTCTTTGGTACATACAGCCTGAATGACCTCCCCAAATGCTGTCACAAATTTAGCTCTGGAGTGTCCTGCTATGCTGTGCAGTGACTGTGGACAAGGTAGTCCTTGCTGGCCAGGAGCAGGCAGGGAAAGGCAGTGGAAGTGAGCATGGATGCACAGAAGAGTGCACGCAATGGTTTTGGTTTCCCTAGGCCCCCAGCAGGAGCACCCAGTGCCTGAGCATCTCCCCTGACAGCAAGCTGGGGGCAGTCCAAGGGGATCAGCAGAGCTCTGGAGTGAAATAACCTACTGGCATTCACACAGTGGGGAGCAGTCATGGTGCTGACCAGCCTCATTCTCTCATCTTCGCAAGTATGTCTCAGGGCTTAAAAGCAGGCTGTGGAAGTACAGTCCAGGGTGAGCGTGAGCAGGAGCCAAGTGTGAGCCCTCGCTGTCAGCGAGACACTGTCTGCCTAGGGTGTGTGGGACTGTCACCACTGCTACACCAATGATACTCCTCTGCTAGCCGGCAGGGCATACACCCCCAGCCCTGAAATGTGGGAGCAGGGCTTGCAAGGGAGCTGCAGCCCTCATAGGGAAAGATCATTTCTAGCTTCACCTCACTCATTTCTTCTTCCTGTCAGGGACTTCGTGGTATGCAGGGTCTTAAGCAATCTCGCATTTCCTTTGGAAGATGAGGTCCCTGCTTTGACAGACTGAAAAGAATTAATTTTCCATTTAAATACCAGCTGTCACCCCAGACTGGTTGCATGACCATCTACATCTGCAGGGCAATTTTCTTTTCAGAAAAACAAGTCATCCTGTTTGCTCTGTGAATCTCTAAAATTGAGGATTATTGTTTTGTAAATAAACAATAAGTAGTTAAAAGACATTCTGGTCAACAAATACAAAATAACAGCCTATAATTCCCTTGTTGTGACTATTGTAAAAAGCAGTATTTTATTAGACAGGCTTATGTCATCTCTTGGTATATATTTGCCTTCAGATGTGTCAAGAGGTGTCCAAATATCCATGATCAGATGCAGGGAGATGCTTTGAGGAATAATTATACACTGGTACAACAAAAGAATATTAGTGATTCATAATTTTGTTACATAAGTCATCATTGTCATTACTGGGGGAGGGGACTAGAATCACTTGTTCCACAGTCTTGTCTCAAAAATGGTCTTAAGGTTTTATTCCTTGTTTCAATACTTTCTGTTGTATTCTGGTTATGCAGCCAGTTTGGAACCCTGATGTGGGAGATCCTGTTTTCATCTGATGTGGAAAATCTGCCTGTTTAGGTGAGCTATTATTCCAAACTGAAAAGACACAAAACAAAGGCACTGGTGGAAAAAGAAGCAGGATGAGGCACCTGGCTGAGAGAAACCTGTTGGGGAAAGCATACCAGTGCCTGTGTCCGTACTCCCAAACAAGGAGCAAGGCATGAACCAACAGGAATGCTTTCCTAACTCAAGGCTTCTCTGATGGTTTCCCCTGAGGGAGGTGTGAGGGAGCTGTAAGTTTTGGGAGGATGGACTGTTTCCATTTTTGTGGAGTATGTTGTCTTGGATATACTGAATAAACTGGGGAAAATCTTGAGAACAGAGCCCGACTGCATTTGTCTCTGGCTATGGTGTTGCTCTAAAGACACCAGGTAAATGTTGGCTTAGTGAATCCTGTTGGCTAGGAAACCATTTCCCCTTCCTTGGCATCCTGTTTGCCAACTGGGAAATCTGTCTGAATTTTGACAGTTGAGTACTGGGCCTTGGTGTGGAAACTGTGCCTGGAGGGTTTTCAGTATGTCCCTTACAGGCTGTTAGAATGAGGAATGCATTTGGATTTCTTTTTCTTGAGCTCCACATTTTACTGTTGAAGAAATTTGAAGTGCTCCCAACTTTTAAGCAGGGTGGGGGAAAAGCATAACCACAAAGGGTTGCTGCGCTTAAAAGTCTGAGAGCTAGTATAAAAACTGGTGCAGGGCTTCATTAGTTGTCCTTCATCCATTAACCTCTGGACTGAGTTTGCCATGGGGCACCACGAAAAGCAAGTCTTGTGCCTTAGACACTCAGACCTTTCTGCTTGCCTGCCCTGTAGCCACCCAACACCTCAGAGAATAAATAAGCTCCAGGTTTTTCAAAGCCTCTAGAAGTTTCCACATCAGTTGTTAGTCTACCAAATTGGGATGTGCTGGGTAGGAATTTGCCTGAAACTCAGTGTACAGGTGTATGAATATGTGCCTATGGGAGCTGGATGGTCACAATCTGTTTCTTAAGCTTGGTGCAAAAGATCATACCTGCAGGGGGATGTTAATGCCTACTGTGAAATGAGCATTTGTCAAGCACCAGGCTCAGTGCTGGTGCTATTCTGAATACAGTTGTAGGCTGTGGGCTGCATTGTTCTGCAGAGTTTTTTGTTTAAGCATTTTGCCTGTGTTTTCCTTCTTGGCCTGCCTCCCTCAGGATTCGGTCTAACATTGCAAGCAGCTTTAAATATGCAAGATAAAAGCTGTTTGAAGAGTAGCACCTTGCCTGGCAAAGAAAAGCTTTGCTGTGCTGCTTAGATCCAGTCACCAAGTTCAAATCTAACTTTATTTTAAAAGAGCTCTAGTCTAATAGTCTTGAGTGGTTAATATACAGTGCTGGCATGAAGCTGGGTGTAATAACATCCCATATGCTTAGAAAGAGCAGTAGACTCCCTCTACCACAGGGAAGCAACTACTGTCACATCTGTTAGAACAAAGCACTGCCTTGCTTCCTGCAACAACTTGCAGTGCTGTTACAGTGATCTGCTTGAAAGAAATTTATCTAGTTTTTCCTCTTTTTTGAGTTCTGTAAGTCCCCAGAGTTCCACATTATGTCAAAAGTTTAAAAATGGACCAGTGAAAAGAATAGGAGTAACTCCCCAATGAAACCAAGTGTTTACTGTGGAGCAATGTGGCATCAAGGCTTTAGCACTACTGACTTGAGTTAGTGGAGTCACCTTCTCTGTAAGCAGTAAAAAATTGCCTGGATGCAATTCTGAACAGCAT
Source organism: Zonotrichia leucophrys gambelii (assembly GCF_028769735.1). Lineage (NCBI taxonomy): Eukaryota > Metazoa > Chordata > Aves > Passeriformes > Passerellidae > Zonotrichia > Zonotrichia leucophrys. The sequence goes on along the minus strand of NC_088173.1, from coordinate 30,518,208 downwards.
GCTCTAGGGGACTCTGCTTGAATGAAGAGAGTGGACTAGATGACTTCCAATGGTCCCTACCAACCTTAACCATTCTGTGGGTGGTGGCTCTGCACAACTGCTTATTCAAGAAAATGAAATTATCTTTGTGTATTTAATTTCAGTGGTATTTAGAACTGCCTCACTCAGGCTTTTCAGAAGATTGCAGCCAATATCTGAGATGTGATGCTGCTCCACAGTGTGTAATTTCTGTGTCTGTGGGGAATTCACCATCCCTTGGGAATTAGATCATCCTTAGAGAACTAGATCTGCAATTTGAAATGTGTGCTTCCTGCATATAGCCAAATGCATTCAACTCATCTGCCATTACTTTGTATGTATTTTCTCTGGGCTTTCCAATTTTTTTTTTAGCAGTGTAGCAGCCTACTTGAAACTAATACTGATATTTAGTAATTAAGATGCCTGAGCTATCCTATAGTCCTGTGAAGTCCATCAACTACTGTTCTACTTAAAGACAAATTTTAAAAAAGCACTGGTATTAAGAAGATAAAATTCTCAAGTTTGCTGCTCTTTGGCATCTTTTGAATTTCTTAATCTTCTTTGAGCATTACATATATATATATGTGTGTGTGTGTGTGTTTATGTGTTCATATATATAATGGAATGTCTGCCAGTTGCAAAGAGGACAAGGCTCTTGTGAAAACTGATGAACACACCAATGTCCATTATAAAAGTTGAAATTCATAATAACTCCAGCAATGCAGAGCTGTTTTCTTTTTCAAGGAAATTTGCCATAAAGTAAGAATTGTGTTCCTTTTATTATGCAGCTACAGTACTTACCATGCTGGAAAACTTTGAAAAATAAGACAGAATAGATTTGACCTCAGAGAGGATCATGATAAATTAGAGTTGCTTTCAAGAATTCAAATTAGATTTGCAAACTGGTTTGTTTGATTGAGCCAAGATGATCTTGTAGAGAAAGGGGGAAATGATGGTAGCAAGATAGATAGATATTTGGCCATTAAATCCTACAGAATGTTCTTTGTATTTTCTCCTGCTTTTCCCCTAGTTTGTTTACTCATTAGCAAGCATTTGTAAGTAAAGTCTTCCTACTGTTTAAACTAGAGAGGCGAAATTTTTTTTTAGAGGAATTAGTCTTTAGGGGTTTTGTCCTTGCTCCCTGAAACTCTTCAGGACACTGAATAGGGAATCTGTAAAGTTTTTGTTTTCTGAAGGCTACAGAAGCTGAAAGCTACTTTTCTGGCAAACTAATAAGGGAGAGCAAAGGAGACAGCTAACTTGTAGGGATGACACAGAGGGGCTGAGGGGAGAAGCTTGGCATATTCATTGTGAGTGCTGGTGTGAGACATCAAGGACAGCAGCATCTCTCAGACAGTGGGGAATGTTGTGGGCTGAATGCTTCCTGTGAAAAGGCATCCTCCAGAGGCCAGCCCATCCCAAATCCTTCCCAGATGAACAAGCAAATCTGGCTGAGCTGGGTTCCTTCAGTCCAATCTTTTACCTAGGATGAAGGGAAAAAGCTGTCAGTGCTCAAAAAACAAATGACAAAGGCAAGCTGTTGCTTAAACTGCCCATTTTGCTCACAAGGGTCTGAATCTGTCTTCTGATTCTGACTAGTGGATTTGCTTTTCATTCACAGACATTTAACAAAGCAGAAGTATTGTAATAGGGTGAAAAGAAGGAATGGGAGTGAAAGATGAGGAGTGCTAATAGGCCTGAAAATGAATAAAATATAGCACAAAGAACGACAACTGCAGCAGTTCCTCCTTCAGCAAGTTTTCCATCTGTAGTTCAGCTTGATATTTTGAGAACCTATTTGGCAGCTGAAAGAGACTTCACCTGGTAACTTTTTATTTTAGAAAGGTTGAAGTGTGATGGGAAGAGAAGCTTCTAAATCACAAGTATAAATCAGTTGGACATAATGGTTTCTTTTCTTAAAATGGTTCGTTTGCAAGGGTAGCTTCTCATTCCTTTCACTGATTGAGGAGGGGAGGACTAGAGAATGAACAGTAGACTAGGTCAGGAGCACTGGTGCTGTCCCAGGAAAAAGGAGCAATTGGATTTCACTCTTTTAAGAATAATCCTGTGGGCTAGAAATGCCTGTGTGGTACCCTAGAAGGCAGACTTTGCTCCTGATGTCTCATTTCATGCCCCCTTCTTCCACTCCCTCCAGTTTTGTGTGGTGCTTTGTCGCTGGGTTGAGGCCGGGGCTGCCTGCTTGCATGTGTTGTGTGTCCACCCTGTTTAATGTGTCCAGCATCCCCAGCCAAGCTGGTTGAGGCTCAGCTCTAGCTGTGTCTCCCTGCCAGGGCTTTGCAGCTGGAAATAAAGCCTGAATTGAAGTTGTCTGGATTGCAAGTGTAATCTGTTTTCAGCAATTGCTCAACACCGATGTCTGCTTCTCACTCAATACTTTGTTGGATTCCTTGTGTCATCTTGAGCATCAGCTAAATGAAAAGTAATTGCTTGAGGAAACCCTTCACTTGAGCTGTACCCAAAAAACTGTAAGGTCCCTGCTTTGCCAGGCATTTGGCTCTTGAGTTAGGAGAGACATTTCTGCAAAGCTCAGTGTGTCCACAGTATGCTTTTAAAATGGGGAGGAGCAAGCATACATCTCTACACTTTCACAGCTGTAAACCAAAACACAAAGCATTGTCACAGCTGTAACTGGCTGGGCTGTGCCTTGCTCTTTTCCTATTCTCAGCTCTCAGCAGTTATGGGGGTGCCACCTAGTCTAGCATCTGATTTTTCAGGCAACTTCTCTTTTGCAAGGAAAGATTTTAAAGCTATTTTGATGTGTTTTCAGTATGTGACCAGGTCAGTTACTACTTTCAGCTTTCATGGAGGAGGGCATAAAGAAGTAAGATCTCTGATCCTGAGTGCCCTGTATGAATAGGAGTAAATCATAGGTGCAACATGAAGGTGAACTTTTAAAAAACAAACCTCTAACAGTTTTTTTCTAAATTATCAAAGACAGATTCTTAGATTTTCTGTTGCAAACAAATGTTTAATGAAGTCTGATGCTTTTGTTGAATGTAGCACAGCTGCATGTGACTTCAGCAGTGTCAGCTTTGGACTGGAAAAAATCCAGACCCCAGCTAAGTCCTCACTGTCTGCAGTGGCAGTCAGCACTGGCTGCTTCAGGGGGAGATGTAGGCATCATGCAAGCAACTTGTCTATAAAGGAAGTTTTCCTTCTATGTCTTAATAGAAGTTGACTTCTAAAGTAACTTCATTTACCTAACCTATTCCCTAAACACTGATAATGTTTTCTATCAAAACAAATGCTGCTATTTTGAATGCTTCTGTGATATCTTCCACAGACATCTAATGGTAGAGCTCTGCAGATTAGTGATGGGGAAAGTGTCCTATCAATTCTCCATCTGGCATTTTTCCTTTTCACATGGGCCCCTCGACTTATCCACAATTTGAACAATAAATCTCAGAGGAGCTGGCTTAGAGTTATACTCTCTGTAGCTGTTTTTAAAATATCACATTTTTTTATATAGCTGAAATGCTCACAACAAACATTTCTTCTCTGGTGCATTTTCTGAAATTTGTGTTTATCAGATCTCTGGAGTTTTGTTGATGGGGTTTTGTATGAACACTTACTTTAGAATCACATATTTATATTTAAAAACTGTATAATGCAGTCAGAACTTTGGAAACTGCACTCAGTTTAGACTTCAACTTCCAAAGACAGAAGTTAATCTTATATTTCAGAAGCCACACACTGCAGTAAATACACTGTACTGGTGCTGCTATTTTTAATTTACTCCAAAAGGAAAGTGCCTGTGGTTCTAGCTTAGTACCTGCCATAGATGAAATTATGGGTGTTATAGTTCATATTCAGACTGCCAAAACTGAAGGGGCTAAAAAAGCAGGGATAAGTCTTTTAAGCACTTCATTCTTAAGTAAAAGATGTTTCCATTTTTCAGGGACATAAAGAAAATCTGAATGCTACAAGTGAAAATGACCCACAGTCCAGACTTGTAATTAAGTTATGGGGTTTCAGATGCAGTTGCAAAGAGTTCTGAACTTACATTTGTTATCAAGTTATTCTACCAGCATTATGCTGGTAGTAACCCTTTAAAAGCTCCAGTGTAGAACCAGCATTGAAACACTTGAAGCAGGAGTGCTCACCAACAGTGCTCTTTATCAGCTAACCTTGGCAGCACAGTAGTGTTTCCTCTGCTTGTTTGGTGTTCATCTATTAATCAGAATCTGCTTCTTAGGTGTCTGGAAGCCAGGAATACTCTTTGGGAGCTGCCTTGCTGATAAATGAAGTGGGTTTTTAATTCTCTGCTCCCCATATTTCACTGTGTTATGTCTACTACTAGATGAGCTTATTTAATATTATGCATTCACTAAATTAATCCTTATTTCTGCTTTAGTGAACACTGATGTGGCTAGAAAAGAAAAAAGGAAACACAATCATTTTAGCCATGAGGCAGTGTGGATAAGCAAACAAAATCAGGTTGTTTTGTATTGTGAAGTAAGAGACTAATGCTAATGAAAATACTCTGAAATAAGGTGCTGTGCTAAGGAGCTGTACAAAAGAAGCTGGTGGCAGCTGTCAAGACTTCCAGGTGATGCTGTTCACACTTCAGTCCCACATCCAGACTCCAGATTTTTATGTATGGAGTCAGGGGATGTTCTTGAAACAGCTGCCTGTCAGTTAATAGACATGTTTGGGAGAATGGATAGATGCACATGGCAACACAAGGAGGACACGCATGTAAAGGCCAAAAAGCATTCCTCAACAAGAGGTCTTTGGGGCTTAGTGTGGGGAGGTGAGTAGGAAACCCATGATGAGATCCCTGCATTTGAAAATAGCAGTTGACAGGATAAAAAAGGTCAGAAGCTGAGAAAATAAACCCACAGCCTTAACATACATTAGGGAGATTGGAAATTGATTACAGTAGAGAGAGAAATAATCAGATTTTTCCACCAGAACCACAAGGTATATGGGGTGGAGGGTCCTGGGCTTTTGAAAGATCTGACCCAAATGATGTCTGAGATTTGTGAATCTGGAGACAGACATGCTCAGAGGTAGCCTTGCCCAAACTGTAGCTGTGCCTCTCTCTTGCTGTCCAAAGCACTGAGCAGCTGTTAGGAGTGTGGCAGTCAGTTTTGTCAGGTGCTGGCACTGTGTCCCCAAGCTGAAACAGTCACAAAGCTGACTTTGGGAAAGACTTTCTTTATCTCACTGAGCTTTTGTTAACAGCCACAAGTCATGGGGAAAGGGGCTTTGCTTTCAAAAGAAGCACTAGAAAGACCACTCCTCTGGAGGAATCTTGGAAAAGACTCTGATGCCCAGGTTTTGCTTAAGCTCTGAAAACCTGAAACCCAACTATTATGTCATATTAACATCTATAGCAGAGCTATTTCAGGCTGGTGCTAACTGCTCCAGGACAGGTCCCCATAGACACTATTCAATAAAAATCTCTTCTGACACCTTACAGCTTTCATTGAAAAGAATTGCAGTGAGTCCAGTCAGCCTTGTCCAAGGCACAGCACATGTAACAGACCAGTTCAAAAAATGCACAGCTCCTTTATTTTTGTAATGAGTTCATATTTCTGGTTGCTAGCACAAGTGGGATGCAGCTAATAGTTAATCTGCTGAGGACATTGCAGGTGCTCTAACAATCATTCCCTTCCTTTCTGGAGGCAAAATGCCTAACTGTGCTTGGAGCACTTTCCATTGAAAAAACACACTTTAAGAGGAGTGCTGATTACACCCTTCCATGAAAAATTAAATCTACAGATAATGTGCTGTTTGTAACTTGCCAAGAACATTGCTCATAAGCAGTGCAGGAGAATCAATTCCCTCATTAGTAGAAATGAGTATACATCTTTTTATGAATGCTGAGGAATATTACGTTATATGAGTTTTTTGAAAAAGGTCTTTTGATTGAGGAAGTGCTTTGTATGTCTTGTCTGAAAATGTCTTTTCAGTTCTAAGACACATTTTGCAATATAATGTTCCAAATATGCTGAAAAATGAAGTTGCTAATGTAGATGAATTTGCTGAAGTCAGGCTGATAATATTTTACCTGTGAAGTTAGTATACTTCCACTGAGGAACCTGCATTTGTAATCTGAAGGTTGTGAAATGATATTTTTTTGAAGTGCTTCTGAACTTATTCTGTGTATTTTTTCAATGCCATTCACATTGCTGCTGAGCTGAGGTTCAAAAGATCAAATTGTAACATCTTTTAGTGGCTTGAATAGCAATTAAATCCTGCTTAATGTGCCTATTATAAAATGTTAGAGGGAGTGACTGTAATTAGTATTTAAAAATATCAGTACTTATCATACCATCTTGTAAATGAGACAGCAACTTTGTCCAAATCTGGTAGTTATTATGTACTTAATAGCCAAGGAATTTTAAAATTGCCCCAAATCTCTTCTTTCTGAAGCAAGAGGTAAAACTCCAGTTTAGTCAAATAGAAGGAAGAATAGATGATGGCTGCTTTTAAAGTTCCATCCATTAACGTTCAACTTCAGCAGAAATTTTCCATATGTTTTACTTGCAAGACTAGATGACTGTGTTAACTAATTAGAAGTACTATTCAAATATTTACTATCTGAACATTCAAACAAATGAAAAGATTAATGAGATTCTACTGATTTTTCAGAGTTGTTTTTGTAGAAATAAAATCTATACTTTTCTAACTGAAAAATAAACCTATTAAAACAATCATTATCAAAATCTCAATACCTGTCCTTAAAAATTCTGAGTAGCTATGAATAACCTCCTCTCATGCCTGAATATCTGAATACTTGGGAAGGAACCTCAGGGAGTTAAGGGATGCTGTGTTTTTACACTAAATCTTCAGTGAGGGCAAACTAGCTCCTGCAGCTAAGGTTAGCAGCCCTGGTGTTGATTGATTCAAACCTTTCTGGTCCTCACCCTTGTCTGAGCAGGATGTAGGCTCTCAGTCCAGGCTGTGGCAGTGCTCTAGAATTGATGGTTGTGAGGTGCTCCTGGCAGGGACTCCTCAGTCTCTTTGCGTCTCTCGCCCTAAGCAGCTGAGCAAGTGCCCACAGGTGCAGTATCGAGCTGCTGGGCTGCAGACAATCTGAAAAAAAGCAAACAAAAAAAAAAAACCAGAACACCACAAACTGAACAACTTGAAAGGTCTGGTGAACTTGAAGCTCTTCTATAATGTGTAATATTGAAATATCATTTGTTCTTCAACCTTAATGCATATGGTATTTGTTGAAATTGATTGTAAATGACATTTTCCCTGAGTGGCAAAAGCACTGAAGGCAGCCAGATGGTTAGCAGAAATATATAGTATATTCACAGACCATGACAATTTGGTCCCATGGCTTTTCTTGTTGGCAACTGAATCAACTTTTTCAAACTGAGCATCTTGATCTTAAGAGTCTTTTCCAACCTAAATGATTCTGTGATCTAACTGCACTGAAAAAAAGGCAAGTTCCTTAGAAGTAATAGTACAATTATTGTTTTTAGACCTCTTTTCCCTTCTACCTCTCCTGAGTACTACTACATATAATAGAATAAGTGGAAAAATATGTAACTATTTAAATTACTAAACTGTAATATATTAGACTAAAGTTCCTTCTTTCCATTTGAGAGAGCTGCCTTGTGTCTGCATACTAAACCATACTTTTTATAATCTCAAAGTGAAATCATATGTACCAGGAAACATTTAAAATTAACTTCGGCAAGAAGGCATAATAATTGTCATTTAATCTTACATCAATTTTTTTTCTCTGGGCTAAGTAATCCACACTCTCCGCAGGATGAATCATGCTGGCCATTGGCATAATAATAAAGCTCTTCTTGCAAAAGTCCTAATTTGACTCCATTGAAAACTATTCTTGAGGTGGAGATGTCTTCTGCATGTCTGAGCAGCTCTATCATGATATAAAGCAGGTGAATACCTGGCCTAAGTTGTTAGAAAACACAAATTCATAGCTCTGGATCTGGCTTGCAGCTTTAAATATTTTGATGACACCCTGGGAGGGAGAAAAGAGACTATGAGCATTAGTTGTAGAGCTCACTGCCATGCCAAATCAACAGGAGTTTTTCTAAATAACTCAGTAAATCATTAATGTGCTGCTGTTAAAAAAATCCTCAATAGTAAGATAAGTCCCATTGTGAGATGATGCTTCAAAGAAATAATTTGGAGTGGTTCAGTGCAGACACTTAAATTGATGTCTTTCAACTTTGCAATGCAGGCAAAAAGAAATTAGGATTTAGAAAAAATAATAACCAGAATCTTTAAATGATTCAGTCAACTCAGACACCTGCTATGAGTCTTATAAAAAGAGAGAGTGAGTAATGAGTGAACTGTTGTGAAAATCTTGGTATTTTATTGATGAAAATAGGCAAATTCCACGGGAGATGACATTATTGATTAGGCAGACACAAAGCTTCAGGAAATCTGGTTTCAGTTCCAGTATCTGCGGCAGACTCTGTGTGGTGCTGCTATCACTTCACTCTTGTGCTAAGTTTATCATTCAATCTACAAACCCTGACTGAAACTGGAGCCACATCATGCTACACACAACACAAATAGCCTGGAAAAGAGCCTCTTCCTCCAAGACCTTCCTGTGCAATTAAGCCACAAAAAGGATAAAAAGAAGATAGGGTTGCACAAAGCTGCACAGCAGCAGTATTGAATCCTGAAGCAGCAGTCTCCTGGTGCCCAGCCCAAGGCCATTCTGCCAGATCCTAGCAAAACTAAGATTTGACCTAGGTTTGCTCATACAAATAGATGACACAACTTTCTTTGCTGCTGCAGTGAAATCTTACTTGCAGGGGAATCATGAGAAGTAAATGGTCTCTTCAAATAACTTCCAAACAGAATTTTTCTGTGATCATAGGATAAGGTTTATCTTGGTTTATTTGTTGCAAGCCTTTAGGGGAAAAATGGAATGGAAGACATTTGTTACATTTTTCTGTAGTACGCAGCGCTGAAGGGGAGGATAATATCTTTTAAATGGTGTGGCTGTGGAATAGCTGTAAAACTCTTGCTTGTCATATGTAATAGAACTAAACTTCAGCCACATCTGCATATGCCATTACTTGGACTGATGTATTTGTCCTATACTACTCATTACTTGGAAGTGTCTTGGATATCTATCAGAGGGCTGCAATCAGCCTCCAGATTTTTATTTTTTTTTTTAGCTATTGGGTGCCAAACTTCTTTCAAGTATTTCAGTTTGTGGTGAAACTCTACTCAATATTATATTAAAATCAGCCAAGAGGACTTACCCTACCTGGCGTTGTCTTACACAGGCAGTGGAAAAGAGATCTCGCACATGAATACAGCCCACAATTACGGACTTGAACCAGAGTGCTGCTGTGCCAAGGGTGTAGCAATCTGAAAGACAGATTCATTGCAGATCTGACTTATGCATCAATCTTTATCCATCAAAGTATTTAAACTTTGCTGAAGTTGTAAGTACATGCAGATGATTTCATGCTACTCCAAAAGATGAACCTAATTATGCTTTCTGCTGCAATCGTTTGGAGATCATCTTTAGGGAGCTCTTCCCATTTGTCCAAATTCAATATCCAAAGAGATACAGGGGAAAATATTGCAAAAGGTTTGTTTTGCTGATAGTGAATTAGACTGAGTGGTATGTGATAAAAATGTGGTGTGATACATAAAGCACTTGCATCCCACACTGCATGTGAATGCACTGCTTAAATGAATATGGTGAATTCATAATGTGGTGCAGTAGCTGCTGAACAGCACATGAATCTTTTGCTTATGTTTATCTCACACTGGAGTCATGACATGGTGGAATTTAGACAGAAAAGAGCCAGGGTTATCTGCCAAAATTAACTATCTTTGTGCCCTGAAAGGAAACAGATCGCCTGCCATGCAGCACAACTTATGGCTACCACACAAGGATGTGAGTGTGAGGAGTGACCTGCCAAACCAGGAGCACAGTTTCAGGGTTTGCTGTGGGACTTCCCTGGTCAATAGACTCCCACCATTCAGGCTAGTGTTTGCTGAAGAAACCTGAGGCATTCAGGCTCCAAAACCGGCAACTCCAAACTGAAAAAAAGATTTTATCTGTAGTACTTGATGGCTTTAGCAAAATTGTGATTTAAGATATTGTCCCAAGAAAAATGAAGCAATTATTTCAGCTGAAACCCAGCTTTCTATGTGACTCTATCATGGCTGCTGACAGGTTTTGGGTTTTTTTTTTTTGTTAAAGGGTTGAAAACTGCCCCTCTAGTGAGGATCCCTCTCTATGTGGTGCTCAAGGTGGCTATGTGATGGAGACAAGGTGTCAGGCAAGTGAAGGACAGGATACTTAAAAACTTGAATATCCTAGGAGGATTTAGGTCAGGGATCTGGGGGTCTTATGGAGTATAGCAAGGATCCTCAGTGCAAATATTTTGATTTCAGAAGATATTCATAGGTTATTTGGTCTGCACCCCAATAAGACCTTAAAACAATATGTAGTCCTCCTGTTCTGCAAAGAGAAATCCCTGGGTATTAGAAGCAATTTGTCAGAAAGAGATGTGAGGTGGATTTAAACTTATCTAATGATGTGACACTGCCATTGCCCCAATATTTTGTTACAGTAGTTAAGCTCCATCACTGTTAAAACTGGCACCTTCTTTCATTTAAATTTGTGTCCCTTCCTGTCTCAGCTACTGTCTTATTACATCTTTCTCCAGTAGTTAAATGTATCTTCAACACCCAGAAGATACCCCGAACTTTATCCACATCAAACTATTCCATTCTTAAGTCAGCTTTTGATATTTGTTTTGGAAATTTAAGCAAAGTACACTAATAAAGTCTACTGATGCAAGATTTTTTTCCATCCACGAACTACAGAATTCTGCTTCCTCTCCAACTTTTCAGTATCTTTTCTGAAATGTAAAAATGGCTGCAAGTAGTATTTTAATGGTGGTGTCAGACACGTCCTAGCAAACACTGCTCTTCATTTGCAAGGTGCAGAGTTATGCAGAAGCTCTGTGGCAAATAGTTTAAGGGGAAGCATATGTAGAACACATTTTAAGAATCCTTTAAGGACCCAAAATTGGATCCTTCTGCTGGCGAGAGCTCCTAAGTGCTCCCACATAACATCCCTTAAGTAGAAGTATTTGCTTGGAACAGTACTTAGCCCATATGCAAGCTCACTTGGTGGGGTGCTGTTGTTGTGACTGAATTACTACAAGGAAAACCCTTACCCTCTCTAGAAATCCCAATGCATAAATATTCTGCTTCGGCTCCAATTTGTTTGCTGAAGTTAAAGACAGGAAAAGATAACTTTGCCCAGGTTGAGTTTTCCTTTTTCCCCTTTCGTCAGTGAGGTGGGCTGAGTTGTCATTTTGGCTGGTGTTTTGTACAATGGAGATGCACCAGCATGACATCCTACTGCAGACATCCTTCTTTCAGTAACAAAGTCCTTTGAGCATTCAGGGTCTGCATTGATGCTGGGCAGTTTTCCCAGTGGCTGCCAAAGGATTTAGGAGTGCCAAGCTCACCATTTCTCAGTGGTATTTCTGCTTCTAATTTCCTTTAGTGCTTTTTTCAAAGCTCTGCAGCAACACACTCCCATCATGGCAAAGGATCCAAGCGCTGAACGCAAGGCAGAATTTGTACAAAACAAGCGCAGAAATTAGGAGAGATTTTTCAGGACAAGAATCTCAAGTTAAAAAAAAATACTGTCATATTGGGCAATGTGCCTGTTCCTGGAGATACTGTGGGTTTTGAAAAGCTTCTGATTTATCTAGTCTGTTTTGTAAGCCACAGGAGACTACATGACATGCTGCAATTCTGCTTGCTGAGACAGAGGCTTTACCACTCTCTGCTGCTCCTGTCTGCCTGAGAGTAACTCTGGGAGCCTGGTTTAGGTTGTGCATTGAGACCCCAGGATGGGGTCCCTGGGAAGACCCTATTCAGGGAGAAATTGTGTCCATCCCTGCATCCTTGCAGCAGCATTTTTTAGGTAAATAATAAGGTCTACATGTGCTTTTGCACATTTACATCCCTACCTATCCCCTCACAGAGACAAACTGAATATTTATCACCACAGTTCTTTCAGGCCATTAGAGCAGACTGTGAGCACCTCCACCCCTCCCAGTGCACTGGGAGCAGCCTATTGCTGCCATTTCACAGAGTGAACAGCAGCTCCAGTGGTCTGAATCCAACCAGCACTGTTTGTTTTGCTGCCCGAGGGAAAGGACAAATCCTTGAACAAAATGGGCCACTTTAGGGGCATGATATGGTTTCAGTTCAGCTTGTGGATAGGGTAAGAAGCCAGAATTGTTTTGCATGAGTCCACAGGAGCAGAATTTGACCTCTGAACAGGGAGATTGAATTTATCCCTCGTATTCCATTTATCTCTCTATCAGGTGATCTGTGAATGATGCCCCATGGGTGTTTCCCCCCTGTGCTGGGACAGCACTGTGTCATTGCATCAGTTGCCTATGTATATTTCTTTCCTGACTGCAGACAGGGAATCTCTCTCCTGCTTTCCCAGACATGTAACACAATCCACCTTCCCCTCATGGCTTGGCTTATCTGTTCAGGCAGAGTGTACACAGACCATGTTCATTTTTTCTTGTCCAGCTCATCCTTTGCTACTCTCAGAAGTATCTTGGTACTTCATTGCTGAATGGACTCAGTTGGATTCCTTGGGAAGAAATGCACAGCTTTTTCTTCTTCACTTATATCATATGCTCTGAAATTCATACCCAGGAAGGAGTGAGCTCAGGTCTTCAGTGAGAGCACTGATGGAGAGCTTTGGCACTAAGTGCTGCAAGGCAAGCTTGCTCATGCTGCCTCCATGCAATCACACACTGGCAAACCCAGAGCTACCATGCACAGAAAATCAGGCTTATGTGGGGCAGGCAGGTTGGGAAGACAAATTTTGGAAGCAATTCTCAGCTATTAAGTGCATAATCCAGCATGAGGACTCACTGGCAGATCAGGGAGTGCAATTTGTATGAACTAATGGTCTAGCAAAAACTTACACTGCAGAAGGATACTTTGAGGTTTGGGGATGTTTTAGGATGGGTGTCCTCAAAGCCAGAGGACATAAAGCTATCTCCTGCAAAGCAGAGACCTGCTGGAGATTTTGCAAGGTCTTCCATGTAGGGGATGAAAGCAGGATCAAACAAATCCATTTATACATATATGAATATCCACATGTTTCAAGATTACATGGAGATTGCAACATGCTGCCTGAAACTAGTAGTTGTAGATTCAATGAGGAACTGGTGAGGCCAAAGTAACCACAGAGCTTCTGAGTGTCTTGGAACGTTAATCTTCTCCAAAGCAAAAGAAATACAGTGTTTATTTCTGCATGCCTCGTAACCTACTGGATTAGCAGCTTTGCACTAATAAAAACCTGTTGGGAGGGAATCCTTTGAAGGCAATACCATTTATTCACAGTAAAGGCATCCTTTTGCCTACCTTGCCCAGAGTGTGGTGTGCAGGGTGAAGCTTGAAGTTTGTGTGCATCATCATTGAGCCTGGAAAAGACCTTTAAAATCACTGTGTCCAACCAAATCCAGTAGCACTACTGTAATTTTTCATATTTTCTGGGACAAGAGAAAAACTTGTTTCTCTTGATACCTTCTGATCCACTTGTACGGCTAGGAGAAATGTAGGATTTTGTCCTCTCCTACATGAAGAGCTCTGAAACTCAGATTTACTTCATAGAAAGCATTTAATCATGGGACTGTGATCTCATTTGGAGTGGATATGGCAATCCCTCTCCTGCATAAGCATTGCATGGAGTAGCTAAGAATCAATGATACCACAGAGGGAGAGAAAGCTTGTGTGCCTCTTTACTCTGGGGAGTGAGACTGTCTGTGAGGAATAGGAGCTGGGATTAGCTATAGGATTTAAATGCAGCCATGTGCTCTTAACCTAAGGACCATATCACCCTTCCCCTTAAGCAGATGCTTCTCCTACAGTTACAACCAGTCTGGACTTTTTAGTCATGGTACAATTCACTGCCACTGAGCTGATCAAATTATCACAGTGTCTGGTTTACAATATCACTGATTAAGTCGCAGAGGAGGAAGCTAATTATAGAGGAGCATGCTATTTGCACACAGGGATGCTGTAGCAAGCTCTGCAGGAGGCAGATGGAAGTATTTTGAAAAAAAAAAAGGCAGAAAGGCATACGGCAGCAAAAAATGTTTGTAGGAAATGCTACAGCTCTTCTTTCTCTTGAGGCATTTCTTTTGTATAGCAGAGGTGGTCTGAGAAACACTCTCAGAACTTGAGGGTACAATTCCAAGAATCTGCTTTAATTTTATTACTGGACATGTGATCATTATGCTACAGACTAGAATAGCTCAAGCTTGGCTTTAATGGCAACCTGTCAGTGTATTCATCACTGAACAAGCATTACATAATTACACTGAATCACAAGATTAGAATATAGGAGGTTTTTTTTGGGCAGGCGGGGATATTTTAATCCAGAGTGATCTAATTAGTATTGATCCTTCTTTCTTTAACATGTTTAAGGGTAAGTGTACTTAGGAGCCAACCACATCATAAAAACAAGGTCTGGAGTCAAATGGAGGAGAGCTGTGGCACAACCACACTGTGGGTACTTGCTCAGAAGATTCATCGAAGCAAATGGAACCATAAACTATGTACAGTGCCCTTGAAGTGAAACATTTTAAATGCAAAGCAATTCAATATTGTACTTACAGCTGACATTTTCTGCAATGGCCAAGGGTGCTCTTGCACTCCAACTTTCCAATGGAAAGTACAAGTTTCCAGAATGTGAATCTGCCATTGCCTTACTTTGTCTCTCGTGTGATGGCTTATAAGGGAGTGTAATAAAGAACTGTTGATACAACAGCTTTTAACCCCATTTGTATGTATGTTAAGGCCAGAGAAAGATACAGGGCCAGTGAAGGTTAACCTGCTTTATAAATCCTGTGGAATAAAGCTTTCTGACTTGTCACCATAAGATAAAAAAAAAAAAGGTCTTGACCAGGATTTCATGGAAATGCTGCTTTGACAGCATTTTTTGTGAAAGCTGGCAGAGTTTAGCTCACAAACCATAACATGCTACTTTTCTTAGAGAAGATTAACAGACAAGGGGGGCTGAAGTAACTTTCCTATAGGACATATATGAATCCCCTGCAGTCACATCATTAAACCCCCAACAGGTCAGCAGAAGTGTAGATAGCATAAGTGGAAGGAGGAATCGGATTACTCCACTTTGGCTAGTTCTGGAAGGGCATTTAGCAGACCATTTTCAGTTTGACAGGATCAGTTAGCACAGTAGGATGGGAGGAAGGCCATAATTTCCTCTCTGTGGGAATGACCATTGAGAAATCAGGTGGTAGGAAAGGTATAAGCATTTACTTTGTGAGGGTGAGCTTTGAAACAGGAGTAATTTGTTTTGTCTCTGCTTATAGAGGGCCTAAGTAGCAGTCAGCTGGATGCTGAGATTTTTTTTGTCCACAGACTGGTAGGTAATTTTTTGAAGGAAGAATGGGAGTAAGGAGAAGGAGATGTTGTGTGAACCATCTCTCTGGGTTATCAGTAATACCACACCCTCCACATCACCAGTAAAAGCCTGAGCTATCAGCAGACTGTTGCTGCTTGCAGCACAACACCCTTGCCTGTGATGCTGGAGATGAGACAGAGAGACAGGCTGTCAGCACATGTTCTCACGGAGGAACAAACAAACTGCTTGGAAAAAATGTATCTGAGACAGGTGTGACTCTCCTTCTGCTGGCACAGCCTTAGCTTTGTTTGGACCTGCGTGCATCCTGGAAATGCCTGGTGGGAGCATCCTGGAGCCAGGGTAGTCTGTGGTCTGCAGTTGTCAGAAGGGAAATGTCCTGGAGATGCCATGGTTTAACCCCAGCCAGGAACAAAGTATAATGCAGACACTCATCCTCTCCCCCGCCCCCCACAAAGGAGAGGAATCAGAAACAAAAAAAGTAAACTTTATGGGTTGAGACAAGAACTGTTTATTGATTGAAAGAAAACAAAATATAATAATGATAATGATAATGGTAGAATAACAGCTTTAAAAGGTTCCCTCCAACTCAAACTATTTTATGAGTCTCTGAATTGTAATGAAAACGAGACAGAGATAAAATCTGAGAAAAAAACAAGCAATGCTCAATAGACAAATGCCACTCACTGACAAATGCCTAGTCGCTGCCCAAGCATGGATTGGCACATCCCAACCAATTCACTCCATTTTACAGACTGAGCATGATGTTCTGTGGTGTGGAATATCCCTTTGGCCAGTTTGAGTCAGCTGTCCTTACCATGCTCCCATCCCAGATTCATGAGCAATTCCTTACTGGCAAAGCATGGGAAACTGAGTAAGTAACTTATTGGAAACACTGCTGAACAACAGCCAAAAGATCAGTGTGTTATCAACATTATTCTCATCCTGCATCCAAAACACAGCACTACACTGGCTACTAGGAAGAAAATTAAATCTCTCCCAGCTCAAACCATGACAGGAGGGAACATTGGTAGCTGGCATCTAAATATTTGGTACGTTCCAGCACAAAGTTTGAAGAGAGAATGAGCCTAACACATTTTTCTTGCTAAAGGTAATTAATTATGTGGGAAAACCCTGGCATGGAGAATGCCAGCACCCTAAAGGATTGCTCCTGTGTCTGTGCCAGAGAGGCAGCCACTGGTGCCAGTTTGTGGTGATATTCAGAGGTTTGCCTCTGTGTGAGTTGTTGTTCTTCAGGTAGAATCTCTTCTGCTAGTGAAGGTCTCATTGTGTGTTGGAGATGCTTGCAAGTCCTGATAACAGTCATACAACCCATGTAGTCTCTGGACTGATGTGGCCAATAATGCTTCCCTTTGAAGGGACCTGTAGGGCACTGGAAACTGTTAACAGGAGTCAATTTTCTTTCACAATAGCTGGTATGGGGCTGTGTTTGGCATTTGTGCTGGAAACAGAGTTGATAGCACAGGGATATTTTCAATAGTGCTGACTACTATCAAAAGGCTTGTTCTGCCTCTCACCACACCCCACCAGTGAGGAGGATGAGGGTGGCAAGAAGCTGGGAGGGCACACTGCTGGGACAGCTGATCCTAGCTGACCCAAGAGATATTCCATACCATATGGCATCATGCTTGGCACATAACGCTGGGCAAAGAAGGAACGGCGTACCTTGAGAATGGGCGTTTGTTTTCCTGAGTAAACTCTGCATGTGGAGGAGCCTGCTTTGCTGGGGATGGCTGAGCCTGCCCATGGGAAATGGGCATGAATTCCTTGTGTTGCTTTTCTTGTGTTCACAACATTTGCTTTACCTGTTTTAGTGTCCATCTCAACTCCTGAGTTTTCTCATTTTTACCCTTCTGATTCTTTCCCCCACTCCACTGGTAGGGGAGTGAGTGAGCAGCTTTTTGGGGCTAAATTGTTGGCTGGGATTAACCCATGACACTGAACAAGTGTGTGACTCTGTCACAGGGGTAAGAAAAACATGTCATGTCCAGTTGTGGCAAATTCAGCATTCTAAATAAGTGATAAAATAGAAACTAATATTCAGCTTTAGTCCTTCAGTGCCATAAGTTGCAAGACACCTGTAACATGAGCTTGAAAATAAGGCATGCTAGATAATTGTGTCCTAGTATTTACTTTCTGATCTGGTCTGAGGAGGATGTTTAAATGTGGAGGACAAGCCTGCTTAAATGTTCATAAAGTCTCTGTATAAAATCCTAATGAGCAATAATCTGTCTCTAATTCCTCTAATGTAGTCTCTGGTCTGAATGATAGCACTTGTATTACTTTCTATGAAACACATTTACCTCCTGCAATTCATTTGACTGTAATTCTTTTCCAGTTTATATTTGGCTGGTTTTGTTTTATTCTTAATAGTAATTCTATCTAAGCACTGGTACATTTCTTTAAAAAAAAACCCTAAACATATTTAAATAGTACTGAAATAAGATTCTTCTAGCTGTAGCTATAATAACACCTCTAATGTTTAACAAGCCACAAGAACTGGAAGAATAGAATAATTTATTTGGCTCATAAAAGAGCAGAAGTAGTTACATAAAATGAACATATCGGTCTGCTGTTATTCCTATTCCACACAGCTCCCTGTGGCTTATTTCATTTTAAGCTTATTTTTCTCTTTTTGAGGAAAATTAATTCAATGATGATACAGTTTCTTCTGGGTCAGAGAGACCAGGTTAGCCAGAAAGAAATGACTTCTCAGAAACAGAAAGATGATATGCTTCCTGGCTTTCAACCCTGTTACTAGGACAATAAATGGATATAAATTTCAACAAATACAAAATAAGCCCAATTGGAGAGCTACTCCAAGAGGGATTCTGAAATGAGACAAAAACAAATGGGCTTATAGAACTGTAAAACAAAATACTACATTACTTATATCACTTTTCCTGAAGGCATAAAAAGATATTAAAAAGCCATTAGCCATCCTAGCTTAGTCACCTGAGAATCTTTGGGAATGACACTTCAATTCCACTTTCTTAATGACCATGTGGATTTGTGAAAGTGGAAAGACAACAGAATTAATTTTTCTGGAGTGGTTCATTGCTGGAAAGGTGGCAAAGTGTCCCCAGCAACTCTGAGACAAGCGCCTGCTCCAAGCACCCATTTAAAGGTCAGGCCCTGTGTCAGATCTAGTCATTGTGGCTGATATTCCAGGCTCTGCCAGGACTGCAGAGGTAGTACTGGCAGCTTCAGCAGGAATCTTGTTATGTACCTAGGAACCTTCCCAGTCATCCTATCATTTCATGTCTCCTCATTTTATAAGGTTGTGCATTGTACCTCCCTAATTTAACACTCTTTTGGGGAGAGTGTAACATTTGGGACTGGCTAAAAACTACTACTAGCTGTTCGATGTTGGCCCTTGGCAGCCAGAGGTCTATCTCCCATGAGGGGACACTTTTGGAGTGTTCTCAGGAAGAGCAGGGTTTTGGGAGCAGATCTGCCTCACTGAATGGTCTAGTGGGTGTTGCAGACATCTTTTTATGAAAATCCTTTCCTTAGAATTTTTTCTTCCTGTGAAGCTGAGAGGCCTCAGGGACAAAATGTAAACCATGGTTATGTGCTGCTGTGGAATGCAACAGGTCCATCTGTGATTGGCCCATCTTGGATGTTTACAATTAATGGCCAACCACAGCCCAGTTAGCTCTGCTCTCTGTCTGAGACACAGACCTCTGTTATTCATTCCATTCTATTCTTAGTTTAGCTAGCCTTCTGAGAACCTTTTCTTCTATTCTTTTAGTATAGTTTTAATGTAATATATATAATAAGATAATAAATCAAGCCTTCTGAAATGTGGAGCCAAATCCTCGTCTCTTCCCTCATCCAAAGATCCCTGTGAACACCGTCACAAGTGGCTTACAGGTGGTGCATTGGTATTGAGTCCATCCATAACTCAGTTGCTATTGACTTGTCTCCACTGAAATGCACAGGGCTCTGATCGCTTTCCTCTGTGTCAAACAGTTCTCTACTTGTCTAGGATGTTGTAGAGGAAAAGGAAATTTTTTGTAGTATATTCTACATTTTAGCCCAGTTCTTTGTCCTGTTTTGGTGAAGGGAAATAGCAAACTCATGTACAAAGTAATTGCATTCTGTGACTTGTTGACTGGAAGCAAGAGCAATTTTCATAGTTTATTTGCTAGAATGATTTCCAACTCTTTGAATGAAAGATGAGCTTGTTGAATCGAAGCCTACGTTTAAGGCCTATAAAACATGACATGTTGAGAGAAGGATGTGTGTGTATGACTAAATTTCCTCCAAGGGATTACACAGAGCCCCAGGCTGGAGCTATCAATACTGTAGGGATGTGTTTCTTTAGCCAGTGACCAGATGAAAGCTGATCTTCCTACTGGGAGTTAGCAGTGCTTGTGCTTTCAGTTCTGGAAATCCTTATGGTAAAGGGGATGGCTGAGAGCAGCCCCTGCTCTGCTTTGTGGGGCCAGAGGTTTGATCATGTCTCTTGCTCTCCCTCTGCACACCCTTGTTCAGACTAAATTTTGCTGTGGCTTCAGCTATTGACAAGGTACTAGAGTATCTGTGACATCATGGGCAGCAGGAAGCCAAGGTAATGATAGGACTAGGAAAATAGCTATTAATCCTGAATATAGTCTATCCTCTGCTTAGATCTTATTTGTATTGCTTCTCTCTGTCAGTTTTAAGTCCTCAATAGCCTGTCATTGTTGATAATTATCACAGCTGAGGAATCATTGCTGAATAATAAAATGTCTCTGAAGGAGACTGAGGGGCAGCAAATGAGGAGATCTGGTGTTCTGGGAATTATGGCTGTCTCTGTACAGCTTTGCCCTACTGGGAAATATCCTGTGCTTGCCTTTTGGCTTTTCCTCCCAGTTCTCCAGGGTGAGGGTGAGGAGACCAGCCCTTGTGGGGGGACATGCTGGGCCTGGGCACTGTGCAGGGCTTTTCCACAGGTGAGGGGTACAGTGGTGTGCAGACATCTCCCTGAAGCACACAGGCATGAGGGCTTAGCTGCTCCTGCTTTAGCCAGGCACAGAGCAGCTCCTCCTGGCCATGCCAGCCACACAGAACCAGCGTGAGAAGCAGAAAAAGCATCGATGATGTGCAAGCAGGGCAGATTGCAGAATGATGTGCAGAATTATTTTTTGTGCAAGAAATGAAGAAAACATCCCTCTGTTACCACCATTGTTTCCAATAAAAGTCCCGAATACCAGCCCATGCCGCCTGCTGTGCAGAAAATGATCTCCTCTCCAGCCCAAACCAGCACCTCCCTGTGTGAGGGCAGCAGGGCTGAGCCAATGCCTTTCTGCTGGGCACAGCCAGGGTGGGGCAACTGCCTGGCTGGAGCTCTCCTGGCAAAATGAGGGATTCTTTCTCACCCTGTCATTTATTAATGGATTTTGGGATGTGTAGGACGATAGGGAGCTGTTTCTTCACGCTTAAATTTGCCTGGCATCTCACTTTGGACTTGAAACATGCCAGCAGTACAACTGGTTATGCTTTTAACTTGGGTGCAGGTGTGGTGAGGGTTGTTGTTGGCTGTTTTTGGGGGTTTTTTTGCCTTTTATTTTTTCCAGTAAAACAACAAAAAAAAAGGGTTTATATTGTTATTAAACGGTGGCCATACTTAGACATTTACAAGCTCTAGCTCTCTTAGGATTATGATCTGGCAGCAGCGGGTTGTGGCAGGAATGTGCCAACATTTCTTGCACTCTCCAGGTTTCCTAGAAAATGTGAGTTAAGTGCCTGAAACTTTTTGGGATGAAACTGGCCCTCAGGACCTGATTCAGAGTCAGGTGTTATTTCACAAGAATAGCATCAGGCTTGTACTTATTTTGGAATTATTTCAGGATGTGTTTTGATATGGCACCAAGTGATACTTGGTGTCTCCTGCAGGGCTGTGTCAGCTGAGTCTGTCCATTTGATGAGTAGCTAAAGGGAGACAAAGTACAAGGAATTGCAATAATCAGCTTGCTGGGGATGGGGCAAAATCAATATCTGAGGCAGAATTTCAGTATTGGGAAACAAATGTCGGCAAAGTCAGGTAATATTCAAGAGATGGAGAATGTACTGGGGGTAGGGAGAGAGGAAATAGTGAGAAAATTTTTCCCCTATTTATTTTTTTTTGTTATATTTTTATTGTGGGCTTGTTGGTTTTTGTTGGTTTGTATGTTGGTTGGTTTTTTTAAAATAGCCTTTAAGTTCTGCAGCTAATCCATAGTGTGGGTTACAGTCCAAATTGATTTTGAAGGCAAGGTTTTATCCAAAAGGTGAATCTGTTGAAAACAAATTGAAATGGACTATTAACTGTGAGGGCAATGGGGTGACAAGGTATCATAACTTCAGATTTGAATGCATTTATGTGTAAGAAAACTTGATTACATTTGGCTTTTCACTGTTGTATGGAGCTGGGGAAAAGACAGCCCAGCACAACAGCATCAAATGAGGTAAAAGTGAAATAAATCTATAGAGTAATAGAAAGCTGTTGAGAAATGCAGAGTTTCAGTAAAGGGCAATATCATAAAGGCCAGCATGGCCTATGGATTCAGAGCAAACTTAAATTTCAAGCAACTTTTTATGCAGTAACAAGCCGAGCTGAGAAGGGAGAGGAGGAGGATTGCAGACAATAAGGACTTGTCTCTCGAGTGCAGCCAAGTTCTAAATCAATCGTGTGGCACTTTTGAAATGCCAGTGAATGCTTCCAAGCATTATATTAAAATTTCATGATCAATAATGCTGAAAGCTGCACTACACACAGGCTAAAATAACAGCTGATAATTCACCAGTATATGAATTTAATAAAATGCTGTTCACCAGTGTTAGCTGCGATGCACTGTCCAGGTTATCCTTTTGATTGGAGATTTCCTGTCCAAACAGTCCCTTTTTGTTAGGTGAGCACAGATCAAAGACAGGAGTGCTTGTTCTCTGGTGTATTTGCTGCCAGAAATAGGTGGCTGTTTATTCAAAGCTGGTCTAGCTGCTAAGGAACATAGCCTTTTTTCCTTTCTGTAAACATATTATGGTCTGTATCAAAGGAATGACTGCAGGCCCAACCTAGTTCAGGCCTCCATCATTCCAGTCAGCAGCAGTCCCTGTCCTAAAGACTTACAGTATAAATAGACAAGAGCCAGAGGGCAGGGAAGTGGAAGCAGATATTTTAAAAGCAGTAGAATTGATCACTAAGACTCCTTAAGTTATCCTTGGAAAACCCAAATAATTGATTATTAAACCTATTTTCAATACATAGCTTAATCTGTCCAAGATGCTTCTTGAAATGGGACTTAATTATCCAGGAACTTCTTGTAAGATTTGCCTGAAGAATTGGATTTTATTTTTCATTAAAAACATGACTTTTTTAGGCTTATCAACTTGAATATAGACAGAAAGTTTGTGTGTTATGATACTGAGTTCTATATTACTTAACTTTAGACTTCTAGGTAGTTACAATCCCTGTATGATGCTGAAGCTGACTTTGTGTTTTCTTGCTACCTCAGTGGTATTTTGTGTTTACCTTGCTACCCCGTCTTTTCTTCTTACTGTTTATCCAACATTCAAATCCCTCATCTGACGGAGAGATGTTAAAAGCAACTGTTTCCCAGGACTTGCAAATATTTGGCTGTCTGTAGAATATCTTAGGATGCTTTTACTGATTTTTGTTGAGCCTCTTCCACTTCTCATAAATGAGCAAGAGTTTGGTGGAGTGCAAGTGAGGGCAAGACTGCCTTTCAGTGTGGCAGCCAGGGTGGGTGAAACCAGGCTTTAGCTGTGCAGCAAGAGCCATTTATACTTTTTCGTATTTCAGAGTTATTTGGGAATGGAATCTAGAATGTAGTGACCACTCTGCTCAAGGTATTGGTTTCAGAAATGCAGGTGTGCTATTTTATTTGTGAATTATTAGGTCCACGTTATGCCATTTGAAATAGCACCATTTCAGGAATAAAGTATGTCGGAATTTTTTCACATCTTCTTCTGCCTAAAGGCATTCTATCATTTAATGGTGATGCATTCTCCTGACATATGGGAAAACTGGATTTACATCACTGTTTATTTTTACAAGTTGTTATACTTAATAAACAAAAAGTGAGGGAACAGTCTTCATGAATGCAACACTCACATTCTCTGAGGTATTTAATTTTTATTGATATATCAGATCTTTTGGTAATTCTGCAGCAGCTGGCAGTTCTAGATGGCATTGCCTGGAGGATGTGGGTACAGGCTTGTCTAATATTGGGGATTACACTATGATTTTGAGTAATGCAATAAAATATTACATATTTTGTATGAGGAAAATCTTCATTAACTCCAAGTGACTCTGACCATTAGAACATTTAGTGCACTCCCTTAATTAGCTGCTGAAGCCCCTACTTTGATTAGATGTTCACAACTTCAGTGCATTGATTCTTTATGCCTTATAATGGCAGAGGCTGCTGTCCAAAACAGTTATTTTTTTGAAATTTGTGTGTCTTGATATATTCTGGTGTTTCTTATATGGTTGGATATCTGCCCAGGATTTGCTTTGAAGTATGAAACATTAAAAAAACAAAATATGATTTTATTGTATTTGTCAGGGATATGCTAAGCCATAAAAATAAAACATATTGTAGGGCTACAATAACTCACAGTAATGGCCTTGAATCCTTCTGTGTGAAACTAGTTGTTACAAATTAGCAAGAAAATGTGCATTCACAAATAAGCAGTATGTTGCTCATTTATTTGGACAATTGTTCTTTAAATAATTTATGTCAACACTTCATAGTGATCAAGTAGTACAGATACCCCAGTAATATGTCTTGTACATGTAAAGAAGGAATGGTAACACACATTTACTACTAAGTCTTTTCCTGGTCATGGGCTGAGTCTAGTGGGGAAAATTATTCTTGTGGAATATGCAGGATGTTCATGAGTAGTGGTCTCTATACCCTGGAGATCCTGATGAACCTATAGAGAAAACTAGGGAAGACAGGATGTCCTGCTCTATATGGGTCATGGTCTTAGCATGTATCAGGGTTTTCACTTGATTAATCCTTCTTTATGTTATTGCAAGCCCTGCTAAGGCAGCTGTTTGGATTAGTGTTATCAGCTGAAAGATTGGTTGGGCACTGGAATAAGTTGCCCAGACAGGTGTTGGAGTTACCACCTCTCCAGGTGAAGGAAGTGTTTGAGGTGTCTGGAGGTGGCAGACTTGGGGATCTGGTTCAGAGGTGATTATAGTGGTGCAGGGTTGCTGCTTGGTCTGGATGATCCTGAAGATCTCTTCCAACCTTGATGGTTCTGTGATATTTAAAGTTATGTTTAGCTTCTACTGCTAAGTGTGAAACATATACATTGATGCTCTCAAAGCTTATGTTTGATTTTTAATATAACAGTTTGAAAACTGCCAAGGAGAGGCAGGTTGGTGCAGCGCTGGAGCATGGAAGGCAAGCAATGATTTTTCTCTACTTCTCTTGACTTTTGTGAGACGAGGCAGGTTTCAAGAGTTTTCTGTGCCACAGCTCATTCAGTGTCATCTTATCTCACCTGATAGGCTGGGAATAATTACTGCAGGATGCTGTGTGGATGGATATGCTGTATGTATTTTAGAGTAGGGCAAAAGTTGCTGCTGGGGAGTTTGGCTCTAAAGTTGTTAGAAGCTTTGATATTGCAAAGGCAGATTCCATTGCCTATGGGAGTCATTGTTCAAAACACTGGTGTTTCATTTCAGAGATTGGCTGAGCTGACCAAGAGTGGAAAGCAGTCTTGGAAAATTGCTATGCCCAAATAAATGAATGTTGTGGCAATCTGGCTGTACCTTTCACAGAACAGAAAGTGTGAGAAAGACATTTTAATACAAGTACCTTCTCCCCAGCCCCATTTTGTCAAGTCACCAGAAAAAAAATTATTCACCGTTGGGTTTCCAAAGCAACAGCCATTCTAATGATTCAATGACTTTTTTTTCCTATTTTTGTTGAATGAGGTGGAAGAAAGGTGCCACTTAGAATCACAGAATGGGTCAGGCTGGAAGAGACCACAGTGGGTCATCTGGTCCAATCTCCCTGCTCAAGCAGGGTGATCCTAGAGCCGTGGCACAGGACTGTGTCCAGATGGTTCTTGAATAGTGAGGGAGACTCCACAACCTCTCTGGGCAATCAGTTCCATTGTGAACTTCTTCCTGCAAGGACTTCTTCTAGATTTTTTTGTTTTGTTTAGTTTTGTTTAGTTTAAATTTAAAACTTTGTTTCAATACTATCTTCTGATATAAAATTTCCACTTCAATAAAAATAGATTTTGAGCCTTTCTTTGACACTGTGATAGGACCCAGGAGGTATTTGCTCGTTGGAGAAACCCTTGCTGGATCAAAGCATCTCAGCATGGCAGGGCAGAGCAGTACAACATATAGTTAATGGAGAGAAGGCACACCCAAGGAAAATGGTGCAAGAGTCAGGGTTACATGTCCTGACTGTCACTTGCTCATATACAATAGCATATATTTGCTTATAAGTGCAAGACTTTAAAGATTCTCTGGAGGATCTGTCTGTCCTTTAGGTAGGGTTGTGGTTGAGGGACTGTGGCACAAAATGTGCCCCTCAGCTCCAGTTTGAATCCTGGCAAAAAAAGAAATGGGAAATACCAGGCTATCACAGCTACCTCCAGCTAAATTAGTTGATTTCAGCTTATTTTTTTGCCTGTTATCCCCTACCCATGCAGAACAAAGTACTTTTTTTCTCTTCTGTCTCATTAATGGGTTGTTCATTTTAAAAATGGAAATTCAGTTGACTAGAACCTCTCCTGTACTAAGTGAATTTGATAAAATTAGATTTAGACAAGTTTTGAGGTTTTTTTGTTTGTTGTGGTTTGGTGGTGGGTTTTTTATTTGCTTGTTTTGTATTTTAACAATAGAATCTCTGTACAGTGAACTAGCTTGAAGTTTTCTTGCTCAAGGGGACTGCAATGTCTTGAAGCATCTTTGCTTGACCAGAACACAGAACATATGCAATTTCATACAAGACAAGCTGAAAATTTGACAGGTTGTGACATAAGAAATGTTAGCTCCTTCTTTTTTCAGCTGGTCCAACTAGAAAGCTACACATCTTTTCCTTGTTTCTTCTTTGGAACTGTCATCTTCTGTATATGATAATTCACATTTGGTCTAATACATGCTTGGTTTTGGGCCATCATTTGTTTGAATTTAATATCTTTTTTCTCCACAGGATGCTCCCTGGAGTTAAGCTAAAGAGGATGTTTCATTTTTTTAGGAGCAATGCTCATCTGAAGTCCTAAAGCCCCCCGTTCCTTTATGCCAGGAGCCTTCCTTTGTAGCTCTTCTTTTGAATAATTTATCCTAAACTGAAGACTGATTCTGAATTACTGCTGTCAGGAAGGATCTTGGTCTCAAGCTGACTTTCACTATCCCCTGTTTATTATTGATTGTCCTGTGACAATCCATGTAGGGCATATAGTTAAGCTATCCTAGTCATAAACAGTGCATAGATTATTTACCTGCAAAAATTTGGGCAAAATAAAGTTCATTTTTCTGTTAGCCAGCATGGTGGCTGTCACTGCAGAGTCAACACTTGCTCAAGGTTACTGTGCATTGAGATTTGGGGATCTTTTCTCCTTTCCTTTTTTCTTCCTATGCTAAGAATAGGGACATATCCATGGTAACTGTATGTTATGTCATGGCAAATGCTGAATTTCTGTGTGTGTGTCAAACAGAGACAGCTGCTTGGTACCATTTCTAAGCATTTTCACCTTATGTATGTTGGGCAGGACCAGAAGGTTACCTCATACATTACCAACTTTACAGCATTTGAGATTCAGCATCCTGTGTTTGTGCTTCTCTTCCTGCTTGGCTTTTATCTACAGCAGTGAGGTGCTGGGAAAATAAGCCTTGCCATCAAACTCCCAGAGCTTGTAAGTCTCTGGAGAGTGTAATTAATGTCCTCTGAGACATTTACAAGTGAGGAGAGAAAGAGAGAAGTGTAAATTTACTCCTACTCTTTATTATTTCTGGACTCAAAAGCTCTGTGTCCTGCTGGTTTTACTCATAATCAAATGACCCTTCAAAACATCCTGGCATTATTGACAACTTCCAGATTGCTGAACAGGACAGTGGCAAGTTCTCTCTGGATGATCATGTCTGGATGGCATCCCATCCCTCAGGAGGATTTGTGAATTACACCCCCAGCTTGGTTTTGTCTCAAGAAATAACTTATAAAAGACTTTGCAAATGTTGCCTGTTGATACCAGGATGTGGAAATGTAAGCACTAGTCAGCCTGTATATTCTTTCAACTTGCATGGGATTGGGCATTTATTTCTCTGTATGTCTGGTCCAAACCAGCATAGCAGCTGAAATGGTTCCTGCCCTGTGAAAGAATAATTGAATACAAATTTGTTTGTCTTTTAGAACATAGTTGATTGGGTTCTAATCTAATTTGGGGATTGAAAATCTCTTTCTCTGCCAGGCAAGTCACACAGGATAGCAAGGGCTGCCTCTGGAAACAGCAGTATGCAAATGCAGAGATGAGCTCTGAAGCAAGAGCCCTGGTTTATCAGGAGTGCTCCTCCAGAAACTGCCCAATGCAGTTTCAGGGTCTAAAGGGACCCTGATTCTCTTTATAATGGACCCCTCCACAGTGTGGTTCAGCCTCCTGGCGTCAGAAAGAGTTTTCCTTGCTGTTAGGTGGTCCTGGGCTGACTTGGATCTCAGCTTGGGCACTTAGCAAGTCTCTTGTAGGGTCACCTGTACTGGACACTTCTGAGCTGAATTCTAAAGCTTCAGTTTTCTGGCATCCCTCAAAACTCTGTGGTAGATGAGAAACCAAGACACAGTGTTTGAGAAGGGTGTTTCAGCTCCTGCTCAATGCCTGGCACAGTTCTTTTTGTGTCTACCTTCTGCAATAGATTTTTTCCAGAGAGTGCAGACAAATTCAAAGAATTGAGTGTGTTGCTTTGTCTTGAACTAGGGCAATTGCTGCTGAATTTAAAATCTGAAGGGTGCAAATAGTGCTTTTTGTGAGAGGCTGCAATAATAGGACAGCTATGACAAAAACTATGCTATAACAATTTGTTGTCTTTTTGACTTAAAATGTTATTTAACATAAATAAGTTTAAAAATTTATGCTTTAAATTCTTAGTTTTATCAATGAGTGCCTGTTACAGGGCTGCTTCATGTGTATCTTCCTACCTGCTAAGGTTTGGTGGCCAAAAGTCACTAAAGATGACTTTTCTATGAAAATATGGGTATGGCTGTGAATTCTTCTTTGGTCCTGATGGGCTTTTTCTATGGGATATGTGTGTTGCAAATACAATGCCAGTTGGTCCTTCTATTACAGATTATTTTTTTCTCCTGGTAAAGTACTAGTAGTAGAACAAGTTGATGACCTTCTGCTACTCGCTGTTGCCACTGAGGACACTGAAGGTTTTGGGATATAAGGGAATGTGATAGGCTCTTCTATGCCAGGGTAATACTGATTAATGTTCAGAGCCAGGTACATGGCTCTTCTGACATTCTCAAGGACATTGTATATATCCTTTTTAGAATTCAGTGTACCTGTTTCCATTCCCATTTATTTGACTGTGTGTCCTACAAATTTAGCTAGGACCAGAAATCCTCCAAGTTCAATAATAATACACAAATTTAATTACCCATATTCACTCTTTGTCCCTGCCCAGCATTAAAAAAGTAAGCAAGCAGTGAATTTCATTATAATAAAATACTGGAATTATTTCTGGACATAATATTGAGACTTTAAGGACAGTAATTTTTTTTATTTCTGAAGTACAAGAAGCCTATTTAGGTCATAATTTCATCTGCAATGCTACTTACTCCTTGTAATAGATTTCAAGGAAGACTCAGCTACTTTTTTTAAAAGTGTTGTACTGTACAGTAAAGTGTGTTTGGTAGATGATAACCCAAACCACATGGGTTCAGAATTTCTTTTTCTGTGTTTCCAGCGATTTTAGTGGATTTACACCTTAGTATGAACATAGTGGTTACTTGTTTGCATGAAAAATGAATTAATATTTTAGCTTTCAAAGAGTAATAGCCTATCACCTGTTAATGACTTTTAATACTTTGGTTAAGGGAAAAGGAGGAGAAAATGTTTAGCCAAGATTACTTGGCTTGCTGAAATAGGTCAGGTATTACAAACAAATCTCTGAACAGTGATTCTGCCATAGAGAACTGCCACAGCAGATCTGAGATCCAAATGATTGGATTTTCAGGATTCTTTGTGGAATCACATATGTAAAAGGAGACTGTTCTTTGGAAAATCACTGCCACAAATGAGTTACTCAGGGTACATAATGGGCTGCAGAACCAGAAATTTCTATCCATGCCCAATGCCCAGTGTTCAGGATGTGACTTACATGTCTCACTTTGCACACACAAAGAAAATGGGTGAGCCTGGTGATTGCCTGTTAACTTCAGTGCAACACATTATGAGAAGGATGGATGTGGTATTTGATGCTTTTAATAATATGAATGCTCTAGAGCCTGTGACCTCAAAAGGTTCTAAAAACTGCAACTTTCAAAACTATCGAATTAGTTTGGGATGTAGAATCCCCAAGGCTAAGATTAGTTTTTTTCTTTTTTTTTTTTTTTCATTGGGGCCAAGGCTACACTTCAGGTGTCTGCAAAGGAACAAGTAACATAAAGAAACATAAAAGAATTGAAAGGAAGGGAGACCTCTTACCTGCTACTTGCTACTTGTTCTGGGTATTAGAAGCATTAGTTAGACCTGCTATAAGAAGACCAAGTGTAAGCTTCTTGAATCTCTTGATGGTTAAGTAAATTATGTGGATGTGTGTGTGTGTAGATGGGTTATTTAGAATTATATTGTGGATTTAATTTAAACTGATCTTCAAAGGGATATCAACAAATGGTTTCTTTTGCCAGGGGAAATCACCTTTTATTGTCTTTAAATGAGAATGGTAATTAGGAGGAAGTTTGGGTGAAAATTGTTTCTTGGTCTAGCTTGTTACTTCATGACATTACCAAAGGGAAATAGCCTTGTCCCTATCTAATCTGAACTCATCAACAAGTGCTTGAAAACACATGTGGCTTGTTAGTAAAGCCTATAATTAAAAGGAGGAAGGGAAAGCCTTCTTAGGACTTAGTATGTAATAGGATGGGAATAAAAGGGTTAGCTTCAGCCCTTGCTTCAAAATCCAAATGGCTGAGTTCTCACTCAGAAGTGCTGCTCTTCTTGAAAATGTTGTTTGCCCATGAAGTAGAAGAGAAAATTGAGAACTGCAGCTGAGCAGGTTAAGAAAAATGGTGCTGTGTTCTATGAAGCTGAGAAGCATATAGTGATGAAATACCAAGGTTGCTGTAGCCTTAAGTGGATGTTCATAACCAGCAACGTGGAACGGTAAGGGCCAGAATTCAACCTAAAACCTTAAAGTAATAGAATTTGTCAAAAATGTAGCACTTAAATTTTGACACCAGCTGAACTCTTAAAGACAGGATTATCTAATGCCCTTGTATCTCCAAGATGTTTATCTTCCTTTTATACCTTGATAGTGTTGACTCTCATCCTGGCAGCTTTTATAAGAAAAAATGCAAAGGAATGTATCCCATTTTAGGTGTATATGGTACTTGTGTGCTGAAGTTTTGAGACAGTCCAAGGTGGCGTCTGTTGGTAGGACTTTGTGGGATAAAGAACCAATGCCTTTGGCTTCATTTAATATTTATGTTCTCAAACATCCCTTGTCTGTTTTCATAGCTGCATCATACATATATCTTAAGGAGGAAATGGGGTTTTAATCTTCTGTGGTTTTTAAAGTATGATTATACATAGAAGGGGAGAGGGAGGCAAAGGCTATTGTGGGCATTTTAACAGACTTAGCTGTGTTTCTAAGTTTTTTTATCCTTCAAACACAATTTCTTGTTCCTGTCAGCAGTGACTGTCTGAATCATACACAGAGGAGAAAAGGTGTTTGGGTAGGTGTGGATTTCTACCAGAGTGCAGTTTTTGAAACATTAGTGACATTCTTTAAGTGTGCATACTCAGCATAACATATTCATTCGTCGTTGCCTCCTTATTCTTTTAGCTAATTAAAGCAATTTATTGAAGCATGAATATGCAACAAAGTAACTCTCAGAAGATTTTTTTTTTTTGTACTTGCTTGGTTTTGAATGTAGTCTGCAATTTTTTTCCCATATGCCATTCTGACTACTGGCACATGGTTTTTAGTGTTATAATCTGTTTCTTGAATGTCTTTGATTAAAGCTTTGTACTTTTCTGGTGAGGGTTATTTCTGTAGGTTTAATGAAAATAATAATAACTAAAAAGAGAGTAACCCCTCCTCCCCAAAATAGCTTTCTCTCTGCCTGATTCTTGTATTTGTCAAAGGAGATTTATTAGGAATTTTAATACACGTTGCTTCTAAACCCACACGTATCATAATAGGTGCATTTATAGATAGCAGAAAATTTTGTGACTAACTAATGATGTGGGAATTATGGTGAAGATATCTGAGGGCAATCCATGAGAGTTTTCAACACTAATAACTCAGCAGGAAGTATAAAAATCTCAGGTACGTATTCACTATAGTCCTTCAATAATTGTGCAATCAAGACATTTAATTGTTAATGGTACTTTTTTTTTTTTGTCTTGCATCACCAGATACTTGACACCCTGGAAAGCACACATTAATATAGAACAAGTAAGCAGATTTGCTTCATAGAGGCATCTTAATTCAGGTGGAAGTTTAGAATCATTTGTATTCTGCTTTTGTCACTCTTGAAAATTGCTGGAGTACTGTGGATATAACAGTTTTTGTCATAAGATTGTGGATTGTAGGTGTTGCACTTTTATAATGTCACCTTGTCAGCATGTACCTGATCCAAAGAGGACTGGGAATATTGTTTACAGCTGTTGGACCACATAATGAATGTCTGTAACTTAAGTCTGTGAAGTGATGCCACTTTACACTTGCCTGTCCAGAGTGGGTGCTGTGGCTGCTGGGTGCTTTTGAGGAAGCAGCAGGCGCTGCAGTGGGTCAGGTCCACTGCCAGAAAGAGGCGGAAGACAATTTAATAATGATCCTGTCCACACAGATTGGCCAGCTGGATGCTCCCAAAGCAGGTGGTAGAGTCTTTGTACTTGAAAGAGAAAAACAGAACGTGAGAACTTTAAATTGGGCACATCATTCCCTAGTAAAAACTTATGCAAATTAGAAACCTCTCATTAAATGCAAGCTAGAAGGAGCAGCTTCCCCTTTTATTTGATCAGGTTGTGTGGTTTTGATTGAAATAATTTCATTTTGTACTGAGGGTTTACCTTTTTATAAATTATGTTTAGTTAACTTAAATGTAATGTGCGATGTCTATCCCCAGTCCCTAGATAACAGTGGAATTATACTAGTTACAATTTGACAAATCTGACAAATCCCTGGTAATTGTTATCTTGGTTGAAATCTAATTAATAGTAGTATAGCATTACTGTGGTACCTCCTCTGCGAAATTTAATAGTCACTTGGTGACTTTCAGGCTGTAACTGCCTGGTAGGCATACGTGCTGCAGTGGTAGACTAGGAATATGCAAATCCCAAACACCCAGCAATTGCCCTTTACTGTGATGTGCAACACTTCTAAGGAAGCTTCTCTTGCACAACAAGGCATTGAAAAGAATTTTTTTTTCCCTGGGTGAGGGGTAAAAAGAGGCCTAATGGAATGTCAGTGCACCCTTGGGAAGTATTTCTCTAGACTTTCTTCGCTTTAATTCTCTGCATGTGGAGTGTGTATAAGGTGGAGAGACCTGGTTTATTTTTTCATTTTCTATTTCCAGATCCTTGTGAAATATATATATACTGCTCCATATGTTTGCAGGATTACACTTTGCTATGTTGTCTTAAGTTCTTTAGGCAGAATAAGGATCTAGTACTGTTCAGCTGAAGCTAAATTTTCCCACTGAATTTAGCTCTGTTTGTCAGAAAGAGAGGGGAAGGTTCAAGGTATAAAACATGATACAACTATTCAATGAAAGGTCAGAATTTCAATTCTCTCGTTCTGAATTCTAAAATGAGTCTGAAACAATGCATGCTGATCATCAAGTTCTCTATCAAAGCAACAGGGTTGACCTGAACTCGTGCAGTATAGGGAAGAAAAAAGGAAGATGGGCACTTGGCTGGGGTTTCTCATAACTCACACCGTAAGGTATAAAACAGTTCTAACCTATTTTCAGTGCAGGGAGTTGAAATTTTTTGTTTGTAAAGGACTTCCTCAGCCAAAGAGACAAATTTTTGTGTGGGGGAGTTACATTGCAAGCCCAGCGCACAATGGTCTGGGTAGACTGTAGGAGAGCTCAGCTTTGGAATATGCATCTGTGATCAAAATAGATCCATGATGCACCCAGAAAGATTACTAAGGAAAAAGTGAACTGCAAGAAGGGGCTTTACTTCTCTAGAATCTGTCACTATCTCTGGCTCCTACTGGCTGGAAGTTTAGCTAGTGACTCATTTGTTACAGCTGATTGCTAGGAGTAAGCCTGTGACTTTCTGGATCTGTTTCAGGCTTGGATGCGCCCTTTGGGGTTCTTTCATTAAGGTAGTGTGGCAGAAAGGAATGCATCATGTTCCTACGCAATGAAGTCCAGACCACCTGGGAGCCACGGCAGCAACCACAGCACTGCATAATTGCAGTACAATAAATAATACCTGGTAGAAAGTTTATGGTCTCCCATGACTGTGTTGATAATTTCTCAGCTTATTAGTTGTTGCACATTCAAACTGTAATCACTGCTGCCACAATGTGGGTCTTTTGTTAGGCCCCCTAATACGGAATGCAGTACTGGGAAGGCTTCCTGCTCTTTTGCCTTGTGTGGTAGTGTTTTTTGAGGTGATAGAAGTTGTTTGGTGACAAGCAACCTCTGTTAATGTAGATGTAAAGTTGAGTGCTGGGATACTGATAACCAAGGAAAACATTTTGCAGATAAGCAGCTTTACATTAGGTGGAAGATAGCATAGCATAATGACTCAAGAATAGTGCATTTCCCTAAGCAGTTGCATCTGCCCCATTACCAGTTCAACCCATTTCACATGCTGGCCAAAGCAGCAGCATCTTTGCAAAAATCATAGTGAATTAGTTTTCATTTTAGTCTTGATAAACACCAGCCTGAAGTGAAACAACAGGAAGGGAGGAGATGAGAAGTAAAGTACAGCCACTTTGAAAGAACTGGCATACTTAAAATATAGAAAACCAAAGAAAACTAGCTGCAACCTACAGGCAAACCTAACTTGTCTCTAACACACATCTAGTTTGGAATTTCATCGTACTTCTGATTGAGGAAAGAAAGACCAATTATCCCAGGAAAACATGGATTGCATTACATATGCATTCACTGCCAAAGGGGGAGAATGTCGATTACTTAACACAAAAGTGCTGAAGCCATTAGTACAGCCTTTTAAGAGTCGAAATAAACATGTGTATTATATGCCTGTAAATCCCAGTGGACAGCACAACTGGTGTCATATTCCACAGTGGATCCATTAGCAACATAATGTCATCTAACCACAGGCCACACTAATGGTTTAAATTAGAATGTGTGTGGATTTTTTAATTTATAAAAGACACTGCTGCCTGATTAGAATAACCCTCTTCAGCATAAAGCTGCTGCTCCCGTGATACATCCCTTCAAGCAATATCAATGTATGGGAAGGTGTGAAACTAAGCTTTCTGAGTAGGCAAGGACCAAGAGTTAAACAAAATCAAATGTGTCCATGCAGTACTTTATGGCACATAAAAAAGGGCTGAGATGTCTTTAAAAACAACTGAGATCTAGTGTGAGGTAGATGACAAAGGATATACAATGGTAAGTTTGTGCAAATCCATTTTATTGCTGAAGATAATTGCCTCCACTGTACGCTGGGCAACAGTGTCCCACTGACAGTAGTGGTGCTAATTGCTTGGGTAGAGAAATTGGCAATTGTCAAGGGTCTGATGCAGAAAAGTATCTGTGTAAAGCAAGACTAAAAATCAAAATGATGACCTCAACACAGAAAACAGAAGGACGTGTGAAACTGGGGACTGCTGTTCTTCTTTGTCATGATTGCTATAAATGCCTCTGCCAGAGGTATGGAGGCTACTGCTGCAGCTTCAAACCTTTTCAGAGAATGTGGCACTTGTACTGTACAGCTTCCCACATAATTCCTCTGTGAAAGCATTTCACCAGACAGCTGTGTTACAGCAGGACACTAGTAAATCATTCTCTCCTATGAAGCTGGTGGGCAGACTGCTGGTCTTGATACTGTATGGCTGACTAATAGCACTGAAAGCAGTTCTTGCCTTAAAGTCTTCTCTTTACATAGTACTCCTTCTGTCAGAAAATGCATGTGTATTTTCTCTCCTCATACTCTGTATCACTTATGATCCTGAAAATTCATGCTCATGTTAAGCGCAATAAATAATGAGCTGCTTGCAAAGCACCTCATGCATTTGGCTTGGGTTGAAGAGAGGAATAGAAAGAAACCTTTTCTGATGAGTAGAGGAAGCAGGATGGGGATCTTGTGCTTATAAAAGTTACCTGAAATAGTTCTCATTTCTCTTAAATGAGCTGCTAACTTCACCCCGGAGTTCCCCCCCTAGGGTGCTGTAGAGTGCCAGTCAGCTTTGCTCTGACACTTTAGGAGCACTTGTTCTTACTGCAAAGATGATTTGTTCATAATGAGAGAGGTGTCAGTTTTAAATGCACTGGTGCTCTTACCTTGGGCATGCTGGCCTATTGGAGAGAGCTCACAGTGCTTAGTGAGCCACATCCCAAGCTTGCTTTGCTGCTGCCCCAAGAGACATAACTTTTCTTTTCTCAGTACAAACACTGTGTATGGCAGTAGCTGCTTTTTAAACGGGTGTTCATGGGTCATTTACTAGAGTGGAACAAACCCATGCTGTGTTCACACAAATCAAAATTTTGAAGTGCCGTACCCCTGAGAGAAGGAAAACTATAGTCCAGTTTGTTGCATGCAGATGATGGCAGAGGTTCAGACAGGAGGGCAGGTGAAATTGGGGTGGGAAGGTGATCATCTTCAATCTGTATTGGAAAAGAGAGTAA
Source organism: Zonotrichia leucophrys gambelii (assembly GCF_028769735.1). Classification (NCBI taxonomy): domain Eukaryota; kingdom Metazoa; phylum Chordata; class Aves; order Passeriformes; family Passerellidae; genus Zonotrichia; species Zonotrichia leucophrys. The sequence continues at coordinate 30,481,725 of NC_088173.1, read as the reverse complement.
GAAAGCCTTCAAGCGAGTAAAGTATGCAAGTATTTCTGCAGTGAAATAAGCTTTATGCAGCTAAATCCTAACTACTTACTGCACAGGGTCACTCTGTTGCATTTTGTTCCCCTAAAAGGATTTCTGAATTCTGCTGACTATTCCCATGTTTTATGTATATATCTATGCATGTTTTAGCAGGGCATTCCTGGGACTATTTTAATTTCCTACCTATGTGCAGTCAGACCTCCCATACATCACTGTTTATATATGTCCTTTGGTAAAAGCCAAGCATACCTTTGGAATTTGATCTAATGTCTGTAGCTGAAATACTGGCCTCTCTCTACAATGTAAAGTGATACTTCTTTTTAGTCACTTTCTTAAAGCCCAAACCAACTTTCAGATTGTTTGCCTTTTCCCTGAAAGAGCTAAAAGAAGCAGAAATGTGCATTTAGTTCTCTTCAGCACAAGGGACAGGTGCTTTCTATGAGAACATAACAGGGACGTTTTAAAAACTACCTGTAGTTGACACCCAGCACTGTGTGATTTCTTTTGGACAAGCTAAGAAGGTTAAATTGCAGCCTTTTGCAGAGCTGTGACACTAGGTCTGTGACTCCTGGCTCTGGGACTAACTCTGATTCTGTCAGGGTTGGCTGACAGGGCTGGAAGAGACTTCATCAAACCCATGCTGAGCTTGGATGGTGCCATAGTTCTGGCCCTGCCCTGCCCTGTGAGGCTGCTCTGTCAAGTGCTGCTCTGTGTTCTATTTTAGCAATAGCACAGAATCATAGAATATCCTGAGTGGGGAGGAGCCCACAGGGATCATCTAGTCCAGCTCCTGGACCTGGACAGGATGATCCTAACCAACCTCCAGCATACAGAAGCTGGGAAGGGACACTTTCACGGCAGCCTTCATTGCTGCTCTGGTAGAGGACATTTCTAATCATGATTCTAAACCTGCTGTGACAGCTGCTGGCAGGTGTTGAGCTGCAGCCTTTTGCTGCTGAGGTGTTGCAGCTACCTTCCTGGGCTACTCCTTCACTAGGGAACACATCCCTTTCCATCTAGGAAATGTGCAAAATAAAGCAGGAGATAACAAAGAAAATTAGTTATTCACTAGGATCTCTGACCCTCTTAGGAGGGCTCATCACACCTCACTAGCACCTTGCTTTTGCTGTGGCAGGGGGGATCTGTGACTGCACTGTTTCTATCAGCACGTCCAAAGCCAAAGCAGCAGTGGCTGGGCAGGGTTTGCCATGGCCAAATGGGAAGATGTTGGCTGGGTTTGAGCTGTGCAGGGAAATGCTGCATTCCTTTTGTGATTTCTGAAAGCTGTTTTTTGAAAGCTCTTGCAAAGCCCATTTCATCTGGCTTAAAGCAAATGCCTTGATTTTGGTCTTCATCCTTGAAAGCTTCTGTTAGAGTGGTGGCCTTTCCACGGGGCTTATGTCAATCTCCTTGCTGGTGAGCTAGGTTGCAACCTTGGGAACCAGGAGTTTTGTTTTTCAAAATGCTGGGAAATGCAAACATGCAAGAGCTCTATTAGCATCCACTGTGAGAGAAAGTGTTAAGCTAGCTGAATACAAGTTTGGTTTCCATTTGCTATTGTTGTTTCAGGATTTGTCACAGGACTGTGAACAGTCTCATGTGATAGACCTCGTTCTGTAATACTACCTACCATGTGCACTTTCTGCTTCAGAACCTTACAACCTGCTTGACATTTTCAAAATTACCAAAGGGAGCTGTGCAGGAATTAGACCCCAGTTTCCTGAAATGCTTAAAAAATTAAATAAGGCAGCAGCCCGTTCTGAGGTATACCTGGTATATAAGGAACACATCAGAGTTTTCTTTGAGTCTGACATCCCATCTTTAAGTGAAGAACTTTCAAGACTTCACTGAACCTTTTCCTAAAGAGGCTAGATTGATATTAGTAAAGCAGCTAAAGCCATTCTCTCTCTCTGGCCTCAGCATATAATCAGTATTCAGCGTTGTTTGGAGTCTTTAACTGAGCCAGAAAATCAGTCTTGCACTTCACATTTGCATGAGAATACTAAAGAAATGCATGTTCCTGTTTTTTTCCTTAATTTGACAAAAGTTACAATTGAATTTGCATTTTCCCAGTTAGGGAATTTGTTTTCACTTGGGTTAGGAAGATAAAATGTCAAAAACTGTGTTCACAAATGAGAATGCAAAATAAAAATTGGCAGCATGGCATCGTTTGCTCATCGTATTTTTCAATATCAGACATTAATGTGTAATGTAACAGAGGTGAAAATAAAACACTCAAAGTGAACATTTGGTATTGGAACATAGTCGAGATAACACTGATCAATCTTTTTTGGTAGTTGTCATGTTTTTGCAGATTGTTTGAATATTCCCTCCTCAGGGGGGAAGCTGATCTACTAGGGAAGTTTGGGATAACTTGTAACAAGAGCAAATGCCAAGTGCCTTTCTTTTGAGACATTCTAGTCTGCCATTTCTTCAAATCTTCTGATCTTTTCATGGGAGTCATGTTCAAAATGCCTGGGCTACTTTTTCCCACCATGTACAGCTCCAGTGGGAATCCCTGACATGGGATTATTTTAGCTTGGCTATCCACAGCTAGAATTCTTCACGCATGAAAGCAGTGTATAAGAGACAAATTAAGCACAGATTTGGCTTGAAACATCAAAATCAGTCACTGAAGGAAATCTAGAATGGCAGCAGAATTTTCTTGAAATTGTTTTCCCTTCTTTAAGGGAGTCATCTTTCCTCAGATGTCTTCTTTGTCACCTATGGTAGCAGATACTTGAGGTTCTCTGCCTGGGCATTGTAATAGCAAGGAAAAGCCAGGACAGGCAGGGGAATTCAAGCTTTGAAACTGTGTGCCCAGCATGGGGTGGGTTTGGAGTATGAAGCTGATGTGTTTCATTGTGTTTGCTTGAGGCAAAAGGAAAAAGTAAACTTTTGAGAAGCTTGGGAAGCTTCAAAACAAATTTTATTCTCTGGTTTTTATCATAGTGTGGAATGACTCAGAAGCCTTCAGAGACTTCACTTTCTCAGCATTGATGAGATCCCCACTAAGCTTTTCAGGATTGGGTAGCCACAGCTACAACTGAGCACAATAAAATATGAGATCATCTGTGTTATTTTTTTTACCATTGATCTTGATGACTTGCCTTCAGTGGTGATGTATGGGACTTTGTCTTCCATAGTAGATTCCTTTCAGCATCAGACTAGGAGAGCCTTCAGTGCTGTAGCTTTCTCTGGAGTGCCAGCTTAGCAGAGACCTCTCAGTTTCAAGTGACTTGATAGATTGCTATGGTGACAGTTCTGTTGTGCAAAGCTGCCAGCAGGGATGGGTTACACTTAAATAAAATGAATTTAAATAAATGAAACCAGTGCATTGTTTTAGTTTAAAGCTTATTAGTGGTGAAGCAGTTCCTTTTTGAAACCTGATTCTATTGAAAATGGGACAATAGATTTCTACAATTCACAAAATTCTTTGGTGAGGTCAAGGGTTTTATGTCTCCTTATGGAGCCCTTTATCATATTTGTACCTTGTTTTGAGCTAAGGCGCAACTTCAGAAGCATCCTGTGAGTCGTGGATCAATTATCAAATAGTAAATGATCAAAAATTAAATTGTGTTCTTTTATTTCTAAGCTGGAATTTTCCACTTTAGGTTTCTATACCTTTGTTTCTCCAGTGAGGATTTCCCTTATCAGGGACCTCCTTATACAGACAGGAGAGACTCTTTCTTACTTCCTTTCTGCTTTTTCCAGACCTAAGCTTATTTATACCCCCAGAATTCTGCTGGTATGGAATACCCCTTGTGTTTCCTTTCCGCTTAAGTAAGGACACTGGAACTACACAGAGCATGCCAGGTAATTTTCTGCCCACTTTCTCAATCCTGCCTTGTATCTCCTGCTTGAGGACCTGGCAGTTGGATTATCTGTTTGCCAAACCTATAGGGAGTTTTTGTTCTCTCTCTGTCTTGTGCTCCTTCACCATTCACTCCATGGCACTGTGTTTTAGGATTTCATATTCTTTCCCTATTTTACAACCAACATATTTTAGCATGCATTTGGTTTGTTTAACAAGCCCTGCCATTCAAATGAATCATCTTATTCTGAGATCAAATTCATCTATGTAACAGAGACATTGTTATTAACAAACCTTCCAGTTTCAGTACTGCATGAATCCTACTTGCAAGGATTTAATAATGATCTGAAGGGAAATGACACATTGTCATTGAACATTTACCGCTTGACTTTTTTTTTTTGTGCTCTACTGATGCTGTAGTTTCTGGCTTATGAAGTCACAAAGGTACTTATTTTTCTGTATTGCCATGTAAAGCTAAACGAAATATTCTCCAGTCCTCAATGGCTATAGAAAAATATCAGAAACATGACTTTTTATCTTGCTTTTTCATACCAGTTTCTACTACATTTAAATTAATGTCAAGATTATCAGCCTAGGCTTTGCCCAGATATCTCTTGGAATTTCACAGAGAGGTGCAAAACATTTCAGAATACATTAGCAGTACACGTTGAATAAAGGCATTACTAATATATGAATGAAGGACTACTGATAAAGATATTAGTATCTGTCTTTCTCCTTATGAACCTGTATTCCAATCACTCCCATCCACTGAAGGGCTGCCACAAAGAAATAGAAAGGACCCAACCTCCACCAAAAATAATTACAAGTAAAAGGGAACTGTAACTGTATAATGAGTATGGTCTGTCATATGCATGTATGATTTCCTTGTTTTGTTTTGAAGGAAAATGGCGTCAGATGAGAAAAAGATTTCCAAAATAATCCTAATCCTCTATGGTATACCTGTCTGGCAATGGGGCTACCTGTGCTGTCACACATGTAGAGGTGACTGAAGCCTTTGCTGTGGTCTTTTCCCAAATGATACTCTAAAAATGAATTTAGATAAATTTGGACTGAGATTTGGTGGGGATTGTCAGGAGGACTATGATGTGATGAAGGGAGGAGAGAGACTGCTGAGGGGTGAGGTGTTCTCAGCCTTCATTAATGACCCATGAGAGGAAGTAAACAGAACTTGACTCAGATTCACAGATGCTGCTCCATTCCAAAGGACTGAGAATGCTTTTTTAGAGTACAAAAAACAATTCAGAGGGGAATGAGTGGGATTATAAACAAGGAGAGAAGATGGAATAAAAATATCTAGTCTGTGTGTCTGGAAGGAAAGAATATAAAAAGCATGCATCTGTCTACAGTTATAGACACAGTTAGAGGAAAATCTTCAGCAACAGGATTGACCAAGGAGATATCTATCCTCTGGCCAATAGAAAGATTGAAAAGATTGTTGGAGTAAAATATGGCCATTCATTCTGCAGTGTTTCAGCTGCTGGTCAGTAGCAGAAGCATACTGTGGACAGTGGAGCGTGTGTGTTTTCAGGTAAAGTGTAAACTGAGCTATCTCCATGAAAAAGGAGTTCCTTAATCAGCAGGTCTGTTCTGTATGGCAGGGAGGTGAGATTGTCAGTCTTTACCTGCCTGCACAGGACATTGCTTTCCTGATGCCAGCCATCTGCCCAACAGGGTCAGTCATGTGAAAAGCAATCTCCTGGCCCCCCTGGCCTGGCCTCTGCTGGTTCATGGAGCCCTGTGGGCAGGGAGTGACAGCAGAAATCTCTGGGGACACACTGATGGCTGGGGATGCTGCTGCTTGAGGTGCAAGGATAAGGTGATGGGGAGTTTCAAGGAGGTGTTATGCATAGCTGGACAACCAGTTTCTCTTATTTCCTTTTGATTTGAGCATCTCTGGATTTTCCCAATGTCCCCAAGAGTCTTTCTTGGGAGAGATTGCGAACAACTTTTTTTCCATGTTTAAGCTTTTTGCTTTCTCCAAGCCTCCTCTTGTTTCCCTCCATTCCCCTGTCCCCTTTGCCATTCCTGGAGAGTCCTATTCTAGCTCTGAGTTCTTTGAATGGAAGCTGATCTTTTTGTTTGCCTTTTAGCATTTTTTTTTATTATTATTGTAAGAATACTTGGGAATGTTTTGAACAGAGAGAAATGGAAGGTTCTCTCTTAATTACCACCAAATATGTATTTACTGTTCCCTATCAGTGCAAATTCAGATTTCTGAAAATTGGCTAGATAAAAGATTAGAGCAGAGATGGTCGATTTCCATACCCTGCAAGCTGAGTACCCAAAAGCTCATTTGGTGAAGTACAGCACAAGAACATGAGAAATGAGGGCAGAGAAGAACTGAGGAGCTGATTGCACATGGGTATCCTGCTGCTTCCCAGGGCTTCATCTCTTCCCTTACAATAAGGGAGGGAGGTAATTGCTTTGCAGCAGGCTCTTGGAGCAGCCTTTGGCTGTTGGCCTCACATATACTCTTGGGTCACTTTTCCTTACAGATATGGATCAAGATTTCCTGTGCTGTGGTGTTGCAGGAGTGGTACTTTACATCTCTGTGATCTCTTGTGCTGGGCTGTGTTTTTAAGGGATTTTAAGGGCTGGATTTGGTCTCCAACAGTGTATCTACAATCCACCAGATTTGTGCTCTGTGTGCTCAGATGCAAGCATGTATGGCATACTAACGTACTGCTCCTACATGGCCTAATGTTAAGATTATGGAAAAGCATAAAGTGCTTCAACTAAGACAACTTATTTTTGCTCTCTGTTTTGCCATCTACTGCAAATATATTTGGCAAACCTACTAATCAATGTTGACTGGTCTGCTGTGGGCTGTCTTATCTGTGTTTGACTATCTTGTCTGATATGATTTGTTGGATATCATTTTGTTTTGTTATAGCCTAAATCTCAATGAAAATTCTTTACATGTCTGCTCACTCAAAATGGGATTTATTGAGGGTGATAGAACCACACTTATAATGTGCAGTGTACTGAATGAAAATATGCTCATAATAATTGCACTTGTTTTACCTCTGCATTCGTAAAAGGTTGCAAAGAGTTTGAATTAAGGAGAGAAAACTGCTGAAAAGAGAACAGAATGCAGATTATGAAGGAATGAAGTAAATTTTCTTTCCCTTTGCTTTATTTCTTTCAAGACTGAGAATTTTGTATCTAAACTGCACAGTACTTAGGGGGTTGGTTTTTTCTGAACCCTTGCTTTTTGCAAAGAAAACTAGTTCAGATGTCTGTCAAGCTTCTAAGGTTTGAGCCTCAAACAAAGCAGAAAAAATAGTTTTGCCTGCTCTTGTTTCCAGTCTTGTGTCCCTGCTCCCTGGGCCGTGAGAAGAGGAGGCTGTGGGCCGAGCAGAGCAGTGCATCAGCATCAGGCTGCTGCTGGGCAGTGCTAAGGAGGGGAAGCTGTGCTGCAGCCCTGCCCTGGCCTCAGCCTTCCCTCCCTCCTGTGCCTTCCTGGCTCATTTCCTCTCTTATGGCTGGGATAGCTGAAGCAGAGACTGCCTCTTGCTTCGTGAGGGTCTTTGACAAGGAAATCTTGAAATGGAGGTATTGGTGAACAGTAAGGGAAATAGAGAGAGAGTACAGGGGAGCTCTGGCATTGGTTCCATCTGGCAGCCCTGGGGCTCAGGGCTGTTTGTGATTTGGTAAGGTCTTGTTGGTACTCTGAGGCCAAGTAATAATGATAATTATGTTTTTCTGTGCCTTGTTGATAGATTTAGGTGCATTTATCATTCTATTCCTTCCTCTCCTTCCTTTTATAGCTGCTGCATGACTATTACTTGTTACTCTTAAAAGTCTAGCAAATTTTCAGTATAGGTGGTAAATTGCAAGTGCCCTACACTTTTGTAAGTAATTCAAGATAGGTAAAAAGAGTTTTAACTTTAAAAGAACAAACCAAGTTAAAACTGCATGACAATGCCCCTTCCAGTCTCTCCCCAACAATATTCTTGCCACCTTGCTTTAATATTTTTTATAGCACTACATCAATTAATCCTAAAACTTCACTGTAGCTCTGCCATCTACACAGAAAGCTGGTGGTGTGTGAAATGTGTCAGACAAAACTAGAAGCATGCAAAGTGGCCACACTTGGTCACTTCAAAACCATCAGCATTCTCTCTTGCTGTTACACTGTGCTCAGTACCTGGTGTTGTGCTGTGTCCTGCAGCAGTGTCTCTTCACATGTGTGTTCAGAGCACCATTCAGTGAGGGCAACTGCTGTAAAAAACACGTAGAGAAAATGGCATATTTTCTGCATAATTCAGGAATTTGGAAAAAGTTGCTTTGTTTCTTTCCTTTGTTAATTAGAAGTAGACAAAAAAATCTACTTATCTTTAACTAGGTTAGTCCAAGGTGAATCGTCTCCTTCCTTCCTAGAATAATGTTATTATCTATATTCCCTGGAGGCAGGCTGGTTGTGGCTTCTTGCTCTGTTCTGCACTTTGGTGCTCACAGCTCTGGGTGCCACAACATCAGAGAGACCCTGGGCTGTGGGAGAGTGTCCAGAGGATGGCAACAAGGATGGCAAAGGCCTTGAGGGGAAGCCGTGTGAGGAGTGGCTGAGGTCACTGGGGCTGTTCAGCCTGGAGCAGAGGAGACTGAGGGGAGACCTCACTGCAGTCACAACTTCCTGGGGAGGGGAAGAGAGGGGCAGGCACTGATCTCTTCTCTCTGGTGACAGTGACAGGACCTGAGGGACACCTGAAGTTGTGTCAGGGCAAATTTAGGTCCGATATTAGGAAAAAGTTCTTCACCCAGAGGGTGGTTGGGCACTGGAACAGCTCCCCAGGGAAGTGGTCACAGCTCCAAGCCTGACAGAGTTCAAGAAGCTTTTAGACAATGCTCTCAGGCACAGGGTGTGACTCTTCCAAGTCAGTATATTCTGTGATTCTGTGACTCACAGTCACAGTCAGCCAGGCCTTGTATCTAAAATGCCTTGTGTCTCTCTAGTCATCTGGTTTAAGACAACAACCTCATGATATGTAAGGCAAAACCTGCAGAGACTGTGCTTCCATTTCTCAGTCCATTAAAGTGAAGGAACAGAAGGCTTGCAGCCTAAAGCTTAATTAAACAAGTAGATTTTCAGCTAATGTATTGGAGAGAGGAATTGCTGTGTGTAAATGATAATAAGAGAGTTCCCTGTTAGAAAAACAGACCAGAAAACTTAGAGGAAAAAATCTTAAAGAAAAATAGCTGTCAAATTATTCTGAAAGCCACTGGTTACATGTCAGTCAGAGGATCTTGCTGCTCATGGCAACAGCCTTTACTGACACAAGATTAGAAGCTGCTTTTTCAACTGTCATCCAGGAGTGTACAGGTAATTGATTTTCAGGTTCAACTGCCAAACAAAAAATAACAATAATAATAAAAAATTACTTGGATTTGATAGCAGGTATGGCTTTCTCCTCATCCATATGGAAAACCAAAATTATTTTACATGAATAAAATATTACATTTTGGTTATTTTTTTCATAACAGTGAAAAAGCAAATTGATAGATTATCCTTATAGGTATCTCAATTGGTTTCTGTTCTATTATGGCAAAGATAGGTGGGTTTAAACATTTCATACTAGATTTGAATATTTCATAATACTAGCTATGCTTTTTCACATAAAGGGTCAAATTTTAAAATCTGTGTGTGGCTATGTACTGTATCATTCTCAAAAGAGACAGCTTGAGCATCTGATTACTTCTGATTGCATGTTCATAAGACTCATAAAGGGAAAGACTGTGATGTAAAAGCTGCCTTTGATATTTGAATCTTCATTTTCCCTTAAAATAATCAAGTAATTGAACCCTCTAAAGTAACAAAACACAAGTGAACATGTACAACTCCCTCTCATCTCCTTGCAGGTAGGTCCAAATAATATTTTGTGACAACAGAATGAAGTCAAAGGTGACATTTGTCTTCAGGATGTATTGAGATGCTTTTTGGGAACCAGCAGGGCATTAGACCCTCACTGTCTCCAGACTGGCACCCAGACTCACGAATCCCTGTGGCTGAAGGTGCCACTCCAGTTGCTGACACTTCAGTGCATTAACCCCAGACATTCCAGTTGCTGGCACTGCAGGCCCCCCATATCTGGAAATGGAGGTATTGGTGAACAGTAAGGGAAATAGAGAGAGAGTACAGGGGAGCTCTGGCATTGGTTCCATCTGGCAGCCCTGGGGCTCAGGGCTGTTTGTGATTTGGTAAGGTCTTGTTGGTACTCTGAGGCCAAGTAATAATGATAATTATGTTTTTCTGTGCCTTGTTGATAGATTTAGGTGCATTTATCATTCTATTCCTTCCTCTCCTTCCTTTTATAGCTGCTGCATGACTATTACTTGTTACTCTTAAAAGTCTAGCAAATTTTCAGTATAGGTGGTAAATTGCAAGTGCCCTACACTTTTGTAAGTAATTCAAGATAGGTAAAAAGAGTTTTAACTTTAAAAGAACAAGTCAAATCAAAACTACATGACAATCCCCCCCACCCCAATCTCCCCTTGACATTATTCTTGCCACCTTGCTTTAATTCACACAAGAACACAGATACAAGAATCCCTCACCCAGAAAAACAGAATAGAAAAAGGAAATCTGACAGAAAATAAGACAGATTGTGGCAATCAGGAGCAGGGTGTTGACAGAGAGCTGTATTAACATTAGATTGCTCCCTTTTATTCCCCTTATGCCACTATATTTTCCCACAATTTCCCTTTCTAAATCACATAGATCCATCCTTTTCCCTGCTTTCAACTCCTCTCATAAACATCCCTTGAATCCTATGTGATCCCCAAATATCTGCATTCTGTAAGACACACAAGTGAACCCACATGCTGTTTTATGTGTGTGCAGACCATATATATATATATCACATAAACTACTGCTGTTATCTTGGCTTATTTTTTTAGTCAGTTCCTATGTTTAAGGGGGTTATGATGCCTCTAGGACCATGTGCATCTCTCTACCATCAAAGTCTGGAGGGTTTTTTCCTCAGTAGGACTGAGCTATGTTTCAAGAAAACCATCTCTGGTACTGTGTTACCTGAGTTTTTGCTTTCCCTGAGATTTTGGTCTGGGAAAGACCGATATCAAGAGGTGATTGAGTTTACTGGCTGTGCAATAATAGATTAATTAAATACTTTTCCAACACCAAACTGTAATTTTGCTTGCTTCTGAGCAAAATGGGAACACTTGTCCTAAGTCTGATTTGTTGTTATTGTTAATTCTTAAACTCAGCTGTGTTATTCAGTTCTTAATTTTTGTGACTTCTGGTTTCTATCAGTTGCAGATACAAGAAAGCCCTTAGATAAATTTCCTCTGTTCTTACAGATCCATCTTCTAACAGCTTTGCTCTACATCTTAGTATGATGGAAATACATTAAACTCATTTAGTAGTAAAAAGGTTCTGGTACAGAGTTCTGATGAAAAGTAGATTCTCAGGCATTGTGCTGTTGCTAGAAGAATTTTTATTTTACCCTCTAATGGGACATCAGGCACTCTGTGGTGTTGACTGAAGTCAGAGCCAATGGAAACCTGTTCTCTGCATCACACTGGTCCTCCGTAGAACAATACTTGTGGAGCTCAGCTTCCCTATTTAATTCTGTTTCCCGCAATACTGGAGACAAAAATGGATTTATTTTTGGGGCTGCCAAAGTCACCATGCTGTAGGATAATGGGAGCCGCTGTGGAGTGAATCTGTCTGTTGGCCTTTCTCTTTCCCAGCAGAATTCTGTGGCTGTTGTTGGCTCTTGCTGTCACCAAGCATGAGCCATAAAACCACGACATTAGTTCAGCAATAACCTGGCCCGGGGTAAGGAGTCTTTCCAGCCTTTTTGGAAAACCTGACTTCCCAGTTGTTATGCTCTTGGAAGTGGCTGTAGGTGTTCCTTGTCTGTCACAGCAGCTAAGCTCTCTGTGCTCTGGCTGTGCTCCCAGCCTGGGTGGCTGTGGCTGCAGCCTCAGCTGCACACAGAGATGAGGTAATTCTCTGCTCCTGTGCCATCTGCACAGATATATCTGCAAGGAACAAAGACTAGCAAATGGCAAAAAATCAGAAGACCAGGAAAGAGAGAGGAAAAATAAGCAGCAAATGTTAATCACTGGAATGGTAGTAAAGCAGTGCTTAAAAATATTTTTGGATATGATAGGTTGATTTTTCTCTCAGGTATGTTTGGTCAGATTTGGAGGAAATGATTTTCATAACTTTCTAGATTACTTCAGTACATGCCTTGCAATCTAAGGGAGAAAGGTCTTTTATCTTCCTGTGTACCTCAGCTGTGAGACTGCTTTCATAGTAGCTAGCTTACCTTTGTCTAAATGAGCCATGTGTGATAGTGCTGAGAGCTCTGTTCTTTTCCCTTGCCACATGGCAGTGTTCACACCTCAGCTGTTCCCTGCCTATACATATTCAGGAGGAAGTTGCAGGAGCGTGGATTTTTTATTAATATAAAAAAACCTTGTTTTTACTGTCCCTGTGTAAATTTGTACCTTTTTTAATAGCAGCAATTTGAGGTTTTTTTACGTAATCACAGGAATCCAAGGGTGGGAGACTTCAGAAAAATATAAACCATTGTGAGCATCTCAGTCAAATTCCTAATGATTTTTAGAAACATAAGGTGAAAGAGAGGCAGATTTTTACTAAGTGGACATATTTCAGATTTGACATAGGTGAAGGCAAGACTTACATGTAATGTGTAAATATCTCTCCTAGTGATGGGGATATTATTTAGGACACACCTGCAATTTTGGATGCTCATGTTGACTTTTGTAAGTCCAGTAAGTTTCTGTTTGGTACAATGGGTATAATGCTTTTTGTGATAGGCTCAGTCACAGATTGTCATATTTCTGAATAAAAGACAGGTTCTCTGAGGCTCTGGAAGATCTCATCTCCTTGCAGAGAAACTTCAGTAAGTTCCCAACGTTTTCTACCTGACTTGCATGGGCTTCTCTTATACCTTCCCCCTCTTTGCTGCCTTTTTTTTTCAGGATTATTTCTGCTCATCAACTAACATGAATTCACATTGGCTGCTGCTCAGTGCTTACGAAAATGGCTTTGTTCTGTAGAAGCAGCACAGAGGAAAGAGTCCAGTGCCTTTCCCTCTGCAGAAAAATCTTGTGTAAACATTTCCTTTATGTTCTATAGCAAATGGAGCTGTTAAATATGATATTAAAAGAGGCATAACTGATCATCTCCACAGAAGCTGAAAACTGTTTCAGAGAGCAGTTTCACAACAGAGCAGAGCTGAGGGCTAATGTATGTAGTGCCATGGGAGCCCCTGTTGCTAACAGGTATTTTTCAGCAGAGCCTGTCAGCAGAAGATGAGGCTCTTGTCTCCCTGCTTTTAGTGTACCTGGAAAGGAGAGCTCCAGGCAGCATGGTGTGGATGTGCAAGTGTACAGCTGCTTCACAATGTGAAGCTTGGTGTGTAGAGTGAAGGGAGGGGAAAACCTGCTGTCTGTGTGTATCCCCTTCTTTCCTCCTGAATCTGCCCTCGTCCTCCTAGCATCTCCTGTAGTCATAAATACCATTTTTTCCTTTAATGTCCTGTGAAAACACAGGCCTGTGGAGGGCTGGATGTTTGTTTGCTCAGAGGGTTTTATTTTTTTTTTTTTTAATAAGGAGAAAGATTAGGAATGTAGAGCATCTGGGTCGGGGTAGATGTAGGAGCCACAGTCTGTGGGCATGGACATGTGTGGCACAGGGCTATTGTGGCTTCTGTTCCCCCTCCACCTCAAGGAGTGGCAAGGCTTGTCCTTCATCTCACTGCTCGAGCAGACAAGCACCCAAGCAGGCTGTGTTTGCACCTGTGGCATGGTTCCCTGGATAACCTTTAAAGTTCCTTGATGTCTTAGCAGGCAGGCTGCTGGAGACCAGTGAGGCCCCCATATGAACTGAGAGTATTTCAGCTGTCCTAACAGGGATTTTTCCATTACATGCATTGGATTTGATGCATTGCCCTCCCTTTACTTCCATCAAATGCTTTCTCCTCTACTCTAGCTGGGGGCATTTTGTTGTTCATGGAAGTACAAACCCTAAGAGCAGTCCTGTGACAATGGCAGGATTTGAGAATCTGGTGTTTGCTGTTTCCTCTGTGGGTCAAGAGGGAAGTATTATTGAAATCCAAAAGACTGTTCACCTTCAGCTGCAGTGGCCCTGACTTGGCCTTCACCTGTGACTTGTTGCTCTACAGGGCTGAAAAGTAAAGTGGTGTCACCTGCACAAGGGGAAAATGGAAGCAGTTGAATGACCCATACAAATGTGTCTGCTCTTGGTCTAAGGCTCTGCAACATGGAAAATTCTTGGGTTTTTTTTGACAGAGGTGGTTTTAAAAAACCTGGGCACAACATAAAGTTTATTAACAGGGAAGATCTCTGAAAATATCATTCTTGTAGAGTTTGCCATTGTTCCAGCCCTGGAATCACATACCTAGTCCTGTGTCTCAATCCTTGTAAAAAAGATTATATCTTTTTTACAAGAAACTTAAAGGAGTTGGATATTCAGTTTGCAATTTTATTTTTGTTATCTCACGCAATTTTCTTATTTCAACTTCTTACACTGCCTTTAAAACTATATTTCAGGCTCTTGTGCCTCTCCTTTGGCATCCAGGGCTAGATTTGCAAGTTAAAACTTTCCCTGACCTTTGGTCACCAACACTGGGCAGCTACCTAGCTATAGTGGACTACCTCAATCTTCTAATTTCAACTTTCTAATTCATCCAACATGAGGAAGAAGTATGTTTCCTAATGTTGGGGTTAACTCGGTAGAATGATACCACATCACTTGATATTACTTACCATCCCTGGTGGTGAATGGTGTGGCTTCAGAGAAGCTCTACCAGGTTTTTTTATTTTACTGATAAGCCTGCTCCTAAATGTTCTGGGGATGAGTTCTCCCACTCTACCAAACAGCAATAAGGAAAAATGAAAGTCAGGAGAGAGTCAGCTAAGTTACTGTGCCGGCCTGAAAGCCCAGCACAATAAATGTGAAAATCCATTAGTTCAGTTTTGATTATATCTTTCTTTCAGACCCAGGACAACATAGTCATAGCAACATAAAGAAGTGGATGGACATTGGATCACATAATTTTTGGGGTATCTCCAGCTGTGGAGGATTTTGTAAATGTGTGATTAATACCTCCAGTTACCATCTCTAATTAAACAGACCCGGGAAGGGCCCCAATAAGCCCCCTGCACTGCTCTGGGGAGGGATGGAGAACAGATGGGACAGAAGCAAATTGTGTTTTGTCTTTTACTTGTAAGCATAGCAGGTTGTTGAAACCTAGAAGAAAAATATGAGTGATTATTGAAATTCTGTTCCTGTAATCTGCTGAGTGCTGATGTCTGAGAAGACAGAGGCTGTTTAGCAAATACGCCCTCGCATTGTCATTAGTGTTAAGTAATGGGACTTTAATATATTTGGTAATTTAGCTCATAATAGTCTATCAGCTTGATATCAAGTACTCAGCATGAAGTCCTCTGCCTTAGTCCTACCTACTCCTCTTCATTTCTTAACAAATAGAAGCCTGCAACAGTGTAAATACAGTATTTATTGTAGGATAGAAGCTGCTTGCACTCTCTTTTCAACCACTGATACATTGGGCATGAGAACTGTTTGAAGACCCATTTGCAGTTAAAAAAAAATGCAAGTTTTAGGAGAAAACTGCTTTTTTTCCACTCAAAAAAGTAGTTTTGATCCACTTTTCCATTTGGAAATGGGATTTAAATTGTAGTTTTTCTTTATTACATAAGGCAGCCTCTTCCACCTCTATCCCATGCTCACATAAGCACACCAGTTTTTAAATCTGGAACCAATGTGTCCATTAGGAAAGAAAAAAATCTTTTGAAGACCTCCAACTGAAGAGATATTTGGGTTTTTGTAAAGTTTTATCTGTGTGCAATGGGGAAATAATTTTTCAAGCATGTGTCTGTGACTTGCTTGTATTTATAAAGCAGTGACAAGGCTGGAATTAGAAATCACATCTGCTGAACCTCAGCTCTGCATTTCTAATGCAGCCAGCGCTTCTCCCAAGGTGGGTACTTTTAAAATGATGGCACAATCACTGAAATCTGAGATGTTACAAAAAAGAAAAACACATTATTTTTGAAAAAACCTTGATAGAACATTGGGGCAGATGGCAGTGGGAGAGAGATGAAAAGCAGTCCCTTGTGCGAATAAAATACGTTCTATTCAGTTCACTTTGGCTATGGAGCACATTGCACTGAATTTTATAACAGTGTTATCGCATTAAAAGTATGTGACTCGATGTCTGTGTTGCTGCAGCTGTCTGCACTTAGAAAAGGCAGCAACCTTTGTACCCTCAAGGACCCACGGGGGCAGGAAGCCCCTGGAAGAGCCATTATTAGCAGGAAGGTTTGGAGCTGGGGCACTTGGTCCATTGGAGTGCCAGCTCTTGTGGTCAGCTCTACAACTTGCCTGCGACCTGCAGGTCTCCTTCAGTGCTCCCTAGCTCCAAGTTCTTTGTGCAACCAATTTAGACAGACCTGTCAGTTCAGGGAGAAGATTTTAAGAGCTGCTACCACACGTTGCCATGGGCAAATTTCAGATCGGGATATTTCATCCACGGAGGATGCCTTTTAAAAACAATTGGGAACAAAATGGGATCTAAATGTCTTCCTACAAAATGTTTGCTGCTGTACAGCTTTGGTGTAAAAGTCAGATGAGACCACACAGATGAGCACAACACAAACAAGAAAGACCCACAATTATGGAATCACGGAATGGTTTGGATAGGAAGGGACCTTACAGCTCATCTATTCCAACCCCCTGCTATGGACAGGACCACCTTTCAGGTGGACAAACCCCTGAAAGAGTGCGCAGGAGGCAGGTGTAAAAATACCCAGTCAAAAGCTCAATGACAAGATTTTCCCTGGCATACTGGACATCATGGCTAGAGGTGGGCTGGAGGAAAGTACGGAGTTACTTGGTTTTGTTACACATAAGACAAAATGTTTTCCCACTGGTGGCAAGAGTGTGATTATCTCCCAGGCACTAAAGGAGTGGGGCTCTGCCTCTCTCTTGAGATTGATGGTGGGGGGAATGTTGGGGCAACACACAACACACTGCTAATGACTCTTCAGGGTATCTCCTATTGCACTCAGAGGAGAATACTTGAGTCATGCTTCAAAACCCCACCTGCCCTGAGGCTAGCAGAAGTTTTTGATCTCTCTTCCCATTTTGAAGTTGTTCATTATCAGAGTGAAATGAAAAAAGTCAGTGGTTCACCAAAAAAATAGGTGATTGCATTACTTTTAGGCAATTTGAGGCAAGTTCTTAAAAGACAAACCCTAGGAGGCAAGGTGGAAGAAAATAGTTTCTACTGCGAAGGAGGCTTATTAAAAATAGGGAACATGTAAAGAAAATTCACTCTCTAAATATCAGCTGTGCATGTCCAAATTGATTTCATGAATCTATCACCTTTTCTCACCTTTCTTTCCCCTCTGATGAGGTCACTTCTAATAAGTTTCCTGCTGTGATCCCAACACTTGGTGAAAAATCTATGGGAAATCCATTCAAGTAGCTGTAGTTTGACATAAAGGCCTTCTATTAATGAAGTGACACCAGAAACATAGCTTTCATCTCCTGCAGGGTCACTGCTATAAGGAAGTACTTATGCTAAAGTCATTCTTTTGTTCAGAAACATAGTCTTGACTGAGGTGCCAGACCCCTGGGAAATTACATTTCTGTGGAGCTCGAGCATAATGAGCAACAAGAAAATCCTGCGAGCTCAGAAGCCAGGTTGGTGTATTCCTGCTGCACCAACACCCCCAGGTCAGCAGCATTCAGGCAGCATCCAGCGTGCTCACCTCTGCTGAGATAATTGCTAACCTTGCAGCTCATTCCTTGGCGTGGGCAGCTGACCCTGTCTGGGCACCAGGTGCTTACCAAAGTCTTACTTTGGGGTGGCTCCTCTCCTCACCGGGACAGGTCAGAGAAAATATAAGGAAAGGTTTGTTGCTTGGGATAAGCACACGAGGGATCAACTCACCAATAGCTGCCACAAGGAAATTTGACTTGGGGAAAATTTATTAACAATCACATTAGAGTAAAATGATGAGAAATAAAAATCAAATCTTAAAAGATCTACCCCCTTCACCCTTCCCTTCTTCCCAGGCTCATCTTCACTCTCTTTTACCATGTATATTAAAATTCCTTGCTGCTGCCATTGGCTAAGAGATCAAATTAGAGTGCTGCCTGCATCCCAGTTCCCCACCTAAAAGATATGTATCTCACCACTCAGCTTACACCAGCAGCACGATGTGTCTCAGTGATTTTACACTTGCAGAAATCATGTAGCAGCACACTGATGTCGAAGCTGAAGCACTGGTGCCACCCACATTCCTCTGCTGTGTTTCACCCCAGCTCCCCACTATTCCAGTCCTAAGTGCTGAATCACAACCCCAGGCAGCGTCTCTGGGGAAACCAGACAGACCTCAGCTGAAAGCAAGAGGAGATGGCTCTTCATTGAAATCAGTGTCAATTGCCATGTTTTGTATTGTGTTGCCGTTTATTGATGAGGAAAGCTTTCACTCTTTGGTGGGCATTCTCAAGCTTTATTGAAAATAAGCTGGTTGAAATTTGCTAAATACATAAAAAAACCAACATTTGGCTCAAAGTCCTGGAGCCCACCAGAAGTTGTCTGTCAAGCATAGACCATGAGGAAGACACCACACCTGCTTGTGAATGGATGCCTAAGGGGATGAGTGGGAGATGGCTTCTGTACAAGGACATCTGTGGGTGTAGGCATGTCCTTGCTCTGACCAAGCATGACCATTCCTATGCTTTTACTGTCCCTAACCATGTGAAACTTGTATTAAGAGAGGCCTGCCTAGCTAAAGAAAAGTCCCTGCCAATCTGCTTTTAGAGGTTATGCTTTTGCAAGGTCAACAATTCTTATTGCTACGCTTGTTAGAGGGCGCGTGCAAATGTGAGTCAAGTTACAGGATCATTTCTAACAAGAAAAGGCTGGCAAAACTTAAACACTTTTTCTCTCCCAAACTTCAAAATGTGAAAAGGGTTATCTGTTAACCTTATCTATCTATAAGACACATGAAGACACATGTTATCTGTCCTGATTTGTCATGTTTTTGTTTCTTGCCCCTGCTATTATTTTTTCCTAACTAACTAAAAAAAAAAAAAAAAAAAAAGTAATAATGCTTAAAGGGACAGAAAGAGGAGGAGAAAAGGGTTCTAATTTCCTATCCTTACTCATGGTCTTTCATGGTGTTATACTTACCCTTGCTTTGCACAGTTTTGTTTGCCCATCCTGGGCACTCAGTTTTACCCAGGAAAGTGGTACTCTATTCCAGTGAATTTTGTGTACTGCATTCAGGTGGGCTTCAAGTTGCTAAAGCCAGTGTGGCAAGCAACAGAAACATTTGCATTTTGTGCTGGGAGCAGTTTAACAGGAGACACAAAAAAGATGACTCAGTACTGCTGATATTCATCTTCATTGTATTGATCTCACATTTTAATGATAGAGGAAACATGTCCACTGGGTCCTAGTTCATTTTCAGCTAATCCTAATGGGAAAGGTTGGAGAGAAAAATGATTTTTAAATACTTAATCTCTTTAGCAATTAGGTGATTTGGGCTTTTAAATAGTATAAAAGACTGTAATTTGCAATTTAAATAGCATAGTTTGTGGTTGCCCTGAGTCAGGAAAATGAGTTCCGTGAAAGATTTAATAGAAGTCGTCAGATGATGGGAAACTTAGTATCTGTATGATTTAAATGCTCCAAAGTTTGTATTTTGGCAACTTTATTGTACAAACACCACTAACTGCAGAATCAGGCTGGAGATAGATCATGAAAACACATGTAGAACTGGAATGCTGTGCCAAAAAACATGTGCATATAGGGAAAGGACAAAAAAGCTGTCTGATTTCTTGCTATGATTTAATGATAGAGAAACAAGCAGCTGGGCAAGAAGATAAAATAGGAGAACATTCTTCGTGCAGGACTTTATTCAGAATAATCTGTTATTTCCAACCCTAAACAGAGAAGTTTTGGGCTCATCCCAGAAGTCTGAGGAGAATAATTGTTTGCCTTCGTCCTTATTTTCTGTCTTCACTTCCAGGAGCTCAATGGTCTCTCCAGATTGGGAGATTCCAATCGGCTCTGCAGCCCCAGTGATGGGAAGAAAAACAGCAACACTCCTCTGTATCTGTGTTAACAGGGGAATGGCTACTCCACAGGCACAGAGATTGATAATGCTGGGAGCTGCCCTGTGGCATACAGAATAAATGTAGAGAACAATGGCATGGTTGCTTTCAGGGCAGTTGATTTCTCAACAGAAAACATGACAATGCTATGACTGCTGGGCATTTGGTAACGCAGTTTTTGATGAACTGCCAAAAACTCCACGCACTTTCATGTTCTGTCTAAAATGTTTGGTGGCAAAAATTATATACAAGGTAAAGAGATAGATGTATTTTGGCTTCTTTTCCCCTCCCCTTCTTCATTGCTGAGGAGGTAGTTTTCCACAAAAACAGAAGTTTTGCTTTGTGGTCCCAGATGTTTCTACAAGCAATGGTGAAGTGGGGAGGCTAAGGTCCTTGAGGAGAGTAAATCAAATTCAGGGTGCTGTGAGCTTGTGAAGCAGAGCTTTGCAAAGATCTGAGTGACCTGACATTGTTATTGTGGCAAGACAGATGAGCTTGGAAATGTGAGCTCAGAAGGGATGTATGAGCTGAAGATCAGCTCTGCTGAGGCTCAACAGCGCGGAATGAGGTCTGCCTGTGATTTGGAGACATGACTGTTCAGTTTGCTACTCTGCCTGCTTTTGTAACAAAGCCAAGATGCAAGTACTTTTACAACAATTTATGTTGTGGTATGTGAATGAAAGAGTTAAATAAGTTTTGAAACATAGTTAAATGAGGCTACAGTATTTTTGTTTTAATGGGAAGGGGTTTGTAGTGATTAAGAAGGCTAGCCATTGTGAATCTGTTTGCTGTGCAGCCACTTTCCCATAGCATTTGGAAGTTTTCTGCACCAGGAACTGTGTGGCATATGAGGAGATGATGCATCCTTCCAGTCCTGTGGAATCTGAGGTGGCATGTGGTACTTCCATGTGCTCCAGCTGAAAGAGGGAGCAATGGCTCTGCTGTGTCTCAGCAGGCCTGGTGGAACAGGATTAACATGACTGGTGTGTATTTGGATCAGCAAAAGGGAGTGCAACTTCTTCAGGCAGCAAGGTAAAACAAATCATTTCAATAGAAAAACTGTTCAATAAAAATGAAACAGCTTTTTTTCCTGAAGTCTTTTATTCTGGGGGGAAAAGGCGCTAATTCTTTCTTGTAAGCACTTCTATTTTCTCTTACACAGAAGAAAAAAAAAGATTGAATTACTAGAATTTCCCATTCAATAGAAACGTTGATTTCTGCCTACCCTCCTTCCCTTGCCACACAAGGCAGAAGATTATTCTTGAAACTGGTAATAAAGGACCAGAAATGGACCACTCAGTTACAGAGAAGAGTGAGACAATTGTGTCAATATTGCCATTTAAACATGGATGGTATCAAAAGAGAGGGTTTTTTTCAGAGGTCTGCTCCTGCAGTTCTTGGTTAGTTGCTAATGCTGCAATCTATTCCTGCCTCTGTTTGCTGTGCTGGGCATGTCTGAAAACTTCCAGCTTTTCATACATGTAGTTAAAAGTGAACTAAACCTAGCTGAAATGCTGCTTAGAGTCATGGGTGCTGGGAGCTTTTCAGAAACCTGGACTAAAATGGTCCAAAAAACTTATTCTTGGCTTGGGAAAGCAGTTGTCTGTGGAGGGAATAAATCGAGGTAAGATAATAGTGAACAGAATGAGTCATGCATGGCAAAGAGCAATTCTGCATTAATGCTTGCTTTGTCCATGGATGTGCTTTATAGGGCTGGGAGCAGGGCTGACACCTAGAGAAGGCCAGAAATTAACTTCTTAGATCTAGAGCTGTTCCCTCTGCATATTGGAAAAGAGGAAGGATAGTGTGGATAAGAACCTGATGGATGTGGATATCTTTTAAAGTAAAAATGAATTCAGGAAAAGGCAGAAGGGAATTTGGCCCTAATCTGAAGTGGGTTGGGCACAGGGTGGGGAGTATAGCCAGAGGAAAGAATGATGCTTCTCCAAGTCCAAGGGTGCCCCATATAAATGTGGTGGAGACAGAATACTCTCTCTGGTGCTGAGTTTGATAGCCATGGATATTGTGGTGGCCTAGAAAATGAGGTTTGTGCATTTTTGGGAGACTTGTCAGCTCTTTTACTGTCATGGTCTATCTTCAGTGCCTGGGCATGCTAGCTCATTGACTGAGTACAAGGCAGAGAGATGGAGACTGCAGCCAAGGTTTACTTGTTGTCTGCAGTGATGTATTGACTTCCTTGCAGGATATTTCAGTGTTTTTTCCTCCCTAGTGCAAATATGAACTCTGAAAGTTGTATGCATATACACCTCTTTTATCTTAGCATTTGTGCAGGCAGTTTCTCTGTAGATAAATCAGTCTTCTGTTGCTCAGATATCTTAAAGGGTAATATCTTAACACTGCAAGGTAATAACATTCTCCTGCTATAATTTCTCTAGCCCATTAGTTTGAAGAGTGATTTACACTTGGAGGAACTAGGAGAGTTGTCCAGCCCATTCAGGATGCTGTGGCTAAAGTAGTATATCTGTAGTGCAGCTCTCTGTGGTGGTTTCTCATCAGCTCTGAACGAGGTGGAGGTCAAACCAGGAGAGATTCAGGACTTGCTTTGAGATCCTGCTTTATATTGGTGATGCTCCTGCTTAAAAATACTGAACAAAAGCAATAACTGTTTTAAGTTATCTTGCATAAATAAATGACAGAATGTGCAACAGCA
Organism: Zonotrichia leucophrys gambelii; assembly: GCF_028769735.1. Lineage (NCBI taxonomy): Eukaryota > Metazoa > Chordata > Aves > Passeriformes > Passerellidae > Zonotrichia > Zonotrichia leucophrys. The sequence goes on along the minus strand of NC_088173.1, from coordinate 30,459,024 downwards.
GTGGCAGTATTGCAGGTGTACCAGATATACCCAGGTGGTTATTTAGTCCAGACACCCATTCTGAGCAGGGCTAGCAGCACATTCTGACCAGGTTGCTCAGGACTTTTTCCAGCACATGAGCAGATTCCTGCTCTGAGCAAGCTGCTTCAGTGCTCTATTATATCTCAAATGAAATCAGAAAATAGCCAAAAGGCAAAATCAATTTCTTTTTTGCCAATTTTGTTGTTTTATGGTTATGTATTTGTTTACTTATGTAAACCAGTCCCTCTCCTTATTTTTTGTATGTTTTTGTGACTTGAAGGGTATCAAATCCCCTTATCTATCTTATTTTATTCACATTTTTTTAAACTGAACAGCAGTGGAGGGGGGAAAAACCATAGAGAGGAAATTTCAGTTTCTTTCTTTTAAGTCCTTTTCTATCTGTGCAGAGGATAGAGCAGGACTGGAGATCACCTGCTGTTTCTGACATAATCCTTTGGCATTTGAAGATGTGAGAGTAGAGTCTATTTCTGATCTTTGTTGCTTTCAACAGCAAAGGCAGCTCTTGGAACTGAAGGACTGAGGTTCAATCCTTGATTGTATTGAAAAAGATGCAGTTTACTGTCTCATATCAAACCTATTCCTAACAGAAGCTACAGCCCAGCCATGTTGCTGCTGAGGCTGTAGGCAAATGTGTCTCCAGGAAACAATTGTGTTGTGGCAGAGTGTATGGTAGCAAAAAATGGACTTCTGAATTGCCAGGTTCCTTCCTCTGAACCAAAATGTTACTGCCTTGACTGCCACAGAGCTGTGCTCAGCCATACCCACCTTCACTGAATGGGTATGTAAAATCTGGCTGTGTGTGGGACAGCTTTTGTGCTGCTGCTGGATAACTGAGGTGTCAGGAGGGAAGGTCCTTGGAGGAATTTAGCCAGGCTCCCGGAGCTGCCATAGACTTTGCTAACAAAAATAAATAAGAAATTAAAACCCAGCAGTTGCATGCACAGAAGGAGGTGCAGTGGTGGGCAAACCAGTGTTTGCCTAGTGGGATACAAGATGCTGACTGGCAGAGATAAATGTTACTTGGTGGCTTGAGGGACAAGCAAGCAGAATAAATCCAAACCCCTGCCTATTCATCGGAATGGGACAATATGGAAATTAATTTGCAGCTGGCATTTTCCAATGATAGGTCTCTTTAAACCTAGTGGTAATGCCTGCAATTTTTTCCAGACAACCAGAACAAGTTTGCCTTTAGCTCTGCTCTTTCTGCAAGATCTGTGTGAAGCCTGGTGATGATGGGCAGACTGTTAATTTCAATCATCAGCCCAAGTGTGGCAGCAGTAATCAAAAAGGGATGCTTAGGGTAAAGAGGCTAACAAAGCAGTGAGAGCAAATATTGGCAAGTATTAGCAAATATTTGTAAGTGCCACTGCTGTCATACAGTGCAATGTGAGTTCCAGCAGGAAGTTTCAAATCCCAAAGGATTACATCAGAGAAAGTTTAGAGCTGTGCTGGAACAAATCATAAAACTGTAATGGAAATTTTGGGTCCCCAGCTGTTCAGGGAACAGCTTGGACCTTCTGATAAGCTGAATTAAAGTGGGACTGGGGTGCCTAACATCTTAGATTCCTTGAAAAATCCTATCCTAAGAAGTTGTGTTCTGCTTTGCATCAATTCTGCAGGTAGTCTTGGGTGTGTTCTTCCTCTGCTCTCACCAGTAGGAGCTTTGTCACATGCTCTGAGTATGTTTCTGCTTTCATTCTGCCAGCTTTGTCAGGTTTGCTTTATATTCTGCAAATGCTGAATTGATTCATTTGGCATATTTATGAATTTGCCTCACACCAGTTGTGATTTAATGTGGAAAATAAAGAAGTGGATTTCAAGTAACACATGTTCTAGTATCTTTGCTAGTAAAAGAGTATATGGAGAGACAGAGCAAATCTCAACTCATACCCATTTTTTATTGTCTATCTGCTTAATCAGTGGAGGCCAAAAGTTTTTTTGATTCATCCCAAAGAGACAATCAAAGTTCACAGACTTGACTTAGTATAGTACTGATTTAGTTTACTGGATTCAGAGATACTCCTGGAAACTGTAGTCAGATCCTCTCATGTATTTAGCACCCAATGTTGGATAATTCCTTTATACATCATTGCTACATTAAAAAGCATTCTTAAGAACATGGGTTTGCCAGAAATGTTCTAAGGAGTTACAGGGATGTTATTTCACTTTTATAGTAGAAAAATTCAGAGTTAAGTTGCAATTTTTCACTTTTGGTGTGAAAATAGTGAGGTATTGTGCATTTCTCTCCTCTGTCCCCTGTACAAGTGTGGATGTACAAGAAAAGAGAAGGCTTGTTCAGGATTTGGAAAAGATCCCTGTAGTGGAGCCGTCTGGTTTCACAACAGCTTTCAGAGTTTCAAAAAGAGTTTGAGAATTTGTGCTTGTTTTGAAAACTAGAAACTTCTGAATATTTTCATGATACTACATAGCATCAATAGCTGTGCCTTCAACTTACAGGTCTTTCTAATAAGGAGAGAAAAGGTGACCCTAGATCTGAGAGGTCTTTCTTTGTCAAAACTAAAAAAAAAATTGTGGAGGCATCTGGAATATGATGTGTATTTTGAAAAGAGTTCCTGGAAAAATATTTGTCTTAGCAAGAAGTATTCCAACCAGCTCTGCATTATATCTAAGAGCAGACCTAGAAATCATTTCAGAAAATATGTGATGTGCGTATCTTGCCCAGGTGTTGGTGTACTAACAGAAAGCATGCAGATAATAAAATACACAAATTTGCTCTTGCAAATAACATTTCTGAGTTGCATCTGCAATCCTAATTTCATATCTTGGTTGAAAAGGATGATGACTTTGGAATATTTACATAGTGAGCTATGCTAATTGTCTCTCCTCAGATGTTGTAAGGTCAAATTTGGAGGTTGCAACTTAGACACTAACATCAAAATGCAGAACACCTAATATTTCATTACTGGGAGCTTCCTTGGTTCATCTAAACTAGGGTAAAATAACTACTTTAATTTGCTAGTGCAGTAAGCCTGTTTTGCACTGGCATAAACTAGAGTGTCAATGTGAAACAGCAGAGTGAGGATTAGAGATCTCTATTTCTACATGGAAAGTATACACTGTAGCAAAAAATACTATGGTTGAATGTGGGGGTGACAGTAAGAGATTGTTCTCACACCAGGTTTTAATTAGGGGAGCATCAAGCCTGAGAAACTCCACTGAATTTTTCAGTTTTGCTGTATTTCAGCAGAATTTCATTAGCCATGCCTTGTACCTGCAGTGCTAAAGGGGCTAACATCAAGGGGATATTTTACAGTACATATAAACATTTTAAGTCCTTTGAATGAAGAGGTGAGATGGAAGTTCTCACTTGCTACTAAAGGTTCCTGTCTGTAGATGTTATAAAATGTTTTCTTCTGCTTCTCCAAATCCCTTCCTGTAGCTTTTCCTTTTGATTTTGGAAAACTCATTGCTCTTCTGAACCTACCATCTGTCAGGTGGAATTGTCCTGTTTCTGCAAAAAAGGAATGCAAATTGTTGGGAGTGCTTGAGAACTGTTTAAACATCATTGCTCATAGACAAAAGGAGTGCAGCTTTCTTTAGCCTCTGATGTTTGGACTCCTTTATGGATTATGTGAACCTAAAGTATCTGCTGACACCCAACAAGGGATTGCTCAGAGAAAAGCTCCAAGGGATCTCCCTGAAACTGAAAGGAAGGATGCAGCATTTACGTGATTATCAGGGAAACATCTGCTGCAGATAGCAATAACAAATTTTTGACACCTCCACTGGCTTCAGTTTTAAGTGCCACGCTGCAGGGGCAAAAATGCCTGGAGAGAATTTGCTCTTTTGCTTAAATTTTCCACTTTTTTTCCACTTTTCCTATTTCCCTGCACTGAATGCCGTGGGGACCCAGTTTGTCAGCTGGCTCCTTCCAGAACATAGGATATGAGATGCTTCAATCTTAGTCTTTGCTCTGGCATGGTTACTGAAGAGCATTGGATCCAATGCATATGACCCTGCTGTTGCTCTGTTTTCTTCTCCTTCTGGCTTCATCTAAGAGCCCTGAACATGCCACCAAGTCCCACCCCAGCTCCTGCACCTTTTTGCTCATCAGGCATGCAGCAAAGAAGGCTACTGTAATTTTTTACTCCTGGAGAACAGACACAGGGCTCTAGAAAACAGCCATCAGGCACAGAGCCTGGGGAGAAAGCTATGAGAGGGAATTCTGACCAGCAAGACTGCTGCAGAGCAGGGACTAGTCAGAAAAAGGTGGTCTGGGCAGAGAATAATGAGGAAGAGGTGAATCTGGGTGTGTGGTGAGTGGCTGTTGCAGAAAAAGGATAACAGGGAAGAGATGTGCTGAACAAGTAGATAAAATTGTCTGAGACACCTCCTCTTCACTGGATGGGAAATGTGCTTATGACAAAGAACCTGTAAGGGACCCAGCAAATACAATGCAGAAATGTGGATAAAAGCACTTAATTGTCCCCAAGTGCCTTCTTGAATCAAGGTCCTGCTGCTGCTAAAGTGTACGACAACTGGATTTATCACTATTTACTATTAATCAATTTGTCTTTACTATTAATCCATCTCTATTTACTGTCTCTATTTACTAAATCTATTTATTGTTTGTCTGCCACCTTTCCCTCACTCAAACAAATGTGTAAAGAATAAGCCCAGACTTAAGCAGAACCACGGAGATATTATTTGAGATAGCCACAATCCAAGTCATTAATTTCTTGTGCAGCTTTGTGGTTGAAGGCCTCTCCTAAAACCATCTTATGAATCTATTCACCTTCCCAGAATTTAACTGCTGGCACAGTTAAATAAATTAGTTTGTTAAACGAAGTAGTCATAAATAGAAGCTGAATTAACACTGATCTGGGATGATGTTCTCGGTGTGCCTGGCCTCCCCAGGCAGTGAGCAGTGGAGGAGCCTGCCGCGATTCAGATGCGCTGCGGCAGCTCCACGCTCCGCATGGCAGAGCCCTGCTGCCAGCCGCAGCCCCAGCCTGCTGCGGGCCGGGCTAATGGAGCTAGTCAGGGTGCGGAGAAGGACGGGTGGGTGGGTGGGTTGCCTAACAACAAAGGTAAGGGATAAGGAGAAGCTTTCTTAGTTTGTTTGTTTGTTTGTTTGGAGAGATTCTCATCATTGATCATCAATCTCTGCTTCCTTAAAATCAGGGATAAAACTTCCAGGACAGCCTGCCCTTCTGAGTTTTAGTATGCAGCCCACCTGCACACAGCTCTTTCTTCTGCAGGAGCTGGCTGTACAGTCTGTCTTGATTAGATGCTGTAGCTTTGGTATTCTTTCAAATTCTTCTGATACCCATCTTGTCAAATCTGTCAATTCTTTCTTAAAATACTGACAAAACACGAAAGACAAGGTAATGCGCTATCCTGGTATTTAAAGCTTTCTTTGTTTTGATTTGCTATTACATCTTATTTTTCTCCCTATGAGGGACACAAAAGAGAAAGAATAGATACCAGATCAACAATCAAATTACAATGCTTGCTTTTCAGCAGTCCATGCTGTCATGATTCACTGCAATCAACTCCCGGTGCAGGAAAGGAATTGAGATAACTTGATAAAGCACCTCTGCTGTATTCAGGCTTCATCTGGCCCAAGCTTTTGCTTTGTTAATACTTCAAGTTGCACCTTCTAAAAAGAGATCATTTGGGGATGAATTCTCATGGCTTCAGTTTTGTCATAGTACTGTAGTGGGTAAAAATGTGTAATCTTTTTTAGTACAGTTGTTCCATTGAGAGGCTTCAAGTTAAGGATTTGTTATTTTTCACTCTTCTTGGGAATAATGTATAATTTATCTGACTTTGGGTGAGCATAATCAGCAAAGGAATAATATTAAAGAGCAGAAGAATGATGTTCCATGTTATTGTTGATTGTGTGAATTTGTAGAGGAGCCTTGGATGAGGTCAAACCAGGCACACAGTGTTTGTCCTGATCATGTGTTGTGGTGGTGGGAGTGAAATACAGATGTAAAGACTGGTTGAGAAAGTTGCAGTGGCTGTGGGTGGCTGAATGGCCAGGACTGGTTATATATTTGTACATGAAAAATGCCTTCTTGGGCCTGAACTCTTGCACAAGGGGGAGCAGCAGCGAAACAGTGGTAGGACGGTGAAACAGCAGTGAAATGGTGATAGGACTTGGTCCCAGAAGTTGCGTTAATATAAGGATCCAGTCCTGATGAATCCATATAAACTCCTTTGTTTCTGGACTCTACACGTCTTTAGGTGGCTGAGAGTTTCTGTTACCTCCTCTTGATTGTGTGTTTTATGGAGAGGGAAATGAGAGGCCTTACCTGGCTTCTCTTCACCTGAATCGCGCGGCTGCATCCAAAACTTCCCTTCTTTTTGTCATCCCTCCTAAAGTGTGGGTGTATGCAGGGATGAACTAACAGTGAAAAGCTTGTGGTGGCTTGCTCTGTGGCTGGGAAGTGGAAGAGGTTTTACAGCTGGGATGACACTTCTGTGCTTGTGAGAAAGAAGCAGCGTAGCTTTAAGAGCCCATGAGCCCCGATTAAGTGTCTTATTTTTTATATACATCATAAATAAAACTTCAAAGCTTTGAAAGTGAGGAAGGGGGATGAGAGCACATTCTCCCATTCACGAGAAGTGTTTTTGCCTGCCAGAACCATTTAGTAAATCTGCTAAACAGCTTTGTTAAGGTGTTTATCCCACCAAGACAGTTCATAGCTGTGGGCATTCAGGGATATAGAAACGAATTCAGGCTATGCCAAGCATACAGGACCGTGTTTCCGAGCCTGACACAATATAGTGGCTCATCTGCATAATCCCTCCATCCTGCTTGAGATGGAGAATGGAAAAGCAGTAGATACTGTATGTCAACCCTGACAGCTTTATTATAACTAGAGAGTCTGTTTTCTGGTCTTGCTACTTTCTTCCTGCCAGCATTCAGTCTGTAGAGAGAGGGCTGCATTGCCCCCTTTGGGGAGCTGGGAAAACCTGGAGGGGTGGCAAGGATGCAGAGATTTCACTTTATACTCTCCCTCACTGTATCTGAAGATGCTGTAGACTGATACATTGAAGAGAAAATGTGTGGCTGTGTGGGCTGCCCTGTGTAAGGTAGAGAGCACAGTGGGTGAGCAGAGGAAGGCAGGGGCAGGTTTCCAAACCTGCCAGCTCGTATTTAGGCATGCCCATGAAGTGGCTGGATTTTTCAATAGGCTACTGCTCTCAGCAGGAGTTGCTGGGTGCTGAGGCCTTCTGAAAATTTGGCTTCTTGACAGTACGATGCATCACTTAATTGGAAAGATTTCTTTCAGCACCCTGTGAATAATCCATTCTGTTTGAGTGTAAATAATATCTCTAATATTTCCTTTTTGGCTTTTGTGGAGTATCATGGGGTTTTTTTCCCCAAAAAAAGTAAAGAAAGACTCTCTCTGTTTATTGAAGTTGGGCGAAAAATTTTCAATGAGTAATTTATTCAGGGAATCAAATCTGTTTCTGCTTGCAAAAACCTCCCCTCTTCAATTACTTACTCAAATGCAAAATTTTTTACTGGCTTTCTCTTCAAGCCCTCATATCCCTCATGCATCCCTTCTCATGAGCTTGGGACAAGCTCAGTTTGGGACCTTGTTGCTCAAACATGTTGAGTAATGTGGCAGCAGCTTCTTGGACAGGTAATCATGTGCAGCTGTCACGCAGGTATTTAAAATGGTTTGGTTCTAATAAGCATTTGGGACAACATGAATCAATTGTTCATGCTTTCCAGAAAGTACCAGGTAACAAACCCTATAAAAGCGCTCCTCTGTTGCTCAATCATGTTGTGTCCACTGGGCAGAATTTTTATACAATCCCACTGAGAGTTGCTCAGCACCGGAATGCAGTCAGTGCATCCAGCAGATGGCTCATTTGTTTTGGAGGCATTTGTCCTGGTGCTGTAGTTGCACATCCAAATCAAGGCTTGCAGGTACCCATATCCACACTATTCCCATCCTGCTGCATGTTCTTATCCCCAGTTTCTTTGGTTTGGTGTGTGGTTCTTCTACGTAGACTGTAAAGGTTTCACAGCAGCGGCTCCCCCTTACCCTGTAAATTGCAGGAGGCAGAGCAATGAGATGGAGTGATTTCTGTGTCCCGCTTCCTGATGGCCTGACAGCAGATGCAGTCCTTGGACTTCAGGTGCAGGATCAGACTTTCCAACAGTATCTCAAACTCCTTTAATTCCACTGAGCTACTTAGGGAATAAGGTGCAAGACGTCTAGGAGCAGAATTACTCGAAAGGTTGAAGTGAGATGCTTTGTAGAGATAATCCACACCTCCTACTGTAGCTGGCAAAAGGGACATCTCCATCAGAGGCTGACACGAAACTGGCAGACTCACTGAGTGTTCTGGGGCACCCTCCAGCAGCCTGATCAGTTCAATAATTTTGGCACCTAACTTAACAGCATAAAATGAGATGGTGTGAGCATGTGTGTTCAATGCAGTCTCAAGAAAAGTGATTGGAAGTCCATACCAAATTTCTTTCCCAGTCAGTATATTCCTGTGGTATGAAGGCTTTTAAGAGCCAATTGAGTTATGGCTGGGCAAAGACTGAGCTATCTGATATACAGGTCCTGTCTGAATTTGTGTGTGATCAGTGCAGCCCTGTCCCAGATTTCAGGGCACCTCTGCAGTTAATGTTGGCACCGTGTCTCTAGCACAGATGAAAATCAAATTAGTCAGAGTGTTAAGGCTCCATGGCCACCTGGAGAATATCTTAAATTTGTCTAAATTTTTTAACGAAATTTAAGCCTTACAGAAGTTATGTCAAGGTTAATTTGCTTTAGTGTTCTTTTGTCTGTGAACCAGTTGCCTGTTCTCGTTCATCTCGTCCATCTGTCTCACTGCTAGCAGGAGACAGGGTGCTTCTGAGGATCCCTCTCCTCCAGGGGCCATTCCAGGGACTACAGGAACTGAGAAAGACTCTTAATCTGCATTTTCTGCAGCACCCCTGGACCTGCAACATTTTTCTTTAATAGACAAATCTTTGTCAGAGAAACCAAGCAATGAACTTTATGCAAGCGTCTTCCATAAATTACTGCTAACTAAATCAATAGCAAGCCTCGCCGGCTACTCTCAGTTTATTTCCTTCTCTCTCTGCATGAGCAAATGCCAGCACACCTGCTAACTGCACAAATAGCACAGAGCTGTGCAGGGTGTCCCTGGGATGAAAGCCACAAGCAGCTTGGGCAGCGTGGCAGTCAGTGAGTGAGATCAGTGAGAGGAGAGCATGCAAAGGGCATTCTGGAAGATGCTGGGCCAGATGAGGTGCCTCACCATGGCTTACATACCCATATTTCCCCTTTCAAATTGTTATGAAGGATTTAACTTTAACAAAGTACTACTGTATACGCAAGGTGAGGGAATAAATTGCTCTAAGTAAGGCATCAACATTGCTCTTGAAATGTCCTCTTGAATTTTGGATTGTGACTGGCAGCTATCAATGTCCGTCATGTGCTTTGCCTGTCAGCAGAAGTCTTGTGGAGGCTGAGGCAGTGGCTTGTGTCTGCCCAAATGACTCTGCCCATCCCCTTAGCCAGACCTGACTCCATGCCTGTGCACTGAGGCTGTTAATCCTTCCCTAAATTCCAGCAGAAGGATGAGTTAGACGCTTCTCTAACATGAAATGTGTTTTGATTCAGAAGTATTGAAGCCCCTGTAAGAGAGAATATTGTTGGTTTAAAATCATCATATTTCACAGAAGATAATTTATGACATGTTATGCCTTTGGGAAAAAAACTGAAAAGGAAAGGAATTCTCCCTAATTCCTGAGGGAGGAAGATAATATCTGATAAGTGAAATTAGTCTTGGGTTGGGGAAGATGTATGGTAAAACATGAAAGCATGTTCTTATGAAATAATTTTGTAGGATTTTTAAAAATATTTTTTTCCATATCACTCCCTTGCATATTTTTCTGTATAGGGGATTGCTAGTGTTTACAAAATGTTGAAATCTAATTGCTTGCTACGTCTTTTCAAGCTATTTCAAGTAATTCATAGAGAGAAAGGTGCCTTTCTAAGCATTGCATGTGCAGGAAGGAAAAACCATCTAGTCAGAAATACCAAGGCCAGCCCAGTAAGCTTAAAAATCATGGCAGAATCTTGATTCTAATCAGATAAAATGCTGCTTGGATCCCCCCATAAACAAAGCCCCAAGGGTGCAAACTACATTTTTATGAGATGGTTCCCCAAACACCAGTTTTGTAACTGCATATAATCTAAATGTGCATTTCCATAGACTTTCTGCAGCAATTTGTGAAAGGCTTATTGTATCACATGGATACAATACTAAAAACAACATTTTAGTTAGAAAGTACTCACTGGGCAGCAAAAGAGAAGGGGCCTCTGGGAAATCCTATTTATTTGCATTTGGTGTTTGCATTTCTTGCTGTAAATGTTAAATACATGCCTCCTGTTTCAGATTGCATGAGCTCTTCATTTGGGTTTTCCAGCTCTTTCTGTAGCCAAACAGAATACAAAAGGAGCAGAGGCAATGCTCTGGCTGTTGTAATAGCTAAATCAATTTCTGCTGTCATTTTTACACACACATTACATAGGTGCATAAAATTAGGTGCCAGGTTCTCTGCCAGCAGTATTTAGTGATAGGTGGTTGTGGAGCTTTGGGGGCTATCAGGTGTGAGGAAGTTGTCCATGGAAAAAGCTATTGAACAAAATGAACCAACAGCAGGAAACATTCTTGCTGCCCCAGGCAAGAAAATGGCTACAAGTTGAAAGAGACTCCATTTATATTTTTTGTTTCAAGTTAAAATCATGGGGGAGCTGCTGTATGGAGCAGCCCAGGATTGTGAGTAATTTAGTTAAAGCCCCAAACCCGTGCTGCATGAATTAATAACATTGACCAGCAGTACACCGAATGTTGTGTTGGTACCTGAGCCAGCAGGAGGCGATCACAGGTTATTGTCTCTCTGGTCTGGGATGCACACCTGATACGGGCTTTAAAAGAAAGCCAGTGCTTCGTTTAAAGCAACAAAATTCTTCACTCTGATGTGGAAATGAAAGGAAAATGATGACAAGATTTACAAGGCATCAAAAACCTGAGAAATTTTTGGCTAACTTTCATAAATTGTCTCATGGGCACTCTGGATGTGCCTGCACTGGACAGAATTTTAAAAAGGTATTTCCAATATTTTTGAGACCAAAAGACTCAAAGAAATCTTCCCCTCCTCTCACAATTAATTTAAATATAATCAGCAAAAAGTCCAAGCCAAAAAATAATTAAGCAAAAGGAGATGGAAATCTCTTGCAGAATTGGTTCTGCCAGAAATATATTTGTTGTAATATCCCACTAGTGGCCAGTAAAGGAAATGGAAAGTGAAAATCATGCCAACATTACATATTCACAGCTCTGCCTACTCTGTTCTCAGTGCCCACAAGCATGAAGGCCTGACACAACACCATTTTTAACATTAAACTAACTCTTGTCATGTGGAAGTGGAAGAGGAGCTAGATCCAAGATATATATAGCCCTTCTGCTACAGAAGGTTGGATTCTAATTATCAAACTTGTAGGGCAGGCAGTAAGAAGCCTCTGCTGCTGATAGAAGCAATGACCCTTAGTGTCTTTCTGGTGGTTTAGGTGCCCAGTTGCCCCAAATAAGAACAAATAAAATAGGGAGCAAGCCCTCTGTGCTACAGTGCTACAGATGCAATGCTCGCCTGTCACTTAAGGTGAAAACCAACAGGTGATTTTTGGCTTGCCAATGGCTGGGAAAGGCACAACAAACAGAGGGCATTCTGGACAGGTCTAAGATTGGCACAGGGCCTGGCACCTGCTCCTGTCATGGCCCATCTGGTCTGAGAAGCAAAGTCTCGGCAGTGGGAACTCCAGAGTAGGGGTGGCTGAGGAGTGGTCCTGCTCTCCTGTGGGGGAGTCAGGATTTCCTGTAGGAACATCCAAGAGTGAAGTTTGTTTACTCACTGCACCATCACGGCTCTGAATGAGCTATTACAGTCTATAAGGCAAATATGTATTTATTTAGACAATTTTTTAAAAATTGATTTTTGATCCAGTACGTGGTAAAAGCTCCTAAGGAACCAGCTATGTAAATCCTTCTTTAGCTGTATAAATACTCTTTTTATTCTCTCTGTAGTTAACTTTCATGTGATGGCACAAAGGATGAATGATGATTAGTTGGAATCAGTGCTTTGGAAAGAGGAATAACAGGGAAATGGATTCTCTGTCATATATTTTCTTATGAGGCTTCTATAATTAAACTCTTTACAAGCAGGATAATAACCAGTAGCCTTTCCTTGGTATGGTATTTATTCCTGGCTCTGACATTCAGGTTGGCCCAGTCATATCACCTCCATTTCCTTGCCTGTACAACAGGAATAAAAGTATTGACCTTCTTAATAATATCTCTCAGAGATGGAAGGAGAGGAGATGCTTTGTAAGATCTGCATAATTATTGTTAACTTCAAGCTATGAGCAGCTCTCTTGGAGCTTATGGGAATGCCCACATGTGGAGCTAGTTACAGAACAGGGAGCCACTGATGGCTGCAAATCATGGAAAACTGGCCTTCTGCTGGATCATCAGTCTGCTCCTGGAAAACTGTTTTTGCTTTCCATATGGGCTGGGACTTTCAGCGATGCTTTAACAAGTTATGTGCCTGGGAGTTGGATGCATAACTCTTTCAAGGTTTTTGAAAGTCCTTGCAAGGAAGCAGGGGGTTGCTGTTGGAATTGCAGTCTAAAATTACAGACAAGCACATATTAAAAAAATCTTAAAAAAAAGAAGAAAAAAGAAAGAGAAGATTGTAGAAGGAAGGGGGGAAATCTTAAGTTATTTTGGAAATGGAAACTTTACTGGAAATGAAAGTGAAAATTGAAAAAAACCATGTCAGTAGGAAAGAAAGTCTGGGTTTGCTATTCTAATGTAAGTGTAAACATTTTATATGAAAATGGACACTGCAGGGTGAGGGGGGAGGGGGGGAAATTCTGCAGTACAAAGCACATGGGAATATTCATGTGCTTAGTTTTTTGCTTAGTTGAGTCTGTCTTCAATTCCTGTTTGGATGGACTGAAATACCAAAATAAGTAACCTGATTTTTGACACTGCTTTGAGCATTCTTCATTGAAGAGAAAACAAGTGACTGTAGCCTCTGACTTTGGAAAAAAACCTCAGCCACTTCTTTTTATTGATGCTGCTTGCTTTCTTTTAGTTATGTTAGTACCAGAGCATCCTCTCACTTGAGCCATGATTTCTCTTCCTTCTCTTCCAATTTAGGTGGGTAATATCCATATGCAAATTTGCAATAAAGGTCTCTTGGCAAATACAGGGGGAAAAAATCCAACAAAACTTCTTAGCAACAGCTGGGACGAACATCAAAAAGGAGTCTTTCTTTCTCAGCCTTGGAAACGTGTTGGCATTCCTGTCTCTGCTCAGAGCTCTACTGGAGCTGTGTGCTTATTAGTGCTCTTAGAGTGCAGACAAACTCCACTGTTTCAATATATATATGCTTGTCCCACATTCTTTGCTCTTTTTTTAATCTAAAAGTCTCCATGGGTGCATGCTGCACTAACCCAAAGCTCAGAAAAGTTAGTCCTTGCTGTCATCTTGCATGTCTTATACTCTCTTCCTTCAATGTCCCTAAATCCCTGTGCTACATCCCTCTAATAAAGACACTGAACTGATCCATAATGTCTTTGTGCCTAATATTGCAAATGCCTGCTACCTCTCTGTGGTCTGGCAGCAAAGAAATCCTTTGGCCTTTTTTGGGGACTGCTGCAAACAGTGGTTTGCACTTGCAGGCATGTGATCTTTATTTATCCGTTCTTTATTTGCTCAGGCATCCGTTCTTTATTTGCTCTTTACATCACTGTGGTGCAGGGACATTGAGGGGCTTATCACTAGAATCGGGCTGCAGTGAGGACAGCCACGGCAGGACTTTTTCCAGCCTGAAATACCAAATGTGTGTTCCTCTTTTATGCAGAAAAGAGGAACATGGAAGATGGCCCATGTAATTACTGGAAATCAGCAATCTGTCTCCTGTCATTCAATTTAACCCATGTAAACTTGCCATGTGCAATGGATACAATCCGTGGGTGTGATTTCATAGAAGGAATGGTCCATCTGGTTTCTGCAAATGCTGCTTTAAAGGAGGATGACTGACAGCTCTTTCCAGGCTCAGAGTGCAGCAGGCAGGCTGGAAGCTGGTTACTTACCAGCTTGGGTACAAAAGATCTGTGTGTTAAGCATGCTGTCAGAGTAGGGGAAGCTGGTGTCATTAGCAGAAGCGGGCAGGGAGGCAGTGGCAGCGTTGTGGCTGAGCAGGTGAGCCAGAGCTCGGCTGTTTGCAGTGTGGGGTGACTCACACGGAGGAAGAAAGGCTCACCTTGTCTGGATGGACAGTGATTCTTTGTGGACAGCTCCAATTTGTAAAACCTGCAGTGGCATTAGATGTGCCTTACAGAAGTGATCCAAAGGGGTCACAAAAATGAGGAGTGATCATCAGTACAGCTGCAGCCTCATTTCCTCTCCTGAATGTGGTGCTTCTGTTCTGAGCTAGCTGTTCCGGAATTACATTTCAAAATAATTAAAAGACAATCACACCTGTTTTTCTTATCCAAAGTTCAAAAACATACTGCCAAGTATGTTGTCTTGCATATTTGTCTATTTAATTTGTACCTAGAGATATTTTCTCTTTATTTTTCTTTCCCTCTTTGAGATTTCAGATTACTGATCTGGAGAAAATGGGCAGTTTCCCTTTACATTGTATGAATAGCAGAATAGGCTCCTGTCACTGATGAAAGTACTATATTTATGACTCATTATAATCCATTCATTGCTTCACAGCCCCAGAGCCCTCCAGGGAGTACCACAAACCCACATAATTTTCCCAAGTGCTCCATTTCACATTTGGATCTTTGGTTTAGCTGACAGATATGAAAAAGGAAGAAAAAGGTGCAGGAAGGCAGGGAGTCCATGCAAGTGTGCATATGCCAATACTCAGCAGGAATAGCAGGGATTTCAATCCAGAGCATCCCTCTCGTGCTCCCTATTCCTTCTGATGCTGTAACAACCATGAGGAGCAGAGGGGGAGCTTCAGGAGCTGACAGAGGCCATCATGCCATTAATGGTTGTAGACCCATTGAAGCAGGCAAGTGTTGGCACCACAAACCTTGTTGGAACAGGCTAACAGAGTGGCTTTATGGATCTTTATACATTGGGATGCCATCCAGAGGGACCTGAACAAGCTCAAGAAATGTGCACCTCCAGGGGCTGAACAGGGCCAAGGGCAGGGTGTGACACCTGGGCTGAGACTACCCTTGGTCCCCACATGGCCTGGGGGATGAACAGATCTAGAGCTGCCCTGCTGAGAAGGAATTGGAGGTGCTGAGGGATGAAAACCAGGACATGATCCAACACTATGCACTTCCAGCCCAGTAAGCAAATTATAACCTGGGCTGCACCAAAACAGCGTGGCCAGCAGGGTGAGGGAGGGGATTCTGCCCCTTTGCTTTGGGGAGACCCCACTGGAGTGCTGCATCCAGCTCTGGGGTCCCCAACGCAAGAATCACATGGGCACCTACTGATTGAGTCCAGAGGAGGACCGCATATATGATCTGAGTGCTGGAGCACCTCTCCTATGAGGGAGGGCTGAAAGGGTTGGGATTATTCAATCTGGAAAAGAGAATGTTCCAGGAAGACCTTATAGCAGCCTTCCAGTACCTACAGGGAACATACAAGAAAGGTGTCAAACTTGTAAAAAGTTGTGTAGTAACAGGACAAGGGTAGCAGCTTCAAATTGAAAGAGGGTAGATTCAGGGTGGAACCAAGAAAAAATTTTTTGCAATGGGGGGGTGTAAGGCACTAGAACATGTTGCCAAAAGAGATGGTGGATGCCCCATCCCTGGAATACTCAAGATTAGGCTGGATGAGGTTCTGAGCAAACTGATTTAGTTGAAAGCATTCCTGCTCATTGCAAAGGGATTGTGTTAGATGATCTTGACAGGTCCTTTCCAATCTAAACCATTCTATGATCTTGCTGCAGAAAGGAGCTCAAAGTCCTGTGCAGGAAAGCTGCAGTGCTGCATTTTCACAGTGCTGTCTGTCAGTCCTTGGAATAGCATGAAACTTCAGCTGCTCATTCTGCAGTGCCTAAAAAGTGGTGTTGCCTAATCTGGTGTTACCAAGTACAGCCCCTGGCTAGGAATGTATGGCTCTCAGATAGGTGCCATCAAAGCTTTATGCAGAGTGTTTTGGGCAAAGGTGACCAAGACCAGGTGCTTTGGTTGTGCCTTGCAGATGGTCTGATTGCCCCTTTAGTGCACAGCTCTCTGGGGGCTGTGCTCAGTCTGTGTGCTGGTGTGGTGTCTGCACAGTGGTGTTGGGACTGAGTAGTTCAGCATTACCTGCAGTGTAGAAGAGGAGGGCAGGCTTTGAGGGTCACTTGTGTCTGAAAGTTCTTTTCTGGCTTGGTTTTACTGATCCATATTTACCTTGCTCAGGTTCAGAAAGATCTGCAGTGGTTTGGGGAGGATTTTTTTTATTCTGGTGTTATTCTGTGTATTGACATGCTTTTTCATTTGTAGCATGTACAGAATTTCCAGAGCTGTGCATTTCTTGGTGGAAATCTGACTGATGCCAGCCCTACTCTGTCAGTAACCCTGCAAATGCCTTCATCAGAGGGGATGTAATTGTGGATGTTTGCAGTGGGGAGTGTGGTTGTCTCTGTTAACTCAAGATGCCTTCACTGGGATTGAAGTGTCACCTCTGTCTAGTGAGGCAGACAAGGAGAGCAGAGGTAGCAAGATGCAAGAGGCCAAACTTGGGCCTTTGGGGAGATAAACATAGAATGGGGTAAATAAGTGAGGTTCAGAATTTTTACTTCAACATACAAAATCTGTTTCTTGACTTTTCTAACATGATTTGCAATCCCATTGCCTGGTTTTGTATGAAGTCTATAGAAGCCCTTGTCATTTCTCCTTTGATAAGTTTCACAATTATTGTACCTGCTTCATGATTCCTCTCCTCTTTTTCCCTCAAAACTGTTTTTTCTAGCCAAGAGGAGACAGTGAGTCACTTCTGATCACTTTGTGGTACCTTTTAATTTTCTGCTGTTGTTTAATGGAGCACTTCAAGGAATATGCTCCTTTTCGCTCTTGCACCACTGTGAAATACTGTCACACTGTGTGTAATGGTTAGGGCAAAGAAGAGGAAAACATCATAACTCTTTCTTTCTCTAGGAAGTTCATTGAAAAGTAGCAGAGATTCTGTATCTGCCAGGAACCAAAGTGCTTTGGGGTTCCTGGGGAGTAGAGTGGGTCTGCAGCAGGGATTTGAGTCTGGTTTACCCCAGACTCTCACTGAGGTGGGATCGCCCTTAAACCTGGCAGCTTTTGAGAGAAAAACATCTCTTCTAATGGCACTTCAAACTCAGTGGCTCCACAGGTTTCCCTGGAAAGTCACCTGCTGAGAATTTAAAAAAAAAAGTCTTGAGATGATTGATTTGATCTGGGAAAGATTTGATTTAGAGAGCTGTTCAGGAATTCAGGACACTTATGCACTGAGTAAGTATGGATTTAATGGCTTAATTTAAAGCATCCAAGTTTTAAAACGTTAGACTCGAGGTAGTAATGTTTCGTATGAATACTTAGAAGTGCTTGAAATCAATCAGGATCCATCCCTTTGCTCTGCAGGCAGGGTGGTGGGTGCTGGCAGTGCTGTCCATGTGTGTGCACACTGCCGATGGTGCTCAGCCATAGTCCCCACCAAAAAGCAGTGATGGTAACAGAGCTGTGACAGCAGCGCGCTTCTGGCATCCCAAATCAGGGATGCCTCTCTGACATGCTGCTGCCTCTGGGGAAGATCAGCTGCAGTTACACTTATGGCAAATGAGGCTGTTGAATCAAAAATCCCTCATCCTAATATCCTCTGCTTGGCCAGCTTTATGCATTGTGATCTCTATATGGGAAAGCTT
The DNA here is from genome assembly GCF_028769735.1 of Zonotrichia leucophrys gambelii. Taxonomy (NCBI): domain Eukaryota; kingdom Metazoa; phylum Chordata; class Aves; order Passeriformes; family Passerellidae; genus Zonotrichia; species Zonotrichia leucophrys. Next base: position 30,441,056 of record NC_088173.1, on the reverse strand, counting down.
TAGACGTGTGTGTAACCAGACATTTTCAGTGAGGGCATGGAGTTCCCTCCATCAACTCTACAGTTCTCATAAAAGTGAAAGCATGCAGATATGTACTTGTGTGCCTGAGTTTTGTGAGTAGCAGTCCATTCTATTTTAATCCTACTTAAACTGTGAGCAGAAAAGCCTCCAAGCATTATTACTGCCCAAGTTCTTATTTGCACTTTTGATGCCTCAGTGACTGCAGATGTACTCAAACCTCTTTTTGTAGCATTTGCATTGGCTGGCATAGGTAAAATTTAGTGGTGGTAAGATTTTAGCTAATATTGAAATGCATAATTTAAATTAATGAGACTTCCTGGGTAGGAGGCATAATATCTAAATATTTTCGAGAAGAATTTTCACAAGTGACATTGAATAATGTCCCTGCTGTGCTGTTCTCCTGCCTTTCAAAAATATGGCTAGGGAAAAAAAAAATCTCTGATTTAAAAAAAAAGCCACTAATCTCCTGTTCCTATTCATCTTAATTTTTCAGTATTTCATTTAAACCATTTCAACATCTTTTTCTTAAGCAAAATATCAAGACATGGTTGATAATTGTTATGCTTAACTGAACAATCCTGAGAAATTAACATGAAAAATGGGGATATTTGCTTTTTCTTGGGCAGGTTTGAAATTATGAGATTTTGTGAGGCATCGATGGCTGGGGTTTCTCAAATAAGCAGTTGTTTCCAACAAATCATAGTCACTGTTTGTCTCCCTGGGTTGTTTCATGACTGTATTAATAGGAGTAGTCATTGTTTCAAACATTAATTATTGCTCTTAAACACAGCCTTAAACTTATCTACTACAGAAAATTTCTTTCTGAGAAAAATCTTCCTGCATTAAACAAGCTTATATCAGAGGACCAAAATCACCCATTAAACTGTGGTGAGGCCAAAATCATTTGATCCAGCAAAACCACAGGAAAAAAAATACTGAGTTTTTAAAATATGGGGACGTTTTGGAAATAGAGCATGAAGAGCAACTTCAGCAAGAATTGAAAGTTCTCAATCCTTGGCATAGGAGTCCAGTTCCCTGCAGGGCTGAGGTTGTGGGTAGTGCCAGTGTGAGAATAGATTTGGAGGGGTCTGCAGGAAGCAGATTGTTTATGTGCTGGTAGCAGCAATGAGTATGGCAGAGAGTCGTGGGTCCTTCTGACTCTTTGCAACTCTGTCCCCTTGTTTTCTGTTGTCTACGAAGGATGTGGTTTAACCCACCCATATACAGCTTATTGCTCTTTGAGCACTAACTTGGGTCTCTCACCTCCCTGTTCAGCTGTTTCCAGCAACTGCATGAAAACAGTATTTTTTGAAGTGTCCATCCTTCTGTCAACTGTAATTAAGTAAAATAAAAATTTTGAAGTTTTGATGGAGGATTATTAAACTAAAAAGAAGAAAGCATGCCTCCAGTTTCTTTACAAAATCACAGAATCCCCAACTAGAGGGAATTACTGCCTCTTGAAGCAATCTGTTTTTATAAAGTCATTGCTGAAGTTTCCCTAAAAACTAAGCCATCCTTAGAAAATGAGATTCTGTGTTGGCATATGCCAACATATTTCTGATGAGCTCAGCTAACTGACTACCCTTCTGGAGTTATTTATTTAGCCCTTTTCAAATTATTTAGATTTTTAATTAGAATCTCGATGATACTGAGATTTGGCAGCTCGATAGCAGGAGTAACTGCATCTTCTTTAAGGAAACAGCTTTCCAAGTGACATAACCCTGTATGAGGGAGAGTGGGGAGAAGGTGGGAACAGCCTTTCCCATGGTATCCCAGAAAGAAAACAGCTTCATGGATTAGGAGCTTAATTAGGACTGAAATCCATAGCAATAAGTGGGGAACAAATATAGTTAATTTGATTAAGCCTCAGAGTGAATGAGCTGCACACTGCATTGATTACTTTAAAGCAAATAACAAAGGCAAGGCCGTTTACTTTATGGTACTATTACTGCAAATGAAATCAGTATCAAGCAGGTTGCTGGGGAGTGTAGCTAAGACAACCTCATAACCTCATCTGCTGATAAATGAATCTTTGGCTAATCAGTAGACTCAGCATGGAGGCTACTCCAGCAGACTGTAAGTGAGTCACAGCAAGGCAGGTACCCTCCTAAACAAGAAGGCTCAGAAATAAACAGGCCTTGGATAGATGGTAAAGGTCAAACAGACTCTGTGTTTGAAAGCGTTCCTCAGAAAAATACAACTGCTCTCCCAAGGAGGGCAAGAAGGAATGATATTGATTATGCACAGTGCAAGAGAGTGACTTGTAGAGCTTCACAGCAGTATTTACATCAACAGAGAGATGCCAGCATAACCTGCTTAAAACAAAATGCTGGCAAGTTTTGCTGCTGATGTGAGAAGTGAGTTTCATAGCACAGCAAGAGAGCTAAGGAGCAATCTCTCAATGGTTCTTCACAAAATCAGTTCTTCCCCACCACTCCCCATGGCTCTCTGTAGGGCTGGCTGGCTAGAGCTATCTGCCATTGCCTCTGCAGATGGTGCTGCCCAGAGGAGAAAGAGGGGAGGTTCTTCCCCTTCCTCCTCTGCTCCATGTGATACCCTGAGCCTGCACATATCGAGCGAGAGAGAAACCAGCATGATGGTTTGCTAAAGTTTGCATTGATCAGTCAGATGCTGTGCTGGGAGTAGTCTGTGGCTAGAGTGAGGGGAGCACTTCTGCTAAGCTCCTTTTGTTGAGGAGGGCACTTCAGTATCATCACCTAAAACATGGTCCTTCACATGTGCTGTTGTTTCATAATTAGCACCAGGCAGATCCTGACTGCACAGCATTCCCTGGGGAGGTGAGCACTCCATGAAAACCTTGTTGGTGTGTGTGTGAGCCATCCCCGCAGAGATTTCTGCACTAAGTATTAGCACTAGAGAAATAGCTGCCCTCCCACCCACTCCAGATAATTTTATTGCTTCTGCATCTCTGAAAGTGAGATAGTCAACTGCTGGAAATTTGGAGACAGAAATTCTTCAAAAGCCCCTGCATCTGTTCTCAGTCCAAGCAAGCACTCTCCAGAGGCCAACTTCCCATAGGCCATCATGCATAATGTGGATGAAACCTCTTGAATTATTGATCTTGCAGAGGCATATAATTGTAGCTTACACAGTGTGTTTACTCTCAGTGCTTTGATTTATCAGATCTTATAATAATGTTCTCACTTTTGGCACTTGTAAAATACAACTGGCTTGCAGTTTAATAAATATTGACTTCTAGCCATTTGCTGCTTTGTGATTATTCCTCCTAAAGAACAAACTGATTGCTTCCTTCATTCAGATCCACTGCAAATGGTGCAGGATTGGAACACTTTTAATATTGCATTTTCCCCACCAGGGAAAGACTTTGCTCAGCAGTGACCTTCCCATGCTTGTAAGATCAGGTCACTGTTTCTCAGCCTGATGGGGACTTGAAGATATTTATGGTCACCCTAAGAGTCAGCAGGCATGTCCCCTCTATTTAGAGAGCCCCTTTTCCCCTTTTCCAGCCTTTTTTTTTTTTTTTGTTCATCACTTTTAACAAATTAAGATGTTCCATGTTGTTCTGATTAGAACGAGGAGAATCTCTATGCTCCACCAGGGTGTTCGACCCTCTCATGACTGAACTATTGGTGTGTGCAGAACACAGGGCCAGGGCTGGCTGTGGAACTCCTGCCAGAGGAGAGGAGAGTCTGAGTGGGTGCTTGCTTTAAACAAGACATGTAATCCAGCCCCAGCTAGAGAGCAGCAGCTGAAGAGCCATTTCCTGCTACTTCCATACCAGTGTTGGTCACATATCTTAAACAGTTTTTTAGATTATTCCTTTTTCCTAGCCTGAGCTGCTCATTTTCCAGTTTGCATCTATGCAGTTTCTCTCTCTTACATGCTACCCTAAATCCACACTCCTTCTATGACTGACACTAACCATAATATTAAACACAGTGGAAGCATGTAGCAACTGACAGTCATGAAACCTTTCCAAGAAATGGCAAATGCTTATCTTTTTGATGTAAAACCAAGAAGGTAATGAGTTTTTATCATTTGAGGGGCTCCTGCTGTCCTAGAGGCTTTTTTCTGGGTTGAAGACTCATTGCATTAGGTGGAATCCACACTCACAGTGGGAGCTTGTCAGTCAAACTGCTCATAGCTCAACAAACTAGAAGGCAGAGGTGGAAAAAAATCACAGATGATATCCTGGATTTGCAGTCTGATTAAATGACCTTCCCTTGACTCCCACAGCAGGTCCATCGCAGAGCCATACAATGAATCTACTTTTTTTGGTTCAGTCCCATATTATGACCCATAAGCTCACCTCTCCACATTTGTCACCACGGGAGTCAGAATGAAGGCTAACAATTTTAGCCAAGCCAGCAGAATCACATGTTCTAGGCTGCATTTGCAATGCTGCCAGCACTGAATTCCCTGTCTTTCTGTTAATTGATAGTAATACCAGAGCAGTTAGTTCAAGTAAAAATTACTTGTACTGTCTTTTTTGTGGAGAATCCTCTGTTTGGTTAGTACATGCTGGAAGATGGCACTTGGAATTTGATTATATTTTTAAATGAGTTTAGTTGAATTTAATTTACTTAAATAAGATATAAAAATTAGAAAAGATTGAAATTAAAAATTACTTCTTGTTTCCTAATTAGATTTATTTTTTGTTCTTAATTGATATATTTCCTTTCTCTTTGCCCATTGCTAAAAGGTAGATACATTAATCCCAGAAAATACCAATCTTGATCCCCTTTATTAGGTGAGCTTGCTTTGCACCAAGTCAGGACTTGGCCTATAACCACGTAACCCTCTTTGTGTTAGCAAAGTGCAGCATGTTTCTGTGAGTCTCTAGCTCTCAGGAAGGATTTGCCAAGCTGTAAGTAACACAGGTAGCTCAGTCTTGGGGAGGAAACATCTCCCTGCAGGCACTTCTGGCTTTTGCCAGGTCTCCCCAGCCAGCAGTCTGTGGGCAGCAATGAAGAGCTCCAGCGGGATGTGTGACAGGAAACCCTGGTGTCACCTCAGCCTCTCTTCCAGCTTCCTCTTCGTGCTTCTGGCTGCACACAGAGAAGTGACAAGGGTGCTCTATGCAATTCACATTTTCTCCTGGTATCCTCATTTTCCTTCCTGAGATCTACTTCTCTCCTGCACCCCTGGTTAGTGGAAAGAGGATGCTGAGCAGGTGGGAGGCGGCCTTAGGTGCTGTGCTTACACTCCTGTCTCCTGGGGCCCTGCCTAGCTCCAGTGTGAGAGTACTCCATCCAGCTGGATCTACCTTGATGCCAACACACTCTTGGATGATAAAACTGCGACCAGTCCTGAGACTTTTTCTTCCTGCTGCATTGTGGCTGTAAATTTTTGAACATAAGGTATGGAAGCAGACAGGTGTCAAAAAGAGGGAAATTAATGTTTGACTGTCACCAATTTGGGAATCCCCCCTGATAGCTGTGAGGCTGGTGTCAGTTCCTGTCATTGGTCTAACAGGCCTGATGTGTTCTCTCAGCAAACATAGATCTCCCCATCTGCTTTATCCACTAGATGGATGACATAAAGCAGCTTCCCTTACAGTGAATACTTTATGCCATCTTTAATCTGAAGTATATTTCTGTAGTCTGCCAGAACACTTCGGTGTGAATTTCTTGTTAGGTCAAATATATGTTTGGAAGCCTTGATCAGTGATGCAGAGAAAGATTTGTCTCTGAGAGGAAGATTGGCACAGACAGACATTGATATAATTGTATTAGCAGTCCTGTACTTCTCAGCACGTGTGCTCAATGTGTAACTACAGGAGAGCTGAGAAACTCGATAGCACAAGGACAGGAAAGGATAGTTGGTTTCATTTTCTGAGTCTGTATCTATCATCTGCCTGCCTCCTGTATTTCCAAGATGTGATATTCAACCTCTGTAACTGAGATCTTTAGCACCAGCTAATGGATCTGAAAGCTTCAACCCCCAGCTACTTTAATGGGAATGAGTCTTTTTTCTTCTTTTTTTTTTTTTTTTTTTTTGAGAATTGTTGCATTTTCCTCTGAAGATTCACCTTGCTGTGTTCATCCACATGGGTGCAATTTCCTTAAGCTCACACAGTCTTATAGTTTTATATTGTCAAATATTGCCTCAGGAGAATCGCTGAAGGTTAGCTCTGTCTTCTCTGGGTCAGAAATGTTTTGCAAATATACCATATCAAATTAGAGTAATCTTTCCATGTGATCATCCCTGTTCATCAGCAAAATAGTAACCTGAACTACACTGTGTTTCTTCTTTCTTGCTGCAGGATTGTCACTGCCATTTATTTTTCTCTGCCTCAGATTGTGTAAGAGATATCAACTGCATATTAGAAACAAATTTTTTGTTGTATTTTTTTAGCAGACATGTAGCAAATTCAAGTAGCATTTTGAAGAGATGCAGCATTATGTAGGTGACATTATAAACATGAGCAGACTAAGCCTTGCACATTCCTGGTGGGAGTAGGGGGACAGTGTCCTATCTTTTACAGAGGGAAACTGAGGATCAAAAATGTTCATCAGAAGTCCTAAAGGATGTCATGGTCTGGGCTGTCCAGACAGCTTCCTCTTGAATTTCCCCCTTCCAACTGAATCACAAAAAGACTGCATGCCCTCCCTTCTTTCCTTTGGAAAGAGATGTATAGTTCAGAAATTCATTTCACAGAATGGTATGTCCTTAATAAAATTCAGCTCTAGTTATGACCCTGTGAGATGATTAGTGAATTAGAGTTCTTAATTAGCATTTTGCATAATTCATGGCAATTACAACATTCTCATGGATATGATTGTCAAGGTGCAGATGTGCAAACATGCAGCTATAATTTTCTCATCTAAATAACTCTTTTGGTGAAACCTCTAATTTTTACAACTCTATTGTGTAAGGGCCATTATTCCTGTTGTTATTTTTAAGGCATTAGAAAATGGATGTGAATCTCACTTCAGCTCCAAGCACTGCAACTAACTGTTTTTCACAAGCTTTAAAAACTGTCATAAAAGTTTGCTTCTGGGTGAGAATTAGGCATCTGAATTTTCTGAAGGACCTATCCTACCAATTTAAACATCCCACAGGGAATTATATTGCAGTTTTTCAGTTACAATAATGAAACAAAAGCTAAATCCAGTACGTGCCCTAGCCAAGATTTATATGGCTGGATTGTTAATGGATTGAGTTCCCATTCCTTCTTCAGCTGAAAACACATCTCAAAGTTCTTTGTACTGTGAAGATCCTTTTGTCAGAAATGTACAAAGTATTACGTATCTAAGGTTATCAGGAGTAGCTTTTTGGGCACAGAAAAATCTGGCAGTTACAGAGAGTGGCAGCTAAATAGAGGAGGAAGATGGTCATGGCATAGTAAGAATCTCTGAACTTTCCAAAATCCCATCCATCAGGAATGGAAGGCAATGGCACAGAAATCAATGAGCCAGATGATCAAAATATAGTTGCACCCAACTCAACACTTCCAGGTACAGCTCATATTGAAAAAAAAAAAAATTACTGAGTTCCAAGTGACAAATTTGAATTTCTACTTCCTTCATTAAGTGCCTACCCAGACAGCATTAAATGTAATTAATTTTACCTTCATAATTATAATCTAATATGTAAATACATTTACAGTATTCCCTTCTATTAAAGGTACAAATCAAAATGGTAATTTCTAAACAAAAGTTGTGAATTTCCTTAAATAAAAGGTGTTTGTAATTTCCCACAGGAAATTTTAATCACTTTAGGATGTGTAGTCACAGAGGACATAGGAATTTCATGCAGTCAGGATGTGATGGAGGGAAAGTGCAACTCTTACATTCTTATTAGAGGCAAATGGAACTCAGAGGAACCTGGACATGTATGTTTGGACACACATCATTTTTAGTAGTTGATACCATCTTCCAGCATCCCCCCAAAAAAGTAGCTTGCAGGAGCTTCCCAGTCCTTTCTAGCTGGAATTAATTAAAAATCTTATTAAAATCTTATTAAAAATCTTCTCCATTCTGGCCTTCCTCTGCCAATTGAACACAAAGGTAAAGTAGTTGCCCTGATCATTTGGAAATTGATTGCCCCTTTAAGGCTGGACTTTCTTATACCCCATTTATATTTTTCTCCAGAAATTTATGCCTGTGATTTAGGTCCCTGTCTTTCTGTGTTCAAGTTTCACAAAGAACTGCTACCAAAATAAAAAATCAGATCCAAAAGAAAACAATTCCTTGCTTTTTCCAAATGAAATGTTGAAGCTTCTTATCTATTTTTACCACCTTCTTTTAATGTCTTTGTTGTTTAGAGCACTCTGACACTGCTTACAGCAGCTTACTCCCTAAATGTCATTCATGCAAATTCTACTTTCAGCAGGTTTATTCCCTTTCTTTCTCTCTGTAACTCTTTTCTTAGCCCTAACACAACATGTGGAAATGGGTGCTATGCACATATTTATTTGTTTGCTAGTTTCTGAATTGTCAGTATCCCTACCTGATGTACTTACATTAGGAAAGATTTTCATGGATTTTAAGCAGGTATCTTTTAAATTGTTCATCGCTGCAATTAACAGTAGGGGAGAAAAACAAACCAATGAAAACCCCCAGTGAAATTTAGCACTTTATTCCCCAGTGTAAAAGGAAAAAGTGAATGGTAATTTGCTAACCATGGAGGAGAGTTAGAGGACACAGGAAGCCAGCTTTCCTTCCAGTGAACACAGTGACAGCTTTGCCTCTGGCTAGAAATAAGGAAACATTCAAACAAAACTTCTTTTCTTTATGTCTTTTTTTTCCTGACAGTGATACCTTGCTCATGTTAGCCAAAAGCATTTATGAATTAGGTCAAATGATTTCAGCCAAAGGAGGGTAAGGTTGATAAGAATTTTGGAAAACCTTGAAATATTTCAGGTTCTCTTATCTGAATGACATTTCTCTTCAGTTCATTTCTAACTTTTCAAGGGAAAAGGCATATTCTTCTATAGAGGAGAAGCTTCTATTTTCAACTAAGCGAGCTGTTTTGACAAATCAAGAGTGTATTGTACTTTCTCCTAAAATGAGGGGAGGGGAACCTGAGAAAGGGGAATTGGTTTCTGTAGAAGACAAATGTTAGTTCTGTTTTTGTCAACCTGAGAACTAATTTCCTCATTTCAGTACTTACTGGAGGAGTGGGACAGGCATACATAGCCATGGAAAAAGTATTTGAAACACTAAATTATATGGTAATTTGACACAGTTTCTATCTGTAACCTTGAAAAATCTTATCACAAACAAACTGTTAAAATTAAATAAATAAGTGATGGCTTCCAACTACAGTTTGTCACATGGGATTGATCAGTGATCCACTGACATGCTGCAGTTACTGTTCAGTTTCTCTCTGAGCTAAAACACACTGGGGAAAATTTTCAATGTCAAAGGGTGCAGGGGAGTATCCTGTTCAAAAGCATAGCAAATGGCAGCCTGGGAGCTGATATGATTCCCCTCAGAATTAAACTAATATTTACATAGATCATCTTCAGTCAGCAAAATAGCTTGGCAAGGTGGTCCTTTGTATGGGCAGATCCTGTGCAATCCTGGATTTTTCCATAAGAAGGCTCTGGACTGTCCTCACATCAGTTTGTTCCTCATGGGAATGGTTCTCCTTTGTGGCTTTGTGAAACTGTAGGAATACTGACCCCTCCATGTGGCTGTGAAACACATCTCTGAACCCTCTAATTGTGAAAATAAGACCATTCTTTTCCATGCTCAAAAACCATGTACCTGAGGACAGTCTGTGTGACAAATTTTCACCCGATGTACTCCTCAGCTGGAGTAAGAAGCTATAGCACTGTGCTCTACTTTACTTATGTTTATAGTGCTGCAGATTTTGGTTTCCTGTGCTGTGAGGATTTGTTTTGGTCTATGTTAGCAGTATTTTGTGGTCACTATAATGTGGCAAAGCTGGCATGGAGCATTTTAGATTTAGCGGGTTTTTTTGTTTTGCTTCTTCCACTTGTGGGATGACAGTTTGATGACCTTAAAAGTCCCTCCAGTTCAGTGGTCCCAAAATTTTGGGTTCCTATCAAAATTGCCAACATATCAAACTTTGTGTGTCAAATTAATTTTAAAATCATAGAACTGTTCAGGTTGGAAAAGACCTTTAAGATCATCAAGTTCAGATGTTAACCTAGCAAAAAGCCAAGAGACCAATCATGAGTCAAGGATACAGAAGCTATTTAAGCCAAGTTTCCAACGTGTTGGCATCCAGAGGCTGTATGACAGAATCCTTGTCAGCCCCTCCTGCCAGTCCCCCAGCTGTCTTTGCTCAGATGTGTCTCCCTAGAGGCAAAAATAAGGAGGAGGTTGACAGTGATGAAATGCAGGGAGCATGTATGGAAGAGGTGAGTGGCAGAGCAAGATTCATGTCTGCTGTTACATAGGGTGATGGGGGAGCAAACAAATGGGTAAGGGAGCAGAGCAGGGTGAAGGACATCTTGAGCACAGACGGGAGCGCGATCAGCAGGCACGGCAACAAACCCGCGAGCAGAAGGGTTGTGGATTGGAAAAGAAATTATAAGGGGCAGAAATGAGCAAGGAGCTGCAGAGACTTAATTTCATGTCTTCCAGGAGCACTTCATAAACAGTGTAAATTTTATTGACCTGTCCACAAATCTTAAAGCATCTCTCAATTTTCATACTTATAAGGCACTGAGATCATTGGGCCTGACCTCTTGAGTAGTACAGACTATTGAATTTTACCCTGTGATTATTGCATCAAGCTTTATGCTTTTCTGTCCAAGTTCCAGCAGTAAACTTGTTTTCAAAGCCTCCCCTTAGAAGCAACACATTCCGTTCATCAGTCCCCTTTGAATCGTCTGTATTGTCTTTATCTCAGTGGGCTTTGTGCGGGCAAGACAGAGTGTTAGGGACAAAATCAAAGGCTGGGAGAGTGAAACAAAAGCAGAGTACAGTTTGATTAGTGCAAACCTGTTAATTGCTCAAATTGGGAACACATACTGTCAGTAAAACACAAGAATAAAACAGCATCTACATTGCATCAGTGTACCTACATTGCAATGCTTTGAATGGACAAGATCAATTCACTGCACTTTCCATCTAGTCTTAATTTAATTGATTCCTCTATTATTTCACTGTAAATAAAGTTGTGTGTGTTTTCTGTAATGTAAAAAAATGTTCATGTGAACTGAAATGAGAGTTATACATCAGCAAGGTTGCAGTATATTCTCAAAATGGTAGGAGGGGAGAGTAGTAAAAGAAGATAAGGAAAAATATATTCTCCATAAGTCTGTCAAAAGGGAGAGCATCTGTGCTTTAAAAATATATGAGAAGCTTCAAAAACTGCTTACAGTACAAGCAAAGAGGAAAAATGAAAACTCTTTCACAATCTAGTATTTGGACAGTAGAGAATCCTTCAAGCTTTAATTAAGAGTTCAGTGTTCAAATTAAAGGCCTGTAAAGTATCTTGAAGGGAAGATAGACTTTTACTCTGAAAACAGCCCACAAAGTTTTTCAGACTTCCAATAATGGATTTATGGTTTTTTTTACACATAGCCAGCAGACAGTTGCATGCTAAGGATGTGAATCTCCAAACACTTAAGCATCTACTTAGTTCTAAACATCCACAAAGTCCAGCTGAAATTGATGATCTGTACTTTCAAAGAGGATGAAGCAGTATGAACAAGCAGATGTCAGCTCTTCTGTGAGCAATCTTTGTATTATTGTGTCCTACAGTCTTGCAACTTGGCTGAAAGAGCTGCCTTTAAAAAAGGCTGAGGGTGGGGGCATGATCTTCTGCAGCCCTCTGTGAAAGTGGTGTAAGTTCTCCTAAAGTTTTTCAGTAAAACCTGGCCATCTCACGAACTGTTTTGTTCTGTTAAGTCTGTTGGTTTGGTTGGTTGTTGGTTTGTTGGGGTTTAAGTCACTGATTAGTTTTATTTATTGTGCTGAAATTATACTTTGAAATGATTCCATGGTCCCTGCATACATTTATGTATATGTGGTTCAATCCTATATCAGCTCTGAAGCCCTAATAGATCTGAATAGTAACAGCCTTTTTTTTTTTTTTTTTTTTTTTTTTGCAGTGCACTTGCACAATATTCACTTGAAAGAGAATTCTGGTGTGTATTTGCAATGTGGACATGACCATAAGAATCATGAAGTACCATGACGTAAATTTTCAGTTTGAAGAGCACATTTGTCAAATCCAGAAGTTTCACTTTTATAGCTTTTTTTTTCTTTACTGTTTATTGTATTTAAAGATTTACAGCATGAGATCTTATTCTCCTTTATGCCTTGGTAATAAGTATTTCATTGCACGTGTTTCTCTCACCAGTCTCGTTGATCAGTATGTTAGGGCGAACTCTTCCTCCTCCTCTTCTTCTCAGCAATGCACCCCAGTGCCCTGACCAGCATTTTTTATTTATTTAATGAATCTATGTATCAGACTGTTCTTTCTGTGGAGAGAACGGGACAAAGAGAGCACTGGTACTGATAGCAGCAGGTCGATTTAGCAGGAAAGGACAGGAGTGGCTGACCAGCACTGTATTTTCCACTAGCTGTGTGTTGCAAGGTGGCTGAACGCTGTCCTCTTTCTGCATGGCTGCTGATGCTTACACCAGAGCTTGTATCAGCAGCAGCCCTTGAGTGCCACTCAAGCTTGGCCAGCATGACATTTTTGGCATGTAATTAATTTTGACTGAAAGCTTTGACAAATAGAAACACTGAAATCATTTCAGTGTCTCTTCAGAGAGCTCTCATTTTCAAATATTCTGAGAGTCAGGTGAGTACCAATTTAATGAAAAAACTCAGCAAGGCCAAAAGCTGCTTTGATTTAGAGCACAAAGTATGGGTTCCACCCTTCCCACTAAGATACCTGAAGAAACTCAGTGTTCCCTTCTCTGAGTCTCTGTGGAAATCTACGTGAATTGGAATTGAGAGTGTGACACCAGTATCTTCTGAGGACCCAGGTCATCCTTCTGTGCATTGACCACAGGGTGGTGCAAGACCAGAGCTCTTTAGACACTACTCCTTGAATATTAGTTATGTCATTAAGTATTCCAGTGACTGTGTCTAGTGCACAGCGAGTAGTGGCAATACCATGGTCTGAAAGCTATTTCTGAAATACAGGCTTGTACCTGGATGAGTATTTTCTGAGAAATCGGGGTTGTTTTGTAAACTGTGTGCTGTTTCATGGTATGATAAGTGGTTGACCAACTTGACTGATAACTTGAGTAAGAGGAGAGAATAGGGTAACTGGTGGAGCTGTTGGTGCCACTCAAACAATTGTGTGTATGTAGCTGGTTGGAAGAGTGCCCTGTCTCTGGTAGGTGTTAGCAATGCTTTTTGCAGGCATAACAGTCCAAGTGCTCTCCAGGTGCTAAAGGTCTATGCTGCTGTTAATAAAGCAATTCTCCCCTAGATGAGCATTTGATCATAGCATGGTTACTCTCAGTTTTATCCGTAAATCCATGTTTGCTTTTACATACTACCAGTGAACTATTTACACAGAGAGCATTCACTGTAGGGCTTTCAGTGCAGAAAATTCCCCCAATACATGACAGACCACTCTTGCTAAATTCCACTGGTCCAGGCTGTAAAACCCATACATCTGCTGATAAAATATGGGTTTGATGTGCCAGGTACCCACTGGCATTCAGAGGCCTCCAATGTATTATTATTATTGTTATTTGGAAGAGAGATGGTGAGCCTAATTATGCTTAATCATGACAACCCAGAAAGATATCAGTGGAGGGGCATGTTTTACCCTAAAGTGCTATTTGAACTCTTTGGAAAATGTTGAATTACCCCTACAGCTATTGCCGATTAGCTACTTAATGAAGCATCTGCGACTGCTGGCATGTCCCAGCCATGTCACTGTGATGCTTGAAGGATGATGGAGATTAACTAAAAGATTGATCATGGTGATTTCTTATGTAGCAGCCAATCGAATCTAATAAGGGGCACTTGGGATTGAAACTTGCTTTGGAAAACATTATTTTGTTATGATATAAGCAGTTTTTCTAAGACCTACCCTCTTTATATTTTTTAAAAGGTACCTGTTCCAGCCTCAGCAATGTAATCCCTTTACCACACTGAGAGTTTTTATTTGCAGCCACTATTTCTGCCTCATTTTTCCACTTGCTTCTGTACAAATACAAAGCAACAGGACTAGGTGTGTGAATTTAGCTGAACAATAGGTAGAAATTCCATGCAGATGTAAATGCCACATCTTGTACATTAACATAAGCAAATTTATAGCCCTGTATGTCTTTATGCACCACATACAGAAAGGTATTGCTTAGACACATGCACATAGATTATATATTTAAGATTTCAAGTGTGCAAAATCCTTAGTTAATTAAAAAAAATAGAAGGAAAGCATGCACTCCTGGATTTATTTTTGTGATGTATCAGATATTATTTTGCCATAATTCACAGCGGTGCCCTGCATAGTCACTGTAATTTTAGCATTAAAAGCTTTCAACATAAAGCTTATTGCACCTGGGAACAGCGGTGTTTAAATCAAGGCAATCTGTCATTTCCAGAAGAGCTGTTCTTGTGTTGAAATGGAGCCTGGCTCATGTAGCAGCTGGACTGCCTGATACAGAGCGAGCTTAAGGCTGTGCTGGGCATTCCCCAGGCAGGAGCCAGGGTGTGTTCCCTTCAAACATTGCTATGGATCCCCAGTCAGGGGAGAAGGCGTTGACGCATTTTCTGCTTTGAGGGTTTCCACTCTGCCAGTCTTACCATTGGATTTAAAGATCCCATTTTGTTCCCAAATGAATGAGAATAGGCAATCAAAAAGATTTCTTGTGATTACCTGGGGCTCATGTTGCTATCAGGAGATCTGGTTTATTTGCTGCGCAGCTCCACCTGGTTGAGCAGCAACCCAGCATTTCCTGATATGGATATTCTCTAAGCTCCACCGTGAAAACTTTGAGAGTATTGAGTTGATGAAAACAAACAGGTTTTTTGCTTAGATTATAAATCAGTCTTCTTCCTTTTGGCTTGTCTTCTGTCTTACTCTGATAACTGTGATATATTGTGCTAATAACACATCAACTACTTAATCTCGCATCAAAATTTCCTGCCTTTTACAGCATCTGTACTTCTCTGGCAACAATCAGATGCCATAGCCCTGACTGGGTATACTGGGGGTGCAGGGGAGAGGGATTAAGCTGGGCTCAGGCTTTAGAGAGAAACTGAGAGCTTCTCCATTCGTGAGTCACTCTTGAAGTTTGAGAGAGCAGACAAACACTTTGAGGATGGACAAAGATGAACAAAGGT
The DNA here is from genome assembly GCF_028769735.1 of Zonotrichia leucophrys gambelii. Lineage (NCBI taxonomy): Eukaryota > Metazoa > Chordata > Aves > Passeriformes > Passerellidae > Zonotrichia > Zonotrichia leucophrys. The sequence continues at coordinate 30,425,811 of NC_088173.1, read as the reverse complement.
TTTGAGAGAAGAACACATCTCGAGGATCTCATCTGGGACTTGCTGCATCTTGAACAAAGCAGGGTTTCTGTCTTTCATTTCCCTATTGTGTTCTCAGCTGGACCAGACAGGGTTAGCTTTTGCTTGGAAGAGTTTGAGGTACTGTGGTGCTTCTCCTCATGGATGCTGCTGGAGTTGAGGGAAGGGCAAAAATGACAGGACCTAGGTTTCTCATTAGGAGTGCACCTGGATTAATTTATGTGTGATAGCAGAGCTGGACATTTATGGATCCCTCAGGGAAGGCTGGAAAGCAGAGCCTGCTCTGGGTATTTCTGAGCATATTAGAAAACTGTGTGTTTTTGAGGACCATGATTCGTTTGCTATAGACAGCACTGGCTGGAGTTGCTGTCAGGTATGTATTTTAAGGTGCATTTCAAGCTACCTTGCTTTTCATATATCTGGGATGGAAAGGTCAAAATTACCTTTAAAAATTGAAGTCTTTCTGTAAAAGAAATAGTCTCTACTGTAAAACAACTGAGTTGTCTTTGTTTATTAAAATGCCAAAATGCCTGTTCAAAGAGGACTTCGTGTGGTTTATCGTATTTTTGCTCCCTGCTACTCATAAAAGATTTGCATGATTTCTACAGAATTGTCACTGGATGGTTCAAATTCCAACAATTATTTTTAATTTTATGTATTGTGAGGGGAAAAACCCCAACCTGAAATGTCAATATTTTTGTTGCTTGTCCTTGATTGTTGGTTAAGACAAGAACATATCCTTATTATAAAAATCCAAATATGCCTTTCCTAGCTGAGTCACAATGATGTCACGGCTCTCACCTTCCCTATGCTGACCTTCTTTCATTTATTAAGCCAATGTTGCTCTTCAAATAGAATGTAAATCCTTTGTCATAGATCTCTTCATATTTGGTCACTGTGGGTGCAGATTGTGACTGCCTTCTCTCTTTCCTCCTGGCATGAAATAAGTTTGCTCAGGACTGTGTGTTTAGAACCTAAATAATATGTCCTCATATCAGGAAGTCTCTAGGTTCAGTTTATTTTTGGAATGATTTTGGAGATACAGAGTTTGGGAAAAGACAAACAAAGTAAGATGCACATGGCCGGAGAGTTAAGGCAGGCAATATTGCCTCAGCCTTGAAACTTCAGTGGTGATTACAGACAATAACCTGTATCTTGGGGCCTGCATGGGGATCTGCACCTTCATCCAGATGAGAGAGGTGGAGCTGGGGCAGAGCAGGTCTCCAGTATCATCTTCCTTGATTACAGACACTGAGCCAGCTTTCTTACTGCCGGTTCCTCCTCCCAGCTGCTTCCTTGCTTGGCCTGGTCTGTGCTATCTCTGCCCAGACATCCTCACTGTGCGGGGAAGAAATCATGCAGGCAAAGGCCTGGCCAAGCCACTGAACTGGGTGTGAGAGCTGGCTGACACCTGATTTGGCTGAGGCCAGCGTGGCCAAGGAAAAGAAGAGCAAATTTTTCTTGCTTTCTCCCGTTCTGTGCACGTTGACCAAGACCATACAATGCCCATCGCATTTCTGTAATTTTTTATTTGTACTCTTTGCCATGCAAGCTCACAGGCACACCGACTCCATCTCTTCTCACAAGTGTTATGGCTCAAGTATTTTGAGGTTTTTGGCATTTTCTGAGTGTCCGACAATGAGTAAAAAGAGATCCTGACATATCAGTAATTTAGCTGTCTTTTTGTTTCCTCTACCTGTTGCAAAAGGACATTTTGTAAGAAATACAGAAGACTGAGCTATCAAGTAGATCCCACTTTCCCTTCAGAAACAGCAAAAGATTTGTGTTTAAATCATCCAGGATTTTGAAAATTCAAGTCTAAATCTCTCATGTTGCTGAATTAACCTACCTTGATTATTCCCTATGTAGTATTTTTATTGTCTTCTTTGCTGTGCCACACAGTCATTGTTATCCTTTACTCATCTGTGCTTTCTCATTGTATCACTCTCTTGCTGCTTATTTCATTCATAAAGATGAATGAGCAGCCTCCCCAGGCCAGTGGGAAGTCAAGATGTCAGTACCTGGAGGTTGTATGGATGCAAACAGATCTGAATCAATTGACTTCATCCTCACCTGCTCTTTGAGATTTGTCATAAGTAGCTACAGCTTTGTGTAATAGTAATGTGCTTTTATCTACTACAGATTGTTACCAGTGCCCTCACAGGACCCATTTGCTTTTAGAAAGCCATTCTAGGAATATCTCAGTTTTTCTGTTATTGCAGGTCTTATTTCTCTGTGAAATCACCACACTCAGGTCACAGCTTTTAATTTCGAAGATATTCACATTTTCAGAGCAGAAAAAGAAATGCTGCTCAGTAACAGGCTGAATTACAAAGGTCTAAAGCTTCTCAAACTGCTCCTCAGCTCGTGATTGATGCACAGATACAGCAATATAAAATTAGAGGGTATCCAGTGAAAAACAGCCAGTGATCATAAAAGGGAGCAAACAGGCTGAAATGTATTTAAGGCCTATTTAAATAATAGCAGGAGCTTCTGCCTTAGTTCATTGAGCACTTAAGCTTGTGGCTAGCTGTAAACACATGAAGTAGTGAGTTACTATGTCTGAGATACAACTGGGGAGCACAGTCTGCACCATAGCTTGTGTCTTACATGTTTGTGTGAGAAGATAGAGCTCCCCTAAGAGCTGCACCTCTGTTGCATTTCCAGGCAGGTCCTCCTCAGCAAAGGGGGTTATGCTTAAATTAGATTCTTGGTTTTCAGCTCGTGGCCCAGAACTCCCCAGAAAGTAGACTTTGAGAAGAGGAAGAAAATAGTGTATTTTCCAGCAATTTACTTCAGTCTCAGTGGTTTGGTGGAATATTTGGTTTTGGGCAACAGGGACCTTAGGGCCTGTGAAGTAATATTGTTAGTACCTGCACATCCATATTAAAAAACTTGTGTCTGTGCCTGCAGATCCCTTTGGGACTCCAGAGCCCACTCAAAATAAGAGCTGAGCTCATGCCTGTGGCCTGTGTTTGCCTGCTGCTGCCGGTGTGGAGGTGTTGGCTGAGGCTTCCCCTGTTCCTTCCCTTCGTCTTGTGTGAGGAGGTTAAACACAAACACAATAAAACTCTGGGCCAGGAATTTTCACTGTAGGTCAGAGAGACATTTTATTCATAGTAATTTCTTTATTTATGTCATAAATCCTTCTCCCCTTTGTGTTCCTCAAAGAGATTAAAATTAAGGGCATCACCTTTGCCATCAAAATCTAGACCCCCGAGGCCAAGGAATGGTTTCACTGTTTCTGCAGGTTTCCTTACCCACCTATTCTTTGATATCTGATCCTTCTAGTGCATTGACTGTCTTTACCTTTTTAATTTGTATGTGTTGCAGCCTTAGTCTGTGCCTACTAATAATGATACCTTTCTCCTGTTTACCTGGTACTTACTAGCAGGCAATGTGTACACAGCGAGGAAGGAGAAAAGTAGAGTCGACTCAGTAATAACAGTAGAAAGGCAACAACATGGATAAAATCTTAATAAATTTTGCTGTTGTTTCTCGGAGCATGGCTGAGTCTGGTGCACTCCTTATTATGCTGACTCTTGGGAGCAGGGGATTTTGGAAGTGTCATGATTTTTTTTCAGGCATCTGTTTATTTTTGTAGTTTATTTGTTGATTAATTTATGTAATGATTTAATTTTTTTGCCAGCAAAGCTGCATACCAATTTGTTTCTTAAAGACTTAAAACCAGAAGGTAAATAAAAACCAAATTGGATTCTTATTAAAATCTCAAGTAGGTTTTAACCTGTTGTAGAATTTTAGTGGGAGGGGAAGCTTTTCGTGCTCATTCTCAGATGTGTTGGATTCCTCAGACTGAGGGACTGCAGGTCCACATCAACAGAAGAAGAGGATATTTATAAATTGTATCCTCTCCCTGTATTTATGTTTATGAGATTTAAAAAATGGGTACAGTTCCTAGCGAAACACTTGTTTCTGCAACTACTGACCTAGACTGTCAGATTCTTCTGGATGAATTTGAGTTCTCTTCTGTCACAGCACTCTCATGCCTGAAAGGACAGTGTGAAAAGTAAAGAGAGAAAGTGACAATATACTAAATGTCATGGCTCCTCGTGAGTGGTGATTACCCCTGTATGTCACCCTCGTTGTGTCACGCTGCCCGAGCTGTGCTGGGTGGGTGAAGGGCATGTAGCCCCACTTTCTCCCTTCTTGTCACACATCTGTGCTTGTTTCAGACCCCTGATCTTCCAAATCTTGTGCAAATCAAGAGTGTAAGGAGAAAATGCCAGGCCATCGAATATGGGGGCTTTCCATCCCCTTTGTTTCCCTTCACGGCCAAGAAGAGTGAGCAGAATTACCCTGTTTATCCTTTGGGACCTGCTGAACAGTCTGCTGTAGAGGGTTTCAGATCAGAGCCATGCTATTCCTGGTTGATCTCAGACTAATACTGCATCATCCTATCTCAAACCTGGCTTTTCTTCTTTCTCCACTTGCTTTTCCATTGCTGTTTATATAAGGGTTAAGTGCTTCCCTGCCTACCAGGCTGTATTTGCCCTGCTGCTCATGCATTTTTACACATCCCACAATCCTTCCCACTCTTTTGTTTGCCGGCTGGGAGAGGAAGTGGGAGTTGTGTCCTCCTTCCTGGTCCCCTGGCCTTGCTTCACACCTGGTCCCAGTGCAGGGTAACCAGTGCAGGTCTTCACTCCCTTAAATCTGGTATGAGAGTTTGGGGACAGGCTCTGTGCTGAGAACAGCAGCACAAGGCCACCTTTGTGTCCCATCTCTTTCCCTCCTTTCCCTGGTGATCCACATCTATATCTATTTGCCTCCACATTCCCAGTCTTTCCCAATCCATCTTTCTGACACAAATGCACTCTCCTATGATATAGCTGCTGTCTGGATAGCAGTTGTTTTTGTCTAAGTCTACAAAGCCAGCAAGCTCGAGTGAAAGGATTGCTTTTTCCATAATAACTTTTAGTGACTCTTGAGTCGCTCTGGCCCCTCAGCTTCCAGAGGGTCCTTTGTGGCAGAGGATGGAGACTCCTGGGAAGCCTGTCCGTGCTGGCTCTCCCATGCTCTGGCTGTACAAAGAGCCGTGCCTGGAAGCAGCAGTGTCCCGGGGAGCAGCGCTGTGTGCCCTCGGGGCCTCCACACCCTCCCCGCCAGGCCGCCATTCCCAGGGGCCCGGCGCATGGAGATGAGCCGAAGGGAAAAGCCCCTTGGGAACCATCTTTCCTTGTTCTGCTGCCATCTGCTTGGGGAGGTGATTGACAGCCTCAGGGTGAGGGGCCAGGGTCTGTGCTAATTGTCTGAGGCCCTTGCTCAAACATGGCTGGAGAAGGAGGGGGTCCCAACAGGCAAGGGAAGAATGGGAACCTTTGTGAGGCCCGACATAGTAAATGCTACTTTTGTGAAGATTTAGGCTTGCTGAGGTCAGTTTTTAACAACTTGGGATGCTCCAGTCTTTTCCTCTTTCCTTTATCTCTAAAGGCTCCTCTTCCTTCTTTATTTCTGCTTCATCAACAAGCATTGTTTCAGTCAGGCTTGAATCCCCTTTCAGTGGCTTAGCTAAAGAAAAGACATCCCATCCTCCTAAACAAGACTCTTTTGGGGCCTGCTATTTTTTTTTTCTTTTCCGTCTCCTTGTCTCACACACTGTAAAGAATGCTTCAGTATTCTCAGAGGAATGGGAGCATTTGCATATTAATTTAATTGTGTGTGTTCATGCAAAACTACTCAACTCACAGCAAACTAGCCACAGTTATTAAAATTAATTTGCAAAGGAAGGGAGCTATTGTTTTTCAAGACAGGAGTTGTCAAAGCGTATGTTTTTGTGTGCTAAAAACACCTTCCTAGTTGCTTCCTGCCTTTATAGGCACTAGAGCACAGCTGGAGAAACATAACAAAGTTCTTTGGAGAGAGTGGTATGTAGAGGAAGTTACACAGAGGCAAGAGTTGAGAGAAAATCCAATGATTTTCAGTTGATCTCAGAGCAGGATCTCCCTCTATCAAACATCTCTGCTACTTGCTGAAAGGAACAAAACAGCCCCTACATCAGAGATCAACCCAGCTCAACTGCAGCAGCATATTTCCCCATAAAACTGCTTGTAGTGCTCTTGGATATATTTCCATCTGCTTTGGACATGTCTCTCAAAAGAAACCTGTGTAAAGCTTGGGGCTGTTGTGTTTGCAAGCCCAAGCACTGTCTGTGTATGTATACAAGCAAGACAGTGGAACACATCATCCACAGAAGGAATTGCCAGGCTAGGGCAGGAAAGGCAGCTCGTGCAGCATTTTGTGATCTGCAGCAAGAAAATTTTGTCAAGATCTCCAGGTGCTTTTCATTGGAAATACACTGTTAGACAGGAGGACCTTGTGTTGTCTCTGTATACACTCCCTTTTGGTTTTGCTTTCCCTTTTTTATGCTTTTCAAGATGTAAAGTGTACATATTTTTAAGGTCTGTCATGATCAGCTAGAAGTCAATGTATGCTGTTATTCAATATGTGCAAGTCTAAGTCCTAAATGTTTTCCCATGTATATACTGGTTGGCACTTTATAATTTTAAATAATATTGCAGATTTGACTACCAGCACACAGATGAGCACACAAAGCAGCAGAAGGTTTTCTGGGAATTTTGACAGTTCCATACATAATCCATGGATGTGACATGACCCATGTCTGGTCTTAAAATGTATTATCAGAACTATCACTGGAACAATATCCAAAGTAATTTAGCTTCAGACCATGCACAAGAGCATAATATGTAGGTGATTTTGCCACATTGCTTTTGCAACATTTGCTCCTGTGTCACTGATAATGAAACTGTCAGAACGACCTTGAAGAGGTAATAACTGCTCATTGATTTGGATGTAAAGCCTCCATAGTGTTTTTCCCACTCTGTGGTATTTGTTAAAGGAAAAAAAAAATACAAAGCCAAATCTTGCCTCCACAATCTCTTTTAAAAGACATAGACATAGGGTTTATAGAGATGGAGTTATGTTTATTAACTGCACAGACCTCTAGAACCTCCCAAAGACTTTGAATTTCCTGGTCCTGAGAGAGGGACACTCAAAAGCTGCATACACATAAAATTCTGGTTTCTGTACTAGTCAGCCTGACAAAAAGCTGGGTGCTGAGCCAGTTTTGATGGAAATTTGTTTACTAGGGCGAGTTCATGAAAACTGTCTTTTCAACCGATTGCTTTAGTTTTAGCAAATATCCAGATCCTTTTTATTGTGTCTGTCTTCCTCTTGAGAGTTAATTTCAGCTGCAAGCTCTGGATGTTTAAAGATAAACCTCCTTAAGTTGTTTGTTGCTCGATACTTTGGAAAATCTATTTACCAATTTATAAATATTAACATTGAGTTAAAAGAGGGGTGCAGGACTGCTGGCTTTGACAGTCAGGGCGTGTGTGGCTTGTCCCCAGTCTGGGTGCACATCATGTCTCTGACAGGCTGGGAAATCTGGTGGGTAATCCCAAACAGTACCCACGCCTAAGGAAGTTGTCTCAGCAGTTCTAAACTAGAAGTTTTGATTTCATGCACCTTCCATAGGGTGCAACAGTATAGTTTGTATTCTCTTCAGTAGCAGGTTTTTTAGTGGAGAAGAACGTTTTGATCACCTAGGGTGGAAGGACTTGGAGGTTTTAAGAGGAAAGGATGGGCAGTAGGAGTAACTGTGATCAGAAGCAACTCTGCTGTGGAACGAGAGCAGACTGAGAGCCCTTGCTGAGAGCAAGACTCAGCATGATGCTATTAGTTCTCATCACTTGATTATGAATTATAAGCATCATTCCAACAATTTAGTGTACAGATCAAGTTTCTTTGGTTAGCAGGGAAAGCACATCTTGAGCCACACTATTCATGCTTGTGGCTGTTTTATGTTTATATACTGCTGTGCTATTTTGAAACTGCACATTCAAAGAATATTTTTTCAAAGTGGCAAGTTTAAGTTCTGCTTTCCATTCCTGTTACTGCAGACATTATTTGATGATATTTTTTTTCAGTGAAGTGTGTTCATCTCTAAAAGAAAAGAAGCATGTATATTTTTAATTGATTTGCAAAAGACAGTGGCTTATATTAATTATTTGGGGGATTTCAGCTGAAATTTAACATTCAAAAGGGCACATGAGTCTAGGAACACATAGAAAATACTATTTCATATGTACTGACCATACAGGCTTTTTAACCTTTCACATAAACTGATGCAAAATATAACTGTTTCTGGTTTCCATCTTGCTGCATACTGCACTCGAGAGTCAGAGTTGGGTTAATTAATTTGAATTAACTACAGGGATCCTTTCCATTGATTTTAGTGGACTGTGGATCATGCTGGTATATAATACAAATTGCTACTTCTTAATTAACCCCTCTACTCTCATCTGATCTCTTCAAGTTACTCACCAGGTGTGCAGGAGAATAGGGCCTGAAACCTTGGTCTTGTGTATCAGTGAATGTCATCAAGAGTAGGTTATCCAGCTGGTCCTTCTGCTGTCCTCCAGCCAAATCAGTGCCTAAGGTGGGGTTTTTGTGCTACTGAAAGACAGCCAAGAGAAACAGAAAAAAACCATACTTTGTTGAAGGAGGTACCTCCCACTCTTCAGACAGACTCTTGATGCAGGAACTTGATTCAGAATTTGTTATCTTTGTTGAGGCAAGTCTGCTACCGGCTTCTACCAAGTTTTCTTTTCTGGTAATTTTTAGCAACTTGTAACATTTTATGTTTGCCAAGTTAGAATTTAGGGATCCAGAATAATGATGAGCAGAATAATGATGAGCATTGAACAATTTGTCTCCTGGAGCACAACACTGGATATCAGAGAGTGCCTGATAGGATTTGAATGAGGAAAGATGGTCATCTTCCACTGTCATACAAAGGATGCCTGATTCAGAGGTAGGGAATCTCAGAAGACCTCTAGAGGTGAAATTGAAGATGCAGAAGACACTGACTATGCAAACTTGGTGCACTCTTAATATACATGGTCTGTCTTCACAAGGATGCTTTTTGCTCTGATAAATTCTTTATCCATTTTACCAGACCAGAAATATATTGCATGCAAAAGGGCAATAAAATATAGCTATGACATCATATCCCAGCTATTGCCAAAGCTATCCATGCCAATGAGGATACAGACTGAAATGCCTGAAGTCCAGTGGTTTCTGGAACAAACTTTTTCTGGAATTGCTAAGAAATTTTGGATGCTAAGCGTGTCATTCTTATAGCTGTCACCAGGTTAGATCCTCACAGGCATCTTACTTGGATGCATCTTGGGGAACTCTAAGACTCCAGGTTCCTCTGGAGTTTATTGTTTGTCCACCCGTCATTGTACTTTCAAGTGGCAGTTGAGCTAAGATGGCACTCTTGCAATTTAATTATTTTGATCTTGAACCACAGAACTACCAAATTCAATTTTGAATGTGGTAGTTAGACTCCTAAGCTGCATGGACATGCTGAAAATGCTGCCACTGATATGTCATGATGTCAGCACAGAACTGGAAAAATTCTCCTTAAAATGTAGGCGTATGTACTGCAGGCTACTCACTTCCTTATGTCATGGGAGATTGAGCTAAACTCCCCAAGTTTATGCACAGTAGGCACAATAGCAAAGATGCTTGCAGGAAAAAAAATCTTAAAAAGTAGATTTAGCCTGCTTTGCAATAAGGAAGCACAATAAATTACTGCAGCCATTTACCTGTGTACTTTTGCATCCATTCTCTTAACACAAATAATGCATTATTGATAACCCCACTTCGGCGAAAAAATTGATGTCATGCTCTTTTGTCAATTTTGTTTTAATTAATGGTGGGTTTGAGAATGATGTTTAGAAACAGCTGCATGGTTTCAAAACCAACTTTTGTGCATTGTTTCTCCATGATCTAAGAGTCACAGAGTGAAATTATCTGTAAGACATCAGACTAGGTGATCACAGGAGTCTTGTTTAGCCCTGAAATTGTCTTTGTGGGGTTAAATTATGCATCTTCTTTCAGAAAAAGCATTATGGAGTCGCATCATCCTGCAGGTAAATTGCCATCCTGAGCATCACAGCAGTGTAGCCCAGCAGAGGAGCTGACCAGTGGGTTATCAGGCTGGCAGAGACCGCTTTAGCTTCTCGTGCCAGTTTTGTGCACAGTGGTATCACTTCTTTTACCTCTTACTGTCCTGCTGGGAATAAGAGAGTCAAAGGGTAGAAGGATAATTGAAGGAGGAACAATGGCATTTCTAATGAGAATACAAATCCTGTTATGCTCTAACTGGGCTAACCAGGCTGGGTCACCATTTGTCCAAGTACACTCCCAGAAACCGCCAGGTTGGATCAAACCCAAAGCTCAGCTGGCTTCCAGCAGTGAGCAAAATCAGAAATACCAGTGGAAGGGTTAAGACCTGTGCTGTAAACAGATAAGAATGATAATCACAAACTCCCATGATCATCTACAGTGAGTTCTGCTGAGCTGTAATTGAACAATTTATCTCTCAGAGCACAACACTGGGTAATGGTTTCAAAGTGTTTTCTGATGTTGATGGTAGATTTGGAGAGCCTTGGTTTGCAGAGAAATGAGGAAACCCATGAAGAGGACTGAACATGATGTACATCCAATACAATTCCACTGGCTGGGCAGGTTGCTGTGCAAGAGTAGCATGCCTGGAGTAAATAAAGTGGGAGGGCAAAGAGGGGGCACCAAGTATTGTGTGTTCACAGGGACCGCTCCTAAAGAGCACAGTCTAAAGTAGAAAATTCTCAGTATTGCTACTTTGCTAGTGACAATGAATAGATATTGTGGGAAGAGGCTGTATGGAAGATTTCCCATGTATGTACAGGGATATGGATATGCCTTGCACTACAGATGTTGGATACTGTCTTATAGCTTAAGTGAACATGTGCCTTAGATAGTGTTTATTCACAAGCTCTTTCATACCACAGTGAAAAGGAAATGCTTTAGCTGCTCAAAATACTACGCTAGTGATTTGAAAGCCAAGAAAATGCTGCTTGGTGAGTTGATTCTTTTTCTGCTTTGAAAAAGGGGCTCATTTCTTGGAAAAGCAGGGATAAAGTCAGCTCTTCAAGCTTTGAATCGATTATATCCACACACCAGAGGCACAAGGTAGGAAGGACAGGAGACAAAAATGTTTTTTTCTCTCCAAACAAAGCCAAGTGCTAAAATAAAAATGTAGACCTGTTCAAAGGAAAATGTTCACCAAAGAAGTTTGGAAGCATGTGATACGATTAAGACAAAACCAAATTCCTCTGTAAAAAGAGTTTATCACTATAATGCCTTTCAGACAAGAATAACTTAGTGAATTAAGCTTGATGTGAGGTTGGGATAAGAGGTATTTACCTTAAGTGCCATAAACTTGCATGTAGAGAAGAAATAGTCATGCAATTGGAGATTTCCAGCACTTTTCTAATGCAGTATTCAGAAGCACAACATAAGGAAATTCACAGCTCTGATAATTCCCCCATGCAGAAAATGCACACTTGACTCATACATCCTACTTTACATTGTCTGAAAGAAAGCAACACTTTCATCTTGATAATATTAAAAATGTGGGATCTCTTGAAATGGCAGAAGCACATATAGATTGATCTAATACTGTTATTGTAACTGAAAAGACAAAATAATATTATATGTGTGCATTTTCATAAGGCCATGAAATGTTAAAAAAACAAGAATATTAAAAACTTGAAGAAATGACAGCCAAGGAGAGAGAAGGAGAACTGTTCTGCATGATATTGAGTTCAGGACATACATTTCAGCAGTGTCGTGCTACATGATTCAAGTGCTAAACTAGTAAATGTTAATATAATATTAGGAAATTATAATGATGAATATAGCTGGATACCATCTGGTATTAACTCAGTTCCCAGGGCATTTAAAATTCTGATTGCACAGTTCTTTGTAGGATTACTGGATTGGAAAGCTGTAGTGAGGAATGTTGTAATTTGTCTGGTGCTAGGATTACTGAAAAGTCAGCCAGTGCTGATTTTTGATGGTAAATATTTTTTTTTTTTTCTTTAAACCCTTCCTTTAAAGAAATAGCATATTTCAGGGAAAGAATGGGTTGGGTTTTTTTCCCCAGAAATCTTGGCAGGGAGGGATATTGTGTTTTTATTTTTTGTTGAGAGTTGGGTTTCTTGTTGTTTGTTTTTGGGGGGTGTGTGTACCTTTTTTAATGATGGTGCATTCTGGAAGCTGCAGCTCTGATGTCTCAGCCTCATTCTTTGTAATCTAAATTGGTCCCAAGAAGTCAGACTGTGTTTACTGTGCTGCACCATCCTCAGACCTAGCAATGCAATGGGTGTCTCTCCCTCAGAGACAGAGCTCTCCACATACATGGGGGAGAACCAGTATGTGAGAAACTCAAACTACTGTTTCTAACTAGACAACTTTCGGTTTTAGAGAAGATTTTTCTAAGACTAAATTTGATTTGCATACCCCTAATAAATTTTTCTCAAAGATAAATAAAACACTTTTTCATTAATAAATTATTCTTTATTTTAAAGAAATTGCTGGAAAACATTGGATGTCTTAGGCCAGTGAGAGAAGAGATAAAATCATAAGTAGTAGTTTGGTGAATATGAGTAGCCAAAATTCAAGTCAACTGAATTTTTTAGGTTACTGAGAAATAACAGACCCAGAAGATACTGAGGTTGCAAGAAAAGTGTGAGGTTTGTTGTGCAGAAAGTCAACAGAAATAGATCCATTGCCTCAGTGCCCCATATATATTATGCCTTATTAAGATAAAATAAGATTTTAAAGCACATCTGCCAGCGATGTAAAATTTCAGGCAATAAAAGACGTATCTGGTAGCTTGAGTGCAATTCTTCGTCCTCGAGTTTGTGTTAGAGATTTCCATCTGCAGATGTTGACAGTCTCTTTGAGAGCTATTCATTGTGGTTGCAAAACATATGTTTCTCTCCTAACCAATAACTTTCTGTGAGGGTTTTTAGGGGAGAATTCTCTGATTGTTTATATTTGTCTTATTTTACATGGTTTTTCATTTCCATGCTGGCTCTCTCAAACTGTAATCTTTGCATCTTTCTTGCCTGTTACTGTCATAGAGATTTACTGTGTCCTTTTATTTATTTATCTATCATTTTATTTACATATTACTGAGTGAATCAGCTGTGAAATAGAAATTTTGTCCATCCTCAGACCTTTGGGATTCTTTAAGAACTTGTGATTTCACTGTTAATGTCAGGGGATTTGTACCTTGTTTTGTCAGAAATTGATGCTATGATGAGAACAGGGTGGCTATGATGCAGAACAGCTCTCTCTTCTGATACTGTAAATGGCCACTGGAGCCCCAGCTGTCTTAATTAAGCCAGTATGTGTGGTTCAGAGGGCTGGCAAGTGCTCCCACGATCCTATTCTCAGCACTTACCTTCCAGCAAAATGAAGGTGCATCTCAGATTGACATTGTTCTGATAAAACACAGACCTGAGATTTTTAGAAGCTGGTAGGGGATTGGAGGGCCTTTCTTCTTCGGAGGTACATCTCTGAATGCATCAGTGGGAGGAGGGCTTGAAATTTGGAAGCAGAAACTGAAAAAACTTTGTGATTTTTTTTAAATTAAGTCTTCGCTCTCTGCTTATTGTTCCCTGTACAGAGATTTTCTGCTCTTACCAATAAAGAACCTTTCATTAGCTCCCTTTTTGTATGCTTTTCAAGAATACACAGCAGAGGAAGAGCAGCCAAGGTGTGGGCATCACAGATACGGCAAATTTCAAGATATGTTCCTCTGGAAAATATTTTTTGAGTAAAAGGCTCAGGTGGTCACACTGATTGACTTCATCCAAGCCACTCCTTTAAGATTTCTCTGTTCTGTGCCTCTTGCAGAACACAGTCCATCTGTCCTGCTGGTTTTCCCTGGCAATTTATTTCTTTCTCCAGTCTGTGGTCTGCCCAGTGCAGGCACTCAGTGTTTCCTGCCCAGTCAGAGCCAGCCACCCTGCCTGCATGTGTGCTTCTGAATGTGCCAGCAGGTCAGATGCTGAAACACTGTAGTTCAAGATAACTCCTCACTGGGGTGTCTGCTGGGTCCCCAGCACCACCATGACAATGAGACTTAGACAGGGTGCAGACAGGTTTTCCTGTACTGACTCCACCTGCAAGGCTCTGCCTGCTCTGTCCCCCAGGACAAAGGCACGTTGGCCAACTTATCTGTGGCAGACACTCAACAGAAAGGCTTTTAGGCAGTCTCTTTTACATGCTCTTGCCTGCTATGGCACATGTTCCCACTTTTTGTCCTAAGCATCCTTCTTCCAGGCTGTGTAGCTTTAGAGACAAGGGGAAGTTCAGCTATTTGATAAATTTCAACATTTGTTTTAAACCCATTCCACTTAATGCCTAGGGTTTTTTTCCTGAGACACTGGTTTTCAAGGGCATTTAGGCACTTGTCTGTATTGCTGGTGTTTTTTCTATAACTTTTAGTGGAGCTAAAGTGACTGTGATTCGCTCTCCCTTCCTTCTGTCTCCACCGATCCCTTCTCAATCCTAATGCTTTAGCTTTCCTACGGAGAAGTGATAAATGGCTCAGAGTGGAGTTTGATGAGGTCAGATGTTACTGTCGGCTGTAAATCCTTCCTGCTTGTTGGTTCAGCAGCCGTCTCTGGCCTTGGACTTTTATGGGTCTCCCAGTGGAGGAGGGACAGGAGTGGTGTCACTGTCAGCACATCAGAGTGATTTGCAGGAGGGTTTTATTGAAAAGCTTCATGCACGTGGAGAAACTCCCCCAAGCCCCAGGAATGGAAAGAAATCTTCTAATCAGCAATTTGTTCCTGTAGGTAGACCTCTCCTACTTATGCAGCACAGGCCTGCCTGCTCCTCATGGGGCAAAAAGTCAAGCAGTGCCTCAGGATGAAATGATCTCACACCACAAACAGCTGAGACACAGATATAGGTGTACAGAGATGCTTTCTGGGGTAACAATTGTAGCCATTCCTGAATCACTAATGTGTTTACTTAGGTTGACACCCAACCTCAAGCAAGGTGTGAGTATGCTTTTTTTTTTTTTTGGTACTAAATGTGATTGCCCAATATATGCTGCAAGCAACAAAGTATTTGGAGACTATCAGGTTGTAAATCTAGACTAGCTGGTGGCTGCCTAAAGCTCTGATCTCCCTGTGGTTTTTTTCTGTTGGAAGCGCTGAAAGAAAAAGGCTTGGCACTATGGGGATGGCAAAGAATGGCTACATGAACTTACTCCCAAGTTCTTGTGCCACTGCTGCATGTAACATAAGAGATAGGAAGAAATTAATGGACACTTTAAAATGTAGCTTTACCTGTGTCCTGAAAAGGCTCAGAGTCAGACTGAAATTCTGCATGAATTAGAAGATGTGAGTGTGTGTGACAAGGGAAAATGCTTCCCTAAAGTCCAATAAAATTATTGTTGCCATAAGCTTGACATAATCAGTGCCGCTCATTCTCCCCAGATATTGCTATCATCAAATATGTCACAAACTTTTAAATGTAGTTAGACAACACTTGAACAGAAAATGAAGGATATCCGTTAGTGGGTGGTGCAGAAATTTATTCTCTGTGCAAGTGTTTGTTTATAATTAGGCAAAAGAGAAGAAATTATGCCTTTAATGATTTTTTTTAGTGATAAAAATGAAAACATACCAGATAAAGAACGCTTGCTCAGAAACAGCTTTGTTCTGAAACTAGCCAATTAAAGAGACCAAACATACAGCAGCACAATAGAGGAGCTGTTCAAAATGCAGCATTGCTCTCATTCGTCATGCATTTTAGCTTTGATATTGGTAACACCTTTTGGGTGAGATTAAAACTCTTCTGACTGCTTTCTGGTTTTGTTGGTTTTTGGGGTTTTGTTTTTGTTTTTTTTTGTGATATCCCTAATGTTCAAGAGGGGAATAATTAGAAGATTGACATCAGAAATGATGTTTGTTTATTGAATTGTTGCAAGGTGTTGATGTTTTCTACCCTCTCTGTCTTGTCTCTTTAAACCTGCAGGATCATACATAGGAACATGAATAGCGGAACTTGCCTCCAGAACTTTTCATTATTAATGATGCTCTATGACTAAATTGGAAATCTGCTACTGTACCCCAAGGGGATGATTAATTTAGCAGACTAGGAGTTTTGATTAAAAGGGAATGAAATGTCTGACACATAGTCTATTTATCAGTTATTATGATATTAAAACACTCTAATCATTGTGGTGCCTAAATTAAGGCTTCACAGCCTAAATGTCACTTCATAGTGTTCTTTTAGATCTGTCTGTGTGATACAAGTTTATTATCAGTGGGAGCATTAAAATATAAGTGCATATAGTGGTCTTTGATAAGAACTGAGCAGTCTGGTAAGATCTCTGCTATTTGGCCCTTTCTCATTTAAAGAAGAAGTGAGAGACGATTTTATAGACGTGATTTTACGAGCAATGCATGCAGGACAAGATGAAGTTATCCCTGATGTCCCTAAGGATTATGACATAAACTTTGTAAAACTGGACTAAGCCTTAAGGACACAGAAAAACGTCTAAGGATGTGTAAGGATTTAAGTCTAAACCAGTTCTTCCAGAAACCACATGTGCTCTGAGATATCACATTCTCTGAGAGGTGAAATCCATATCCTTAAATTAAAGGTCAGGGCAGAAATTGGCAGTGATGCCAAGGATGGCAATCAACAGTCAGTGCTAAGTGTGCCATTGAAGTCATTTGCAGACAAATAGGAGGTGGGAGCAGTAGGTCCTGTGTTTCCATATAGGTGCCCAAGAAATAGCTTCAAGCCACAGTATTGACACACCAGTCTTGCAAGCCTCTCAGAGGGAGGAGGGAGGGCCCAGGAGCAAAGTGTGAGGAGAGACACTCAAGTTCTGGTGGAGGAGTTGTGCTTTGTGTTCATGAAGGCTTGGAACCAAATCACATCCCTAAACTGGCCACGTCAGCAACTCAGATATAGGTTTTAGGCCTCAATAGGAGAAGTGCTACATTAGGACTAAATTATCCACTGATTTGAGAAAATAAACAAATAAAAAAAACCCAACAAAGCAAGCAAGCAAAAAAAGCACAAAAGCCCTGAAATGGCTGAATGGCAGGTAAAACCTACTAAAAGCAGGAAGTCATTTTTCAAGTAGCTGGGGCTTGACAAAGGAGGAAAGTAGATAGGCTCATAAACCCAGGGATTTTGTGGGGGAAAATGCAATAAGAAAGGCCAGAAGAGTTGGAGAAACTTACAGAAATCACAAAAAAATCCCTAAAGTCCTGTGTCAAGCAGGAAGCTTGCTGGAGTCTGCAGCCTCAGTAAACAACAAACAAGCAGAAAGAGTGTTCAGAAAAATTAAAACTTTTGTGATTTTTCTGTGGAGGAACATGGAGAAGTTCCCATAGAATTCCTCTCCTATCAGATGCCAGGAATGAAATAGTTCACGTGGTAACTATACAATCCCCTAGCTTGAGTTCTGGTACAAGAGGGTAAGGACTAGTGTAACGCATTTTTTTTTAAACTCTTTCCTGAGAGAATCCCATAATAAATACATTGATAGAAGCTCAAATAATAGCAGAATAATAACAGAATTAATGAAGTCATCAATAAAATCATAGTGGCAGAAAGCCAGGCTCTTGAGATTAAAAGTCATGACTTACTAATCAGTTGGGTAGCACTGGGGGAGGAAATGTGTGGGCAGGGCAGCCCTCCTACCCCTTTCCTCAGGTTAGCCTGGGCACAGATCCAGGAATTGGGCTTGCTTTGATCTCCAAACTGTCCTGCAGTACATTGATATATCTCCCAATCTGAAGACAGGCACAGAAGTGAGTACCTTACTAGAAAAAAAGACCCAGAACTGTAAATAGTCATCATTTGGAGCTGCCTGGAGATTAGGATGTGTTTTTAAGAGAACCAGGATGTGAAATAGAAGTGAGGTAGATATAAGGGATAAAACCAGATGTTAAAAGACACGTTATCAGAGAAAACAGCATTTTGCAAACAATGCTTTTAAAGACATGAGAGATCAAGGGGAAATGCACTCTGAATTAGTGGCAGATATGGGAAAAGGAATTCTCATCAGT